>NC_089205.1:17376991-17707374 GCF_963930695.1 Labrus bergylta
GAAGCCTCTTGGTGAAGCAGCCTCATTATGTGAGCAGAACCGTTACAACACCAGACTTACTGTACATGACCAGACAATGTGTATAAAAAAAAAAAAAGGAAAAAAAAGGGGGAATGATAAAGTGCACAGACTACAGTGGTTAAACCTGAGCTGACCCCTGATGATGTGTACTCTACCTGGCTGACGTCCAGACACTGATCTCTGTGGACAGAACCACCCCGGGGGACAGAGGAGGTCGACAAAGGTCTGAGCCCACAAGGGGCAGAAAGAACCCGGGTAACAATCTTCACAGTCAGCCTTGGACTCAGCTGCAGACCTTCCTAAGAAAGTGCCTACATAAAGAAGACAAATAATCACGTGAGTAAAGAACAACATCTACTGTGCCATAGACGGCTCCATTTATCCACTTGGTTAAGTAGCGAGCTGACCGTTATGACAGTTTTATTGGACTCCCATTAGGTTTTACTACTGCCTTTTAAGTTCCCGATACATTAAGCTATTATACTGTACCTCTGGGGGCTTTGTGGCACTACACACTACCTTTGGACGCAGTGCAATAAAAGCAAGAGGTCACACACACATAGCTCATTCGGGGAAATGAAAGTGGACATTTTTTTAACATGATCATGACAAATGGAAACAGAAAATCGTTACACTTTTTACATAGTCGATTTGTGGAAAAGGTTCTGTTTTGTTTTACCTGGGGGACAGGGGCTCGGCTTTGCACTTCCGTTAGGACAATAGTGGCCAGCAGGACACACATCACCATGGAACTGACCCGTGGTTGAATCAGCAGGAAGTGGGGATGGAGAGGTGTTACGTCCTGAAACTAACACAATAGACCTTTATTGGATGTCATCATTTATTCTGTTAAGGAGTGAACTTAACAAGGAGGCCAGAGCAATTTTCTGCAATTCCAGAGAGAAAAATATGACCAAGTGAAAGAAATGGGAATAGTGAATGTTCTGCAGGGACCTCCTCAGCGTCGTGGAGGCAAAGGCCATGACAATATTAAATGAGAGCAAAAAAAACATGGAGAGAAAATGGGGCAAATCACAAGCTCATAGAGGAATACCATTTGATACAAATGTCATTTATAAAACAATCAGCTGTGCATGTTGCAATGCTTTAATTAACACTAAATTGAGGGCAAAATATTTTTAGCGTATTCTCTGTGTTATTACCCAAAGGTGTAGCAGTTTTTGATCCTTCTGTGCAATAGAAGCCTGCATTGCAGGGTCCTGATGGGGACGAGAGGCCAACCTCAGCACAGTAATGGCCAGGCAGGCATGGCTGACACGCTTCTATAGAAACTGCCCCTGAAACACAAAACAGGACTAATTTGTTCGATCTAAATGACAAAATAACCCACAAAAGAAAGATCAAGTAAAGTATTTCCACTTCATTTGCTTCTAGTAATTGTTTTCTGATGAAAACAGAGGGGAATTCTTTCATTGATTACAAAAGCTCACACTTAACACTGTTGATAAGCCCCCTTAAGCCAGCCCATTATGTTCAAATGTCACCAGCAGTGTATCTGTATAATTTTTCAGTGTGATATGTCACCATCTATGGAGCCGAAGGTGCCTGCAGGGCAGGGAACCATGTAGCTGGTACCCTGGGGGCAGTAGGACCCTGCAGAGCAGCGGCCTCCTGCCGGGCCCTCCTCTGGCTGGGCAGATGCAGAACCATGGATACAGAGGTAACTGGGAGCAGAGAGATGGTGAGGACAGAGATGAGAGGAAGGGTAATAATAATGTAGATAGATGTAGACAAAAAAGAGAATTAGGGAGGTTTCATTGTAAACAAGGGGGGCAGATTTAAACAAAAATCAAGTTGTGTCATAGCTTTCAAATTCTATCTAAAAACTTGATGGCGTATGTGTTCAGTTAGCCTGTGTTTACCCTGGAGAGCAGGCTCCAGTTGGAGCAGCAAGTCCAGAGGAGCTGCAATATCTCCCTGGAGGGCAGAGCTCACAGCCAGACTTATTGGACAACCCCATCTGCCTGCTGAAGGCACCAGCTGGGCACGGGAACGCTACACCAGACTGCGTTCCTGTAGATAAATAGCGTGTAATATCTACAGATGGTCCAGGACTAAACATCACAGAGCAGGTTGTGAGGAGCAGCCTCATCTTGATTATGCTCCATGATGCCCATTAGTATAATTAGAAAGCCATTTACTGTTACAGCCACTTGTTCAGGAGTACACACAACCTGAATTTAACACATTAATTAATTCAATCTCACTGAACCTGAAGCATCACTTGTGGCCAACATTCTTTTTGATGTGATTACATTGTAAGTATGTCATTCATTGTGTTAGCTTTAGTATCCTACCTGGAGGGCAATAGTGTCCCGTAGGACACAGCATAGGAGTGTGAGTTCCGGACAAATACCCGGTGTCTGCATCCAGAGAGCCCGCACAGTAAAATCCTGCTGGACACTGAACACACTCTGCCTGTGGAGGGGCACACATAATTTTTTTTTTCTACACAGTGCAATCACAATTATGAATACAGATGTCCACTTACATCAAATGACACGACCACTTTGGATGCTTGTGTTGGAGATGATAAAAGCTGAACTATAAACTGTACACAGTTTGCACTAATGTAAAAAAAATGTGGGCCAGCTGGGACATTATTTCTTTGCTTTCAGCAGGGCCATAACTTCCCACAGAGAAAGCTTATATTACGCAGCCTCATGATACATTCACAACCCATCTTTTATTGGTACAGTTAGTCAATAACTCTATTTCAGTGTTAGAGTAGAACATATTTCTAACTCCAGTATATTTCACCATGTGTTTATTTTTTGACAGCCACACAGTCACTAAATGTTATTTAAATTGCATTTTATAGCAGCTTCATCTTCCCTTAAGGACAGTAAGATGTATGACAGTATAATTAGACTATTCATCATCATCATACTCACCTGTCTGGGTAAATCCTGATAGGTCCCTGGCGGGCAGGGCACCGGTCTATCAGATCCAGGTGGGCACATGTTTCCAGGTGAGCAGGGTAAAGATGCCTCCTTGCTGCTGTTATCTCTGCTTGGACAGTAAAAGCCTGCTGGACAGATTTGAAAAGGGAAAGAGAGCCCTCTGGTGGCACATAGGAAGCCTGCAACACAAAAAGAACCATTGTTAAACAGTTGCAGGTACTGTATAACCGGATTACCTTCAGACAAAATGAATTATATAAGGGAAGATTTATCTTTCAAGACACATGATAAAATACTAAAGTCAGAAACATTATGAGTTCCTACCTGGAAGACAAAGCAGGCAGTCAGAAAGACGAGTGTTTGTGGTTCTATTGCTGTAATGTCCTATGGGACAAGGCAGGGGTGCTGAGGAGCCCTGGGGACAGTAATGGCCTTCAGGACATCTGTCACCTGTAGTCCCACCATCCTGTGGTGTGGGTGACCAGGCCCCTGAGAGGCAGTAGTACCCTGCATCACACTGACCTGATGTAACACCCTCACCAGGGGCAGCACAGAAGGAGCCTGGTTAAATAAGGACACAGAGTAAATCGAGAGGAATGGAGAATTTCTTAAAGAATAACTAGTTTGAAACAAGCGCTGAATCTTGTATTAAGCCCAGCCAAATGAAGAAACAGTTTATTTTGCTACTTTAACATCAAGGTCGTCCTAAACCGTTATTCAGCTACTTAACCTTAAGGAAACTAGGAATGGCATAATTAGCAATAAATGGTGTCTGACCTGGAGGGCAGGGCACGCAGTCCTGGGGTTTTGCCATGCGAGTGTGGGGGTTGATGGATCCAACTGGACACGGGAACTGGTCTTTGGACCATGTCCCGGACGGGCAGTAATAACCCACTGGACACTCATTACTTCTAGACAGAGAGCCATTACTCCTGCCAGGGCAGTAAAAGCTACCCAGACAACAAGAAGGGGATAAATTAGCTCTTTGCTTCTGGTGGTGGCAATGAGGCATTAATGTTCTTTTATCGGTGTGTAGTATATGTATGCAAGGTAGGGAGAAATTATTACTGTGTGTAGAAATCTGCATAGTTAGTTCTTAAGTAATCCATCATGATTAAATGTGGAAAAATGTGCATGTTTCCAATGTAAAGTAACTGTGTGGCTGATAAGTTAATTTACCCCTGAGGACATGCGCTGCAGCTGGCTAGGCCGTTGTCTGTGCTGATGGTTCCCTGGGGGCACTGCCTAGGAGCCACAGAGCCTTGAGAACAGTAATAACCTGGTTATGCAAAGACAGGAATCATGAAAGAGATGCACAATCAAGCACATCCAGAGACACACAAACCACAGGGGGGTGGGGGGGACAGGTTCGATTTCCAGTGTCAACAGAGCAGCTGCTTTTGTTTAGCCCTATTGCCTTAAAGAGTCAATTGTTTATCTGTTCACTTAGCTAGCTCTGAGCTTTTTTTACATTTTAAACTTAATTATGTGCTTAAAAAGTAAAATATGGTTGATGTTGATGCTGATGCTGTTGATGTTTCTATTTTCTAAGCAATAGCTACAAGAGTACAACATCCACATGTGTTTTTTGTCTTCTTTCCTTCTTTTGAAAAAAACTCTCTCATTGCTGTTTGAACACTGAAATAAAGAAGACTATACATTCTTGGGGAATAAATAACCTTTAGGGCATGGTCCTCCCCGGCTATCTCTCAGAGGGGGGTCAGGACGAACGGCCCCCTCCAAACAGAAGAAACCTTCCCAGCACTCTCCTGAAGGTGTTGAGAGAGCCACACCATCGCAATAGTAACCAGGGAGACATGGCTGGCAATCCTCCTGAGAGGGGAAAGAGGAAAGACGAGGAAAGACAAAGGAGGAGAGAGAGAGAGAGAGAGAGAGAGAGAGAAGCTGTAAGATAATGAAAAGAGAGAGAGAGTATGCCCCACTGCAACATTGATTTGGGATGAGGTATTGATTATACCACAACAGGAAAAAATGAGAGCTACTGTGTAGTCTGTCTAGAGCTGGTGTACACATGTTCAAAAAGAGCACAAACAATGCTGTGTTCAATATTAAATAATTATCAATAAAATAATAAAGGAAATGAAAAAATGAAAAAAAATGAATATGGCAAACAAATAAATGCAGACAAAGTATACAACCCTAAATAATCCTCAACGTTTTTTATTTCACAATAGCTTCACTAATATTTTATATTTCATATTGGGATTTTTAAGTCTTTTTTGGGCAATCAACAGAAAAATAACAGAGCTAATTACGGAAGTAGTCGTTGCTGACATTCAAAAAGATATAAATATATAATAGAGATATAATGAATTGTGAATCTCAATAGACAAGAATTGAGCAAGGAAAGGAAAGAACATGTAGTCGTTTCGAACCCCTAAAAAAGAATTTCTCTGTGGTTCAATTTTGAGGGGAAAATATTTCTCTCTCAATCATTGTAAGGGAGACATGTGAGTACGACATTGAGTCAAAATGACCTGGGAGACTAATTTGGTGAGGTTAGAGAACGTGCCACGAGGACAGGGCAGAGGATGGATGGAGGCCTGGGGGCAGTAATGACCGGCAGGACAAGGCCCCCCCTCTCCTGGTGAAAGACACAGAGAACATGCTGCCATTTGTCAACAGTCTCCAAATAGGAAAACTGATGTAGAAATGCTTCTACAGATAATACAAAGCTGAGATTCCAATGTTGTCACAAAATATGTACTGACTGTACTGTAGTTCAACTCCTGAATGTGCAAACATGATGACTGGTAAAGACATTTGTTTACCTGCAGTCTTTGAGAAAGGTTGCGGAGAGATGTTTCCATGTGAACAGTAATATCCTGCCTGACATGGTCCAGTGACAGCTGTGCCATTTCTGGAAGAGCAGTAATGACCGCCATCACAGTGTCTGCACTGAGATACAGACCAGTAGCCAGGGTCAGGACCGTAAGTTCCCTCTGGACAGCCCCTTAAGTCAGATCCGGTGCCTTCAGGGCAGTAAAAGCCTTCAGACCAGAGAACAAATATAAAAACAAATACTGTTGTGTAATTTCATCAGCTTTTTCACTTATCATCATTGTTTCTTCGTTTAGCCATTCCTTTCTGTGATCATTTAATACAAATTACCACACAGATTAAATATATGTATTTTTTAAATGGCTTTTAGGGGATTTAAAACTACAAACCTGCAGGGCACAAGTACAGAGAGCCAGACACACAGTGCCAGCCAGGCACACAGGTCTCACAGTGAGTTGCGTGTGTAACTGCAACATATGTCCCTGGATCACAGGGTACAGGTTGAACAGTTCCCTCTGGGCAGTAGTGACCCTCAGGACAGGGTCCCCCTGTTATTCCATCAACAGGGGTGGATGTAACTGCTCCCTCAACACAGTAAAACCTGCATATGAAACATGAAAGCATGTCTATATTGTGTGTACAAAAGCCAGTGTTGAACTAGAACAACCGTGACAATTGATCATATTCACACAGCAGCCATTTCTCTGACGCCATGATCGTCTGGGAAGCAAAAAGAATGTAATAATATCCCACTGTTGTGTTGTTATAAGTCATACAGATTTAGGGTATTTAAAAAATCATTAACATTTCACCACTTTTTGAGTGCTGTGCAAGTTCTAGTTAGGAGTGGCTTCAAGCTAATATTGCTCTTTTGTACATGATGGACTAAGAAGTGTGTAAATCCCTAACTATGTAATGGTAGCTAGGAATTTACCATCTAGCTAAAGGAATATTAGATAGGTAGCGGTTGAATGCTAATGTTAGCTATTGGGTTCAGAGGAATATGGCCGGCATGTGAATAAAGTTTGCCAGAAAGAAGTTCTCCACGAGTTTGTCTTTAATCATTACAAAAAGTATTTAATTAGTCTGATGTACCCCCCAATGCAGGGTCCGCTAGGTTTAGTGAGGCCAGTGGAGTCACAGTAAAATCCACCCAGACAGGGTTTGCAGTCCTCCTGGATACGCAGGCCGGAGCTGTTTGACCAGCTTCCCTCGGGGCAGGCTACAGGAGCTGTGGTGCCTGCAAAGATGTCACAAACACCAACTCACATTTTAATTCCCGTAAACAGAAGAGTAGGCAGTAAACTCATTAAAGACTAACGTGACAACTGTGACAATATTTTACGCGCTGTAAGCAGCGTTAAGGAATAAATTAAAAACGGGACATAATCTTATATCACACCCAGCTTTGAGCAATTCAGGACAGAGTTTACCCTACAGCAGTATTTTGAAGCAAGTGTAAAAATTAAATTCAAGAAAACAATATATGGGGTTACAAGATAAATCTTGTCAGAGCTTCCTGTAGGGCCCTAAATGGTAATTTACATGAATAAAACATGTTGGTCCTTGAATATAAAACAGTAGCACGTAAATAGCCTCACGCAGTCTAAATTTGATTGCGTAAGCCAATAAAACAGATTGTGTCAGCATTTAGTTGCGGGAAATAATTGCATCCACTTGAAAATGTGGAGTCTTTAAGCTTGATACATTATAGGCATCAACAGCACAGCAGCAGTGAACAGCTGCTGATGGCTTGTTGCTTTTAAGAGAGGGTAAGCCTGTAACCTGAGGGGCAGAAATGACCAGGCGGACACAGGGAACCTGAGAGTCCATCCAGTGGGCTGGGAGAGGATGCTCCCTGTTTGCACCAATAACCAGCATGACATAGTCCTATGGGTAAGAATATATCATAACAAATGATCAGTTTACAGTATTGCAGATACATCAACGGCTTCTGGGTTTAATTATTGCATAATCAACGTAACTTAACATATAACTCTCAAACACCAATACGGCACGGTGATACATTTACATCAAAGCTATCTCCACTAGTATTTAGTTGAAAAATGTGTATTTTCAAGTTGGGTAGGCCACCTGCTCAAATGTTTAAAACAGGCACCTTAAAGCCAAATTCTGAAGTGTGTGTTAACCTTTAATAAACTCCTCACAAAGCTTTTCTATAATCACTGTATGAATGTCATAAAAATGACTGAGGAGGTTGGAGAAGAAGAGAAGTCTCCATTTCTCACCTGCAGGCTCTGACAGTCCCACAGAAGGACAATGATGTCCAGCAGCACATGATGTGCAGCCTACAAGGCTGTCCATTCCCTGTCTGGGGTTGAATGAGCCTCTGGGGCAGGGGTATTGGGTGGCCAAGGCTGTACCTGCCGGACAGTAGTGTCCTTCAGGGCAGGGCCTTTGTACAGAGGCGTTTGCTAGTCTCATGTCACAGTAGTAACCTTGAAAGAGGACAAATACATACACAATTAGCATCATGAAGTTATGATGATAAACACTAACATTTAGAGTTAACTGTAGCATAATAAATGGAATGCATGAACATATAAAAGCACACAGTTTTTATAAATTAAAAACAATAAGAAGCTTTGTTTGAGAGCTGTTTTCATTTCAGTCTGTTCAGCCAAACAACAATGCTTGAAGGGAGAAAAACAAAGTTTTAAAAACCATATGTTGCTGGCGAGAGGGTACAAAGTGTAAAGGAGGCTCCTACCTGCTTCACAGACTGTGCAGGCTGCCTGTTTGTCTCTGTCCTGGTAGGTTCCTGATGGGCAAGGCTTTGGAGTTGCACTACCCTGTGAGCAGAAGTGGCCTGGAGGACATGGCATGGCTGTAGCAACTGCCTGACCAGGAGGGCACCAGTAGCCTTTCAGGGTGACAAGATAAGTTAAACACAAGAGTAAAAAATGCATACAGTATATGCTTATGAAACAGTTGACTGCTAAAAATGTACCTAAGTTACATAATGAAAATGAATCATAAAGCTGTGTATGGACTGACCTTCACTGCAGGGTCCAGTGGGAACCTTGAGACCTGCCCCACTACAGTAGAAACCTGAGGTGCAGGCCTGACAGCCGGCCTCACTGGTTAGACCTGGTACTGAGGAGAAAGTACCCGCTGGACACACCTCTGGCTCTCCTGAACCCTCAACTGTAGGGTAAAAATGTGGAGTATATCTTCATTCATCCTTTTATTATTTGCCTTTCATTTCAAATGTATATCCTGGATCGTAGGGCATGGAAGCTCTTTCCAGGACACAATGGGCAGAAAGTGTGAAAACACCCTACGCAGGTCAGCAGTTTATCAGCAGGCTGACACAAATAGACACATGATGACTCACACTCATACCCATGGGTGATTTAGGGTGTCCACCTGAGTCATAGCTACATACTTTACAGATTCTCTGGTCTATCTAATTTGCATGTCTCTGGGCTCTCTGGGAAAAATAAAACCTGGGGCAGTGTTGCTATAAAAACTATTCAAATCAGTTCCAATCTTCGGCCCTTTGATTACAAAGTAAGATATTTAAAGGCCTAGCCAATAAGAACTTCTTTTCTGCCAGGTATCCTCATTAATAAATACTGAAAATGCATAATTGCATAATATGCAATATGAATAATATTGGAACTAATGTGCCGTCTGTATTACCAAGCACTTTACTGAAAGACCTTTCATAGGCTTGCTGTGTTGGCAAGTTTATAATACAACCATTTGAAGGCAGTAATGTCGGGCTCACCACAGAATGTCCCAGGTGGACAGATGCTGCCTGTTTCTCCATCTGTTGGTCTAGCCTCCGTGGCCCCTCCTACACAGTAGTACCCTGGGGAGCAGGGACCCATTGGTAGAGCCAAACCTTTAGAGGAGACATAGGTACATTGTTATTCAAAGTTTATTTAACTTCAGATCAATTATGTATTCATGGCTTCAGGACTAACTCTTCTTCTGTGGAACAATATGTGTGTCTCCATACAGCCCATAAATACGTTTTCTAACAGTAATAATGAAAGTTTTAATTCAGAGATAGAATAGATGTGGATACTGAAGTATATATATCTATATATATATATATAGATATATATACAGTATAAGACTGGCCAAATAAAAGTCAAAAACCCAACCATCAATACCATCATTTATTAAAATAGTAGAGAAATATCTGTATATTAACTATATATTTGGACCGAATATAGCATAATTCATATAATTTTTTCTACTCTTAAGTATATTGTAAAATTTTAAAATGAAAGCTGTTACATGAGGACGTTTCTAGGTTGGCTTTGGGTAAATGTGCTACACATGAACAACATAGACTTTAAGACTGAGGTCAGATCTGATCTTAGACCTTCTTTGAATGTTTTGTAGCTTTATTTCACAAATAAACAATACAAATATTTGAACTGTAATTTCACCGTCTACAACTTACAACAACTGTAATATTATACACATGTGTTTGGTTCACATTAAGGCCATGACACCAGCGGTGTAGACCACCGACATGCTGACTGTGGACTATGATGTCGCTGTGAAGTATTTGATGATCCCTGCCGGAATACCTGAAATGTTACAGAAGGTTCCAGGTGGACAAGCCAGCGGCTCTGAGCTACCCAATGGGCAGTAAAAGCCGACCTGGCAGCGCCCCCCTGTGGATGTAGCTGGACAGAGGCAGTTGGCATTTGTGTAATTGTCCAGGTCAAAGGGCTGGGAGTTCCATGCTGCTGACACACAGAACCAGCCTGAGAGAGAAAAAAAAACAGCAGGAGACAGAGTGGGAGACAAAGAAAGTGATGTACTGCTGTTTTGACTACTGTATCATTCTGATATATACAAACACTGTTTGTTTCTGCCACAAAAAGAAGCATCTCTGTAGATATCCCCCAATCACTTCCTGAGCAGAGTGTGAAACCAAATGTGCCAAAAAAGCTGGATGATGGCAGTACAGAGGGAGGTGAGAGAGATGAGTCATTGATGTGAAAACAAGACTTAATGGAGCAGGTAGACACTTTTGCTGTTCTGTACCTAAAACATAAATATTAACATAAAAAGATACATCTAAAAACTTATGCACTTGCTGTATGCTGAAATAAAAAGTACATGAAAGGATCAGGTAATTGATGTATCTGGATTTGAGTCTTGATATTTTGTGCATAATGTGCATTCTTTATCAGCAGTCGTCAATACTTCCAGACCGCTTCGATTTGGCTTGTTGGCCTTTGACAGAGAACAAAGTCCTGACACTGAGAAACTAGGCTGTATTGCTTTGTTTGTATCTTTAGAATACATTTAAAAAAACATTACTCACCAGCTTTGCATTTTCCAGACACTTTAGTCAGCCTCTCCTTCTCACAGTAGTGTCCCGGAGGACAGGGCAGGCAGCTGTCCAGACTCTGAGTCATGGGCTCTGGGTTATAGTATCCACGAGGACAGGGGAACTGGGTGGCATGCTGGGTTCCTAAGTATATATAAAAAAAAAACAATCCATTGATTTTCAGCTTTTTGTTACTTGGTTGTAGTAAAATAATAACATTTGTCTTGATATTGTGACCTGTGGCCTTTCAGGTTCGTGTAACTGGTAGGCTTGGCTGTATAAGGAGCTTGACTGAGAGCACCTGGGTCCAATGCTCACAGTCACTATGTAAGCTGCCACCGCAGTCTGCTGAAGGAGACTTTCTGTGTGCGACTTGTTTTGTTATTTCGTTTTCCTTCTCCATCCAACACATGATCAATACACTTTCCACACACCAACTCTGCTGTCTCTACTGAATCAGAATCAGAAATATAAACTTGACCTCTTTTGCAATTTATTTATCTTTTGTAAATAAATACATTTAATTCAGTGTTATTTCGGTGTCTCTCCCTTTATTTGCCATGGCCTTTGTGCCGGTCATCATTTGAGTGCAATGGCTGCCTGTTGCAACAATAGCAAGAGCATTTTGTGTGCGTGTACCATCAGGGCAGTAGAATCCAGGAGGGCACGGGAACTTGGCAAAGTTGCCAGTCTTTTCTGGACAGTAGTAACCAGCTGGGCAGCGGGTACACACTGACTGGCCTGTAAGGTTGTTGTGGGTCCCGGCTGGGCAGGATAATGGTCTCTCACTACCCTCAGGGCAATAATGAGCTGGTGGGCAAAGACCTCCTTCAGAGCCTGGAGAGGAAAACCAATTAGATATGGAAAATTAAAAGGATTATGACTGCTAAGCCCTTAATATTAAGAGAGCTGTGATGAAAGCCTGATTCATTTAATAATCATTCATCAAACAAAAACACCCTCACACATTCAGGTTTCCTGCATTTATCAGCATCTGTTTCTCAATCAAACTGATGCCTGTTCATAAGATTTCTCTCCACACATTATACATTAGCTCTGTTCTCTATTCTTTCAATTCATGTGTGAATTACATTCATTATTTGTCGTTACTAATTGTTTTTACTAATTAACAGTAAATTATGTTGTTGATTTCTGACTATGTCAGAAGCAGGCTCATCCTGAAGAAAACACGAAGTCAGTTTCTTTGTGATTACTCTAAAGCTCTCATGTAATTAACTTCTAATTAAAAATATTTAAATCTGGATTTCGCTGTTCTACCTGTGGCTGCTGTGTCACCCCCTGGACAGAAGTATCCGACCTGACACAGTCCAGATGGATGAGTGAGACCTGCAGTGCCACAGAACTGACCCGCTGGACATGGACTACAGCCAAAGGTGTCCGTCAGATGCAGACTTCAGCCAAAGACACGCACACACATGGAAACACAAACATTTACAGTTAAATGGTAGAACAACAAAATTGTCTATGAATGTTGTGTATGTGTATAGTTTGTGTCCACAAACCTGTTAGAGAAGGTTCCTGCTGGACAGGGCAGAGGGAGACTGGTGCCTTCAGGACAGTACCTCCCCTTTGGACATGCTCCTCCCACTCCTGTGCTGAAGTTACCATCTGGGTTCTGAAAGTTTACACCTTGAGAAGTTGCACAAGTTAAGTTTATTCGTTTTTTATCCAGTTTCATAGCAAAGTGCCTGTTGTTTACATCAGCTGTTTCAGTTAAAGCCTTGTGTTAAAAGGTAACTGTTAGTGTAACACCTGTGCTAGAATCACACATGGATAGTACCTGCTATGCAGTAGTAACCAGCTTGACAGGCTCCAGTAGGTTCAAACAGACCCCAGTCCTCACAGAAGAACCCTGCAAATACAACATGAATAATTTACAGTAGACCATCATTGCAATAACAACAAGGCAAAGATAGTGAGTGTTGATTTCAAATCCTTTCATCAAATAATATTCTCCTCTACTAAATCAAATTTGAAAAGCACTGTCTTTCATTACATTTAATTAAAAATCAGTTTTTCCCCAAACCTGTAGCAAATGAATGCCTTCATACTTTCAAAAACAACCACACAAATGTTTTATGAGAGACTTCTTAAAGTCTTGCAGAGCAGGGAAGAGAAATGTGAGACAACACTCTCACCTGCTGGACAGATGAGGCACTGCTCCACTTGGTTCAGGCCTAAATGAGGGCTGTATGTACCAGGAGGACAGGGCAGGATGCCCTCAACACCTCCACCAAGACAGTAGTGTCCTGCAGGACACGGCTGGACACCTTCTCCAGACAGACAGTAGGTCCCAGAGGGGCAATCTTCACACGCTTCTGCCCCTTCATTCAAATAGGAAATGATACAAAACAAAGGAGAAATGTCTGTTTTTTACATTTAAAATAATATTTTTTTTTTGTGATGTAGTTCCATGATATGATTTCAATACCTGTTGTGTTTGAGTGTGTCCCATCAGGGCAAAGTACAGGAGAAAATGTTCCCATGGGGCAGTAGTGTCCAAGTGGACAATTGTCACCTGTCACACCGTCTGAGGGCCTTGAGGACACAGCTCCTCCTGTACAGTAATACCCTATAAACAAAGGTTAGAACACTCACTGACCAAAATCATTAAAGCAGGGATCCTCTCTTAATCAATACCCATTTAGCTTGTGTTACTATCATCCATTATCTCTATACCACTTATCCCGTTTGGGGTCACGGGTGGCTGGAGCCGATCCTAGCTGACATTGGGCGAGAGGCGAAGTACACGCTGGACTGGTCGAGAGAGACAAACAACCAGGTACACTCACATATACACCTACGGGAACTTTAGGGTACCTGTTGACCTAACGAGCATGTCTTTGGACTGTGGAAGGAAGTCAGAGTACTCAGAGGGAACCCATGCATGCACAGGGAGAACACATAAACTCCACAAAGAAAGGCTCTGCCTGGCGGGGGATTAGAACCAGGCACCTTCTTGCTGTGAGGCAACAGCTTTAACCATGAAAAAGTCAAACGAACTGGACATAATGTTTGGAAACTAGTAAGTAAATGATTAAACGATTAATAAAATAACAGAGCCTGCCTCTACAGATAAAATAGAACTGTGGGTAATCAGATAAAAAAACATGCACACTCATTTTGAATTAGTCTAATTCTACTTTAAAATGCTACTCTGCATTGTATTCAACATTTACAGCACATAATACACTTGAAATAAAAACACAACCTACTTCAGTTGTCGTAGATAATATATTCTTGTACCTGTATCACAGACTCCTGTAGGCTGCCTGAGTCCAGTGCTGTTGCAGTAAAGTCCTGGGGGGCAGGGCCAACATGAGGACAGATTTTGGGCTCCAACCATGCTGCTCCAGGTTCCTACAGGACAGGGGTGCTGCTGGGGGAACATGGTCCCCCGTGGACAGATGTAGCCGACAGGGCATACACCTCCAGAGGCCAGAGCCACCTGTGAGGGCGTTTAATTTTGGAGTAATCTTAAAAGTATGAAAAGGTATGATCGTTTTAGGCTTTCAGTTAAAGATACTGTAGAGCTTTGAAAGTTAAAGCTGTGGGCAGATCAGGTTGGCAACTGTCATTCATTTCCCACGCACTAGAAGTTTGAAAAAAATAACCACTTTGAAAGCTGAATTATGAAAGTTATTTGTAACGTCTTACAGGAGAGGCAGTGGAGGCTCCAGAGGTGCAGTAATGTCCTGGGTCACAGAGACCCTGAGGACTAGAGAGACCTGCTCTGCTGCAGAAAAACCCGGCCTCACAAGGTCGACAGTGCCGCACAGCATCGCCACCAGTCTGGTCAGAGTAAGAGCCCTGTATGATCAGATGGTACACACTTTTATAGAAAAGATACTTTGATTGGGTGAGAAAGTTGTCATGAAGCTTAAGTACAGAAGTTTGAGATACTGCAAAGATGACAGTTGATGAAGAGTGACAGGCACTCAGATTCAAACACACACACAATACACACACATAAACAATACTGACTGGGGGACAGGGATGAACAGCGGATGACCCTAGAGGACAGTAGTGTCCTGTGGGACACAGCGGCGGCCGGGACAAGCCTGTCTGGTTACACAATCGGCCTCCCTGACACTCCACACATGACTGTGCAGCTCGACTCTGTGGAGTATTTATAGACAACCTTGAACATAGCTTTATTTCATTGTGTCGTTTTATCAGTGCGCTTTCAACAGAACAGCACATGCTATTCTGTAAGGTTTTGTTCCTACCGGCTGAAAAGTGCCAAGAGGACACGGTTGTGCCCTAGCTGCCCCCTCCAAGGTAAAATAGCCCTCCTCTGCTTCATTCTGAACAGGTGAAGCTGAGCCACCGGTGCAATAAAATCCAGGGAAACAAAGACCCGATGGTGACGTGTTGTTTGAGCCTAAACAATAGAAACTGACAGAGAAAGAGAGGAAGAATAGAGGTTTCTATATTGTATGGTTGTCTTAAATACACAGGATGACACCTAAAAGTCAAAGTCCAAAGTGAATGTGAGTGATGTTACCCTGGTGGACAGATTGCACACTGCTCGGGTCGACTGAGGCCTGAGCTGTTGCTAAAGGTGCCGGGGGGACAGGGGAAGGGAGAGGACGAAGCTAGAGGACAGTAACTTCCTGCTGGACACAAACCTCCTGTTGGCCCATCAGCTGGAGTCTGGAAAAAGTCAAAGTACATTCATGTAAAGACAAGGTGCCAAAACGTACTGTAATAAAGTTATTATATCCATGATATGTGCTTTTTCAAATACTGGAATAAAATCAATCAATGTAATGTTACATAACAAGAGTGTTAACCCCAAACTGACGATCAATAAAATGAATCACTGCTATAGTATGTTACTCTAACCATTTCAAGAAACATTTCAAGAATATTGTTCTTATGAATTTCATTTAATTCACAATGGGAAACCTCCAAGTGGAGCATCCACTCAAAGAAGGGTAACAGGTAATGAAATCTGTAAAAAAAGAAAAATAGTAATAATACCAGTATCTATTTTAAAAGATATGAAAATATTGTTTTCCTACTGCAGACTTGGCTCTCTCTCTGCAGTAGAAGCGCTCTTGGCAGCTTCCAGTGGGTTCTGTGAGTCCCACACCACTGCAGTACTGGCCTCCACCACAAGGAGAGCACTCAGACACATCTCTGAGAGCGGATCGAGGACTGTAGGTCCCCTCAGGACACGGATCTGGAGATGAGGTGCCCTCTGGACAGTAAGAGCCCTGTTCAATAGTGAAAGGCAGAAATATGGACAATTTACAAACATAGTGGTAAGCACATTTTGAGGCAAGTTAAGCTTTCTTCATGCAAAAGTTTAAAAATAAAAAAATACAAATTGAAAATCCTGAAAATTCCTACCTGAGGGCAGACTAAGGGAAGGTAAATTCCTGGTCTGTCACAGTAATGTCTGGCAGGACACAAAACACACACCTCTCCACTGTGGCCGAGTGTGTTGTTCCTATATTGGCCAGCCTGACAGGGGTAGGTGTAGGGGTAGCCTGTCCCTTGGGGGCAATAATGCCCATGAGGACACACTCCTGTCTGAATTATACACCATAAACAATAGTTTTTAAAGTGACAAACAACAATTAATAATTATCACATACAAGTGTCAATCAAATTGGATTCTTTGACCATAGAATCAAATGTGATTCTATGGTCAAAGAATCCAATTCCAATTCTGTAATAACATCCTTAACATTTGTTCATTCTTAATATTGTATATAACATTAATCAGTTGTCTTACAGGCCTTGTGATAGGCTGTTCCTCTGGCTGCTGGGAATAACAGTACTTTCCCTGAGGACACTGCATACACTCACTGGCATAACGCAGACCAGGAGATTCACTGTAAGTGCCATTGGGGCAAGGAATTGGGTTTGGATCCTAAGAGGGAAAATCACATTTGGAGGCAGTTTTGTGGACAAAAAGGTGCTTCAGACATTTGCAAAAGAGACAAAATAACTTGTAAAATATCGACTTTTGCTGTATGTGTGGTTTTCTGACTCACAATGCCTCCTCCGGGGCAATAGAAGCCTCGAGGACAGAGGGTGGCTGAGCGCTGGGGGTCTCTGGCCAAACCCTGAGAGCAGAGAAAGCCTGGGGGGCACACCATGACACTTAACATGGCTTCCTCACTAGTGGTCTCATTACTGCAGTAGTGGCCCTGCAGGCATGGAGAACACTCCACAGAGCCCTCATCCTACACACCAGAGAATGTGAAGCAAGATGCAGAGAGCTGAAGTTAAAGATACCAACCAGTATGGGGGAGGGACGGAGCAAAATGCAGACTTGAAAACTCCAGGGAAAGGAGGATCGAACTTGAGAGATGATGGCGTAACACCGATACTGCTTCAATAGTGAGAGCTAAAGATGAGCCATAATAAAATTTGACTTTAACTACTTCTCTTGCTGACATTTACAGATATACATACATGAGTAATGGGAGACGATACCACTGTGGGCGGAAAATGCTAATCTAAAAATAGAACAATCAGTATGTCTTATGAAAGGCCGAGACTGATACACCATCTCTGCTTTCCACTGGTTCAGTCAGTTGACCAGGCACAGTGAACTGTGTTATGGATTGGACCTTACAGAGAAGCTGCCAGCTCCACACACTCTGGGGTTGACAGTGGCTGAGTGGGGACAGAAATAGCCTGCAGGGCAAGCAGAGCAGTCCTCCAGCCTCTGACCTCCTTTCAGACGGCGAAATGTGGAGCTGCAGAAAGACAGGCGTGGATACACTGAACCTCACTCATAACAGCAGGTGGACTCATTTTACTTCATTTTAACAGATTCTCTCCCTAATATCACCACCTTCAACATTATTTTCAAATCATTCTGATATCCACTGCTTACGGAGGGCAGGGGGAAGGTTTAGAGGTTCCCTGTTGACAGAATGTGCCATCGGGACAAGTCAGGCAGTCTTCTCTGCGTCTGTTGCCCATTTGGATGCTATAGGTGCCTGCAGGGCAGGGAAACTGGGTGCCATATGCAGTCCCTGGAGAAGCAACATCAAAACAGTTAAACATGCATGAATGAATCATGGTTACAGCTCTACATGAGGAAACATCATATTTCATCAAATTCTCTCGCAAAAAGTTTTAAAAGAAAATGTACCACATGCCTAATATTTCTGAATCAGTGTCGTAGACGGTTTCATTTAATTAAATTTAATACTTCTCAATTTCATATTCAAGTATCACCCGTGTGTACCTTCAGGACAGTAGTGTCCAGAGTTGCATCGACCCGACGGAGCTCCAGACCCAGCCAAGCAGTACTTGCCCTGAGGGCAAGGCCGACACTCGCTTTCAGCTTCCAATCCACTCTGACTACTCCACATCCCCACTGGACACTTAAACTGGGTGGGGAACATAGTTCCAGGGGGACAATAATGCCCTGCAAAGCAGGAGATGGGGGGTCTCTGGATACCACCAGTTCCTGATAAAACATAAATGATCAAATTGGTTATAATGATCAAATTGGTAAGGGCACTGATTATGGGGCGCCGATTGTAAAGTTGCGCACACAGCAAATAACAACAACATTTCTCCACATTTAGCCCTAAAAAAATCACTTTTTATTCACATTTAGAGAAATATTTGTGAACTTTGTCATATTTACTTTTGTGAATAAAAATGTAAGATAATTTAATTGGCAAATATAAATGTTAAATATTATATCTAAATGTTGAATGTTTTATCTAAGTGTTAAATGTTATATATAAATGTTAAAAATACATGTCCTGATTCTAAATATTTAGCTACGTTTCTAAACATTTAGTTTACATTCTAAATATTTAGTTTTGATCCTATATATTTAGCTAAGACTCTAAATATTTAGCTAAGACTCTAAATATTTAGCTTAGACTCTAAATATTTAGCTTACACTTCTAAATATTTAGCTAAGACTCTAAATATTTAGCAACGATTTCTATATATTTAGCTAAGACTCTAAATATTTAGCTAAGACTCTAAATATTTAGCTTAGACTCTAAATATTTAGCTTACACTTCTAAATATTTAGCTAAGACTCTAAATATTTAGCAACGATTTCTAAATATTTAGCTAAGACTCTAAATATTTAGCAACGACTTCTAAATATGACTCTAAATATTTAGCTAAGACTCTAAATATTTAGCTTACACTTCTAAATATTTAGCTAAGACTCTAAATATTTAGCAACGATTTCTAAATATTTAGCTAAGACTCTAAATATTTAGCAACGACTTCTAAATATTTAGCTAAGACTCTAAATATTTAGCTAAGACTCTAAATATTTAGCAACGATTTCTAAATATTTAGCTAAGACTCTAAATATTTAGCAACGACTTCTAATTATGACTCTAAATATTTAGCTAAGACTCTAAATATTTAGCTTAGACTCTAAATATTTAGCTTACACTTCTAAATATTTAGCTAAGACTCTAAATATTTAGCTTAGACTCTAAATATTTAGCTTACACTTCTAAATATTTAGCTAAGACTCTAAATATTTAGCTTAGACTCTAAATATTTAGCTTACACTTCTAAATATTTAGCTAAGACTCTAAATATTTAGCTAAGACTCTAAATATTTTGAAGTCGTTGCTAAATATTTAGTTTATATTCTATATATTTAGCTTTGATTATAAATATTTACAATTTTAGCTAAATATATAGAATCAAAACTAAATATTTAGAATGTAAACTAAATGTTTAGAAACGTAGCTAAATATTTAGAATCAGGAGATTTATTTTTAACATTTATATATAACACTTAACATTTAGATAAAACATTCAACATTTAGATATAATATTTAACACATTTGCCAATGAAATTGTCTTACATTTTTATTCACAAAAGTAAAAATGACAAAGTTCACAAATATTTCTCTAAATGTGAATAAAAAGTTATTTTTTAGGGCTGTGGAGAAATGTTGTTGTTATTTGTAGTGTGCGCAACTTTACAATCGGCGCCCC
Source organism: Labrus bergylta (assembly GCF_963930695.1). Lineage (NCBI taxonomy): Eukaryota > Metazoa > Chordata > Actinopteri > Labriformes > Labridae > Labrus > Labrus bergylta. The sequence goes on from NC_089205.1 coordinate 17,397,044, forward strand.
ATAACTGATGGCTCATTTCATTTCAAATGTGCGATATAAGAATGTGCATAACATTGAAGTTATATCAGGTCGACTCACAATGAAAAATATACAATATTTTGATACTATTTCATCCATTTTTATTTAGGCAAGGCCAGTAAATGCATGTATTCTTCTGAAACACTTCACAGTGTTTGAAAAAGACAACTCATGGATATGTATGAAAGATAAATGGCACCTCGAAGACAAGCATATCGAGCGGGGCACTGCTGACACTGTGAGCGGTCAGTCAGGTCAGTGCGATTGCTTAGAGTCCCTGGTGGGCAGGCGTTTGATGGCGCGTTGGGTTTAGAGGAACCAGGGGGGCACACAAACCTATCAAGATTGACAAAGAGTGATAACAGTTACTGAATAATGTCACACCTGACTTGAGGGGAGGGGGAATCAAGAAAAGATTAGATTGCTTCCACCAAATTATATTACAGTTTTTCTCAGTTGCTTTGGTACATTTCTCGAATCATCCTCGACATTTGCAAAACTGTAAGTGCATTTCTCAAAACAATTCGTGCAAATAGCAAAACACCATGGATTACCTGCAAAAGCCAGTCTCTTGCTCAAAAGCCTTAGTTCATCTCTCAAAAGTAAATATATGTGTCAATGAACATGTCAGTGCCATCAGAATGACAAGTCCTTGTGTCATTGTGTACGGATAAGACAGTCAAATTGCTTAGTCATGTTGTCAATATAACAGTGTACTCTGGAGGGGTGTTTTGATACAAACTATGGCTAAAGTTCTGATGACAATTATTGTAAATTGTAAGTTACACCTTAGTGTATGTGGGAGATTGATTGCAAGAGACTGGACAAGATTCACATTTACGCTTTTACTGTTTGTACTGTAATTTGTTGACAGACCATGTCATTGCGATACAGAAAGGAAAAGACAGCACTGTATAGCACAAAGAAAAACAAAAAAAAACAAAGTAGAAATGTGAACATAGGACAATCTCCTAAGGGAAACCTGTACATGCAGTGCTGTAGGAATTACAGTGCAGTCTTCCTACACCTCCTGACGTTCCTGTCTGTTGGGCCACAAATTCTCATCCACATCACAACGAATATCTTCTCTTGCGATGCAGCGTAGAAAGAATCTTTTTAGAGTGTCTTATCCAGCCTCTGCAGGCATCTGCTGTGATGTCATCACGCTGCATCCATGGCAGCAAGGAGGGTCATCTGTGCATGTGGCTGGAGATCATATACTTTCCAGTATTTCCAGTTGTTCTCCCAACATTTGGCTGCACCCTTCGACCAGCCTCGGCCATTGTAAGCCCATGATTGAGAACGTTGTCTACAAGTGTGGCTCTTATCTCATCAGGAACGCGCATATGTCCTCGGCCTCTTCTGCCTCTTCCTCTGTTTTGCCTCCCAGCTCCTCCGCCACGCAGCCTCACTCCTCTTCCTCTTTTTCTTCTCTCTGGCTGTTGACCCCGTCCAATTCCTTGTCCTTCCATTGTCAGACATTGTAACATTGTGTTCTGCTCCGGCTATATATATACTTGCCAGTTGATGGTTCAACCAGAAAACTGGTTGATTATTGGTTGCTCTAATGCTTCACACATTTCCCTTCATTAGAGAAAGTCAAGATTCACCTGGGAGCAATTTACCAATTCAGGACAGATTTAGAAAAAAAGTCTAATGGAAATGTATAGAAATGTGCTTGACATATTATGACAACTTATTCAGCCATTTTGCATGTAAAGACTTATGCGATGAACTAATGCGGAAATGTTGAGGGGGGTGAGACAATTCAACAGAGACCCATTATAATACATTTTGATGCAACTGATAATGTAGGAAACAGTAGAGAATTGTACATAATCATTTGCATGGATGTACCAAAGCATTTGCAACTTGTTCAAAGAAATGAGAAACTGCGTTTTTGATGTGCACAAGTGACACAATGATGTGAAGATTGAACAAGTAGTTTTGAGAATTTCAATTCTGATCTGAGAAATGTACCAAAGCGACTGAGAGAAACTGTAAAGTCTCAACCAGTATTAATAGTCTCATAGCATGATTTTGAAAACACAATTAAACAGCATTACATAAGAATATTCTTCTGAAGAGGGTCTGAAGAGGTTACTTACCCTTGCATACAGTCCACATCAGGGGCTCTCAGGGCTACTTGCGTGCAGGCCTTCCCTGCATAACACTCCCTGCAATCAGCTAACTCAGCCTGACCCTCTAAGGGGTTAAAAGAGCCTGGTGGACAGGGCACAGGGTCACTCGTCCCCTCAGGACAGTAAAAACCAGCCGGGCATTTGAGACAGTCCTTCACACCTGGAGGGAATATGTTGTCATCATGTTAAAAAAGGATGTTTAGTATTCATTCAGATGTCTTTACGATTTAATTCAAAGTTTCAATATGTTTTTTCGCAAACTTATCTAATTTACTGTCTTTATGTAGCACATAGTCCGTGTTTCTCATCACAGTTCTAATATTTTTTTTTATGCTGGCCTCACAGCTCCAGCCTGCAATCCACACTTATTTTTTTATTGCTAAATTAGATGCTTTCTCTGTTTGTCCCTCTGGCCTCCATCTGTTGCAATTTCTCATCTATATTTTCCAGTTCATCAAGGGAACCAAACAACACTTTATATAATAACAGACATGTATGATAGAGCTCCATATTAGCTAGACTGAGCTGCAGAGGGACTGTAGGGCTGTCCTCAAACAATAACTGCAGTTCTACATAAGTGACATGGAGACGCATCATACCTAGAATGCAGTAAAATAAAAATAACATGACTGTGAATGTAGATATTACTTAATGATTAGGGAGTTTAACAAATAAATAAAATGGCTTTTAGACTTGCTTATTGCTCCTTGATGAGGGGTGAAGGTGCCTCGAGGACATATCACTTCTTCCAAGGTACCAGCAGGACAGTATCTCCCCCGTGCACAGGGAAAGCCTGGCGCAGATGATCCTGTCAAAAGTCGAATAGTGGGCACATTGCATCCTCAAGTAACATTGACCTCTACATTCAGTGTTTTCTCCTCATATATGGCTGAAGAAACTTGATATTTTGAAGAATTGAGCATTTAATGCCCAATATAGTCCGTATATTTTTGCAGAGACTTACCTGCGGGACAGAAGCGTCCCTCTCTACATCTCTTGCATGCTGCCCTACTTGTCTGGCCCAGTTGTTCCCCCGCTGTACCAGCAGGGCAAGGTGACTCGTGAGGGGTGGCTGTGCCCTCCACACAGTAATAGCCCTGTGGGCACAGGAACTGGGAGGTGGGTCTCTGGGAGCTGCCTTCCAGACAGTAGAACCCTAGAGAAAAGTACTTATAGATAAGTTCAGTGGAAAGCTGTTTTTTAGAGCATAGTATAAATTATAAGCTAAAGCCACATTGGCCAATAGTACTGGAGAAACCTCCATTTATTTGATATTTTTATAGGTATACCCACTGATATGATTGCACATATTACAGCATTTGGACGTGTAACTGTGAGAACAACAATACAGAGAGTTTCCTATGTTGATACTCAACCTGCATGACAGATTGCACAGTCGGTCAGCCTCTGCAGACCTTCTTTAGGGCCATAAGTCCCTGCAGGGCAGGGTACAGCTGCACCTCCCACACAGTAATAACCTGCGGCGTGAAAAACAGGAACACAAACATAAGTGGCTTTATTACAGGAGGGATGCAAACTGTAAAATCAATGTCAGCATGAAGTGAAAATGAAACACTTACCTACTGGACAAACCACACATACCGACTCTTCCTTTGTGTCTTTGTACGTTCCTGGTCGACAGGTGATCGTTTGACTGGACCTGTGGACCGGCTGGCTCCAGCGGGGGGCCACAGCTTCTCCACACAGCGAAGACGTATCATTACAGCTAAGGCAGTGAGTCTGTGCAGGTGTGGAAGACCAACCAGGCGGACAGGGGAGCGGCTGGGACATACCACTGTCTGGACAGTAACTTCCTATAGCAAGCAGATGACAACTTAAATCATCATGGAACCAATTTTATCTCAAACTATTTTAAAACTATTTAAATATAGGAGTACTGAGAGCAGATTGGATGAGTAATTGGCCTTTTATTACTGCACTACCTTCTGGACACTGCAGACACTGGATAGTACACATAGTGGAATAGAAGCCTGGGGAACAGTCATTACACACAGTTTGATCTGCGCTGGGCTCCTTGCCAGGCCCACACTGAAACGCACATATAAGAGATGAACAAAGAAACAAGGGGAGGAAGTAAATGACTGCAATTAGTTCCGACTTTGAAGCCCACCTCAGCAAGCATATATATGTAAACAATATGTTTTTCTCTCTCGGTTTCAACATATTTAAGGAGAAACCATTGTTGTTACCTTCAAAGGAAAGCCAGAGGTGCAGATAGAGTCCACAGGGCATGTCAGACATTGTAAGACTCCCTCAGGAGAATGCTGCCCTGGGGGGCATAAGGAGAGGGTCCCTAGGGTGGGATCACATGTGAAACCTGCCGGACACAGACTACAGTCCACTCTGTCTTCAGAACTGATCAGACCAGGGAAACATGGCTGCAGCAGGAAAGACAGCGACAAAACATCACAAGCTGTCACACAGTATCAAGCACACTGTTTGAGGTATGTGAGGGTTATACAAACATGACAAGGTGGGAAAAGTCAAGTGAATTAAGATATCTAGACATTTAACTTGTTAAAAGAGTGCTTTCCGTCTTCACCAGGTCAATAATAGATGAGACAGGGCGGTGAATCTGATGAGCTACATGAAAATTCTACAAAGTTGAATATGCAATTTTAATTTGAATGACAGAAGTTTTGAAACCACTCTGTTGAATGAGTTAAGGGTTTCACACACAGATTCTCTTACCTTGCAGTCACTAATACTACTTCTCCCTGTGTATGGGTTGAATGTTCCTACTGGACATCTATGAGGTGCAGATGCATTGCCAGGACAACTGAAATACAATGTATTTATTATCAATATTGCAATCTCACCAGTAGTCATAAAAGACGTTAAATATTTTATTAATCTAATTCTTGCGATTGACTCTTTAAAGGAGCAAAGGTCCCGAGTGAACATTCATTCAACCTTTATTTATACTCAAAAGATCATTGAGGGGCAACCCTCCTTTACAATGACATCGAGTCATTACAGAAATAATTAGAAAACAGACATTAAATCAAAAAGAAAAACAGGGGACAGATAATACAAGACAATACAAAACGCACTTATCTATGTATTTTCTTTTGTTTGTATAATGAAAATATAGAGGAAAAGACATTTTAAAATAGGTTGAAGACTTACAAATGACCGCACGAACACTCTAAGCAAATCTGGTGGGAGAAGTATTTTCCTTCTGGACACAATTTGATGTCGGTCTCGTTATCAGGGGGAAGGTCTGCGCTCCCTTCAAATGAGTCTTAAATGCAAATATAAATGTCAAGACACATTTAAAAGTCTTTCATCATTCAATAAGTACCAAGTATATTAACTTACACAGCTAAATAACTTTGAACGGTTAACATTCCTACCTGAGGCGAGTCCAGAGTGTGTCCGCAGCAGACAAACCCCTAAAGCTGAAAAATAAAACGCATGCATTATTTTCCTGAGCAATTCATACCTAAACGTCATTTCCCTGTTGTTGGTTTTTTTATGTGTGTTTTCATGAATACTCTTTGGTCTAAGCCCGCATGACTGAAAGCTTAAAGGCAGGAAAGTGAGAGGCCTTCAGGCATCGAGAGTGAAACCCGAGCACGTAATGTGATTCCCATGCGAGCGCCTTCACTAATAATGGTGTGCCGTGATGTTCTGTAACCGTACCTTCTACTTTCATAATGTATGAGTGTGTGCTAAAGCTAACCTAGATATTGTCTCAGTTAGTGGATCACTTGAATGATTTATGTTTCTGGTGTAATTCATTTGGGGATTACACAAAGAAGAAAATATGAAAAAGATGTGAAATATCAGATGGATTCATGGAATCATCTGAGTCAGTCCAGAGGCTAAGTTGAAAGATTTATCACTAAATACCTCTCTTGCTTTCAAATTGTGAGGCTTTTATAATAAATTATTTCCAAAACTTAACACAGTGTCAACACACTCCTCTGTTCAAGGGCGGAGTACGCTGCGGTGTTGCATGTGCAGATAAGCGTTTTTTGTTAAGCAAGGTGCCAGATCTATTCTATGCAGGTTATTGCATACAAAAATATTGTTTACTTTAATGTCTGAGTGCCTTTTGGGTATCACAATATCTAAGAAAACATTGTTGCTGTTCTTTGTAATATAGCAAACAGAAACATACTTTCTATGCAGGAAGTCAGGCAGAATAAATGGAAAATTCAGATTTATTTTTACACATCTCTGAGAACGGTTGTATGCCACATCCTGTTCCCTCTACCATGTGCTGGAGCATATGTGTGGTATTACAGCAATTCTTTCTGCAGGTGCAAGCATCACCAAACCACTAGAGTACAACATATTTGACTGCATGGTTGGCAAGAGGTTTCAGAAAAACAAGAAGCAAGCATGATGATCTCGGTTCACTTCATTGTGCTCATTATCTGGATGACACAAGGTAGAGTATATAACCTTCTGTCATTGGATTAAATGCGTTAAATGCATCAGGTAAATTCAACAATGCATTCATCTATGGAAAAAAAAGAAGCTCTGACGTTCATGTTACATCTTCTTGTTGCAGAATTTGTGACCTGTGTCAATATGAGGATGCCTGTTGATATCTTAACGACAGCATTAGGAGACTCTCTTACATTAAACTGCACCTACAACTGCTCAACTGAATTTGTCCGCGGCTGTTGGAGTAAATCATCAGATAACTCCGTCTGTTTCGGTACTCACGCAAAGTGCACAGTGTCTCTTCGTCTGTCAAATGTGTCTGCTGAAGACCTCGAGAAGAACTACACATGCTATACACTTGTAACGGACGACCCACAACTTCTACCAAAAACAGAGCGAATCGTTAAGCTGAAGCTTCAAGGTAGAGATTTATAAACTGATTGATAATATGAGACATACTTTTTAAAGTCTGTCGGAAAATGTTGAGAGCTGTTTCAAAGGCATGGGTAGATGTCATTTCAAAGTTGATCTTTCTTATGGTTGGCTGGCTTAGGTCAAAGAAGAGCCCCAACGTGGAAAGTTACCCTAAAGACTGAAACTGAAAATGGTAAGGTCCTCGGAAAATGTAAAATGTTTGTTAAAAATATTCTAATAATTTTAAGCATTACGTTCACTTACATAAACCATGCTCTAAAAAATTTCAGCAACTCTTCCTGAAAAGCCAAGAGATCAAAGTGGAGGTGAGTTTGCATTAATCAAGGGATTTGTTTTTTATAACATGGCAAATGTCTCTAAGTAATATGATAAAATTCCCAAATATGCATTTATTTTTCTTCAGAATAATGCACATCTGTTTGTAGACCTGAAAAGTAACCCTTCTCTGTTAATCAGGTTTATCCTCTTGTTTCTATGTTAACAGGAGAGTTTACTGGAATTAAAGTCTTAGCAACGGTGACGGTTGCTGTTGCCACGGTGCTAACAGCTTTGGCAGCTTACATGTGTCTGAACCGGAACAGACAGAGCTTGAGTTGTAAAGGTGAAAAAAACAAATATTATGAATATACACTTGCTGTGAAAAGTGAAAATCTCTGAGTTCGACACAGATGTATCTAAAATACATTTTGTCTATGTCACATTCAACAGGGCCGCCTGTTGGGTCCAGGTCAGGGTGAGTACTACTAAAGAATCATTTGTGGTAAATGTGTGCTGCCATTTTAAACAAATCTATCATTTTGATCTCTTACTTTGTTTGCTACTTTATCTATTTACTATTTCAGCTCACCACTACCCCCTCATGCTGTCTGCCTACCAGTGAACGGTAAACAAAATAAAAAATGTAGTTTTTAAATTTAAAGAATTGTTTGTAGCCCTGTCATTTATACCTGCCACATTCCCTACAGGGCCACAGTCCACACAAAGTGAGAGAGTGACTTTGAGGATTCCAACACCTGGTAAGATCATATTTTATTTGCATCAACAGTAGTACCTCAGAGTTTAAACATTTTCTGATTGACGAAATCATTTATTTTACGCAGACAGTGAGAGTGACACGGAGGTTCCTTATGCTGACATAATGATCACTGTGCGAGGCGTTAGTACACCAGAGCTCACTCAGGTCGGCTACCTGACCCCTGGAGATCAAAGAGAGGTAAAGGACGAAACCTCAGACTCAACATGTTTCTTTATCTTATTGAATGCCAAATTCATTGGACGGTCAATTGTCGTCTGTTACAAGAGCAGAAACCGTATAGAACAAGTGCATTGTCTTAATCAAAAAATTGCCTTTGTTATTGTGTTGACTTTTTTTTGTTGTTGTTAGTAGGCTATACAAGTTACATTTATAGACACTTGGATTTGAGGTAAAGGAGCTAGTGCATCAGTGACTGTGGTTACAAACATGTAAAAAATATATCAGAATTAAAATTTTAAAAAAGTCATTCATAATATTTTATAGTTATATATATTGCATATTTCATAAATGAGGAGTTGTTTAAAGTGGTCACCTGTTGCTGTTATCTGGCATGGACAAAACACCACACATAAGAGAAATGTGTGGTGTAATGCAAACCGGGAAAAAAAACCCAGTAAAACACACTAAAGCCTGTAAACACTTGAAGCACCTGTCTTTCAAAAACTGAAGATAACCTTTATCAGGTTGAGATTTAGTTCAGAGGTGTAAAATTAGACTGTATTGGTTTAGATGGCTTTAAATAGGCATACTGTCAGTTTATTAGCTACATTGTTTATATTTGATCAAATTAGGTTAATTCATTAAAAAAAAAAAGTTATAGGCTATTGGAGTAACAAAAGCCGTAACCTAGAGGAAATTTGACTGTCAGGTAATAATTCATCCTAAAATACGACATTTTTTTTCTGTACAAGCCCCAAGAAGTATTTTGAGCTAGTCTTTGTGATTAAAGAATGATCTTGTAGTTTTTATTCATTATTTTTCACCGTGCTTCTCCTGCAGTGGCGGGGAGATGACTCGAGGTGTAACCTGCAGGCCTCACGTTCAGCTGACAGACTGCATGTGCCTCAGCCCAGAGAGGTCAGCCGGAAGATGAGCACCAACTCTGAGTATGCCGTCATCACGTACGCCTGACTCTGAAGGTTGCTGCTGATGGATGGGAAGAAAAAGACGACAATAACGTTGTGTTTGTGACGTAACACCGCATCTAATACTTTCAAATAAATATTTTCTGTCCTCTGTAAATAATGCCATCGTATAACGCTACATATTTGTATATTGCTTTGCTTGAAACAATAAACCCATGTGATTTTTTTTTTTAAACATTTGAGCCTTGTCAGTGTCCGTAGTCACAACCGTTGCATAGAAACGGTTGTAAACAAAACACAATAGCTAAGCTGTTGGATATAACGTTCACAAGTAAAGGTGGAGACGAACTGCAAGAACTTTAAAGGAAATACTTTCACTTTTTGTTCATAGCTTCATTAGCTCGCTTAATACATCCTATGCGCAAAACTATCGGAACTTCGTGGTGCCACCTTGCTTCCTTCTCTTACGTTAAGGAGTAAATTAAAGCGAAAACTTCGACATACATTCCGAACTTGCTTTCGCAAAAGTTACCTGTGCCAGTGTACCCCCCCCCAAAAAAAAAAGAAAAAAGAAATGTCAGTGCCTTTCTCGAACACTCACCTGCGCGTCCCGAGAGGATTTGGTGCTCTCCTGGAGGGACTGGCAAGAGAAGTCCTGCGAGACCAGCCTGAAGACATTCCTAAATATGCGGCAGAGTACTTCGATGATCTTCTGAGACAAAGAGAAGGTAACTGAAACTTAATTGACATCAGTATATGATTTATTGCTGTCAAATACTTGGTTTTTTTTTGTTTGTTTTTTCTTGTAGAAAGTCGAATAGACCCTGCGGAGTGGGCTGCAAATCTGGAAGATCGATTCTACAACAACCATGCATTCAAGGCCACTGGGGTACAAAATATGCCATATTTATATGTATATGTATATGCCACTCTCTTAAAACTAGTCAATCTCAACTCTGTTATCAATATTTTATTTACCCTCATACCATTGTTTTTTTTATTTTTCCAAACAGGCCAGTCTAGAGAAAGGACCAGAGGTGACCCTTTCCAAGTGAGTCTGATCTTTGTTCAACAGCCAGGAGGATCAACAGGAGAGGGAGAGGGTGAACATGAGGGAAAGAATAGTAATAGTAATAGTAATGAAAAAATAAGAATAAAAACATTACATATTTGTATGGTAATAACTTAGCGTCTGATTCTGAGTCCTTGTTTGAGATACTCTGCAGACCTTTTGTTGATACTATTACAGCATCCATGACATTTTGACACACGTGCATTATACAAACTTAATGAACAGCGTTATTTTTTAAATGTCTGAAAAATAATGATTACTTATTTCTGGAAGTCATGTGTTTAGGTTTAGAAAAATACAATAGATTCAAAAAAATAACTTAAGAAGAAAAAAAAAGGGGAAAAAAAAACTTCAGTCCATGCTTCAATTTTTGAAGAAAATTCAAATAATTTCAAAAGTCAGTTTTTCAATAGAGACCTGGAACTAGCACAGACTGTCAGCTCAGTGTTGAAAGAGATTTCAGGTCACAACAAGGGTGAGAAAACGAGAGCAGATTTGAAAGGAGCTCTGCAAGAAGATGACAGGTGACAGAAAAAGGTTCACAGAGGAGGCCTCCATAATATCGGTGTTATAGCTTAAAGTTTCTCTTTGCCATTCTGTACATTTCTCACATTAACATTTATTTTTGATGTACTTTTTAGAGAGATATCATATGAGTCTCAAACTGAAGATGAATCAAGTCATTCAGCAGATGTTTCACTTCTTTCCATCCCACAACCCAACGTCACTCAAGAGACTGGCTCGACTGAAAATACAGAAGAAGAAGAATATGATATTGCAGAGAAAGACATGATTTCAACAGCAAAAGAAGAGGAATCAGTCAACAGGCTCCTAGCTGAAGACATACAGCGAGATGAACTGAGTAGGCTAGAGGAGGAGGAGGCCCCAACAATAACCACATTTGATAAAGTTGACAGGGCAGCTGATGAACAAGGTAGCAGCTCTCTTCTAGACCAAGATACACACCAGTCTGAGTTAAATCCCCCGGACTTGTTAGCTGTCAGAGGGATTTCAGATGTAGATGTTTGTGCTAAGGAGTTAGGAAGAGCAGAAGATGAGCTATGTGATAAAAACAAAACTGCAGTTGCAGTTGAGGATAGGACAACTGGAGATTTAGAAGTAGAGGAAAAAGCTGAGGTTGAACATTCAGTGGAGGTTTTTCCATATTCAGGGTTAGCTGATGTGGATGTGTGTGCTACAGAGTTTAAAGAGACAGGCAGAACAATGGAAGGAGATAATACACATTTTGTTGAAGAAGAAAGCTCAATATCCAACCCGGAGAGAACCGTTGAACGTTCATTGTCTGAATCTGAAGGGCCTGAGGGCAATCAAGAAAAAGCAGAAGATCAAGCAGAACTAGCTAAAGAGGAAGGAGGAGATACTGGGGATTCTTCTGGGGAAATACATGAAAGTTTAGCTCATATAGAGGGGGGTTTAGACAGTCATACCTCACCAAAGGTGGATTCCTTGGTTGAGATAAGCTTTGAAGATGTTCCAGGAGCTCAACAGACTAAAGAGGACGGGGAGAAAAAGCCCCAGGAAGAGGATTCAATAGAGGTCTTACAGACTAAAATATTAGAAACGCAACATGAGGAAAATTGTGAGGTTACTGCTGTGGTAACAAACCAAAATATACCTGCTGCACTGGGCCATGGAGAACCTGAGATGGTTGGAACTGAAATGGCAGTTCATTCTGAGGAAGAGGTAATAGAAAGTCAGCACGAGACATCTGATAAAATAAAGGAGCAAGGGAACGGAAACGACACCAATTTAAATGAAAGTGATGATGACAAGGATGGAGAAAGTGGCAAAAACATCTTACCACTTCAGCTAACCCCAGAGGGGGATGAAGAGAACCTCAAGGGTGAAACCGATCATAAAAATAAAGATAATGAGCAGATAAGTGAAGGTGAATTTCACAAGAATGAGGAGTCTGGGAAAGATAAGGAGAAGTCACATGACCTTGTTGTTGAAGAAGATGAGAATAGAGTTATTCTTGGTGAGGGCAAAGAGGACATACAAACGGGGGGTTACAGTAAAGTGGCGGAGAACATTAACGACAGAAGTGTGGAAAATCTATCGTTTCAAGTGAGACAGTCAAATACATCATCTCCTGCACTCGAGACGGAGAGTAAAACTTTAGAAGTGAGCGCTCAACTTTTACATGAGGGGAACAAGGAGTGTCAGAGAACACTTGTAGAGCCCCAGCAAGAGGATACAGCGGAAGAGAAAGAGGTCACATTAAAAGAGGAAGCGTCACACACAGAGGAACTTGTAGAAGAAGGAAAGATGGATGCTTGTGTAGAAGAGAAGAGTGATGCGATGCGTAAAGAGGGAAGAATCAGCCCTCTACAAAGTGCAGAACGGCTCCCTGATGACCAGCAAGGAGAGAAAAGGCTGCTTGGGTCTGAAGAGGACGCTACAGAGCCTGAAGGCAACAGTAGTGACAAGGTACAGTGTGACGCTCCTTCTGTCTACCATACACTCTTCTACACAACACAGATCAAAACATTGTATTTCCTAAAATTTTAAAGGCTTAAACATTATAGATCAACATTTTTTCAAAGAGAAAACAGTCCACCTCTGATGGCTGTTAGAAACACCACACTTCCTCCATTTTTATCAGCAGGCTGAGGGGTAGAAATGTTCCGTTTCAGACAGAGGTGTCTTTAGCTGGGCTATAGTCGTCTTTGCTCCCATTCCTGCCTCAGGTAGCCTATATAAATAAACCTTTCAAGGGCAGCTCTGATCAACAGGGGCCCTTTTTCTTCCCCACCTGGACTCTCTAGGGGCAGGTGATTGAGAACATCTCCAAAAGACCTCATTTTCTGCATGACGTATGGTTGTTTGCTCTGTTAAACCTTGCAAGGGCTGCCCGAGGGTCATAATCAAAACCGCCTGAACAGCTTCAGTCTTGTAGTTCACCTCCGACTTTGTTTCTGTTAATATACATGGCTGAACAAAGACGCGTGCTCTGCTGCATGCTCATGAAACTGTAACACTTTGGCTTTGTTAGCGCTGGATCCACACGCCTCTTGGGAGCCGCCGCAGCCTCCACAGATTGGAACCAGATTCACTAATCCATCATCATCAAAGACAGACGGAACAATTTGTCTTGCGAATTAGGCCTTTAACATTTTTACTGCTGTCACAGTTATCCGCGTCTGATGTGTCTGGACCATCAGGGCTCCAAAACACGCGGGGAGGGAGTGTAGGAAGGGGTACTAAGAATGTTACCATGGTAACCTCTCACCATCCTGCTCTCTTTTAGTGTCGTCATGGAATTAATAGGAGATGGTGATGCTGATAGTTGCTATGCACCATCTGTATCAGTCCTCTACCTTAAATAGCAGTTTGTAACCGACTGATTTAACAGAAAAACAGCCCTTTTGTGTTCATACTTGTGCTTAATGGCAGAAAGGATTTCAGCTAGAACAAAGCTACAACAAAACTGAACATAACATGGGTCAGCCATTCTAACAGCGAGCCAGCTGTAGTGTTAACGCATCTGAGGAGTCTTTCTTGTAAGACGATCAAATCACAGGGACACAATTTCAGCTATAATATTCATTAGTGTTTAAGATACACTTGTTATTAAGCTGAAGCAAGCATAACTGATTGCATTGTGTATAATTACCATACAGTGGTTGACATTCTTATAAATCAACAACGTGAACTGCTCGGATCTGCCCGAGTGAAACTAGTCGCCATTTGTTCTGGTTTGCAAAAAGTGCAAGAGAGTGTTGGTGTCAGAGATATAACTCGGTTAAATTGACGTTCTGTGTTTCTCTCCCTCTCCGTCTTGTCTCTGTGGCTGGCAGAGGAGTGTGGGCGGCCATACCAGCTGGGATCAGAGGGATGGAGAGGGCTGTTAGCTCACTCTGCCTCTAATAAATTTATAACACCTCCTGGTGTAAAGCAGTCCAAGATGCTTACACTGTTTTGTTTTCACGCTATTAGTAGAATTTGAAAGTCAGCAATTATTGTTCTTTGACCATCTGGCTTCTTCATAGTATTTCTTTTGTAGGTCATCTGTTATTGGAGTTTATTGTTTACATTGATTAGTAACACTGCAACTTGAGGATTTGCTTTACTTTCTGTGCGTGTGGTTGTGCCTTTCTGTTTGTGTCCTAAGTTATATAAGGTCTTCATCATCACGTCATTTGTCTTCAGACTCTCCAACATGAACTTAAATAGTCTGAATAATCAGCCTTTTGAGTTACTGAAGGCTGTGCTTAGTGATTGTTGAGGTGTATTCAAGGTTTGTAACAGGAATGTGAACACAGTAGGTCAGCAGCCTTAATGAGCATGAAAAGATGGAACACACGCTGTCATGTTTGTAGGAGGTCTCTCCTTCCCTCCCTCCCTCTTTCTCTCTCCTCCATTCTCTCTGTGACTGTATGTCTCTCTCTCACTCTGTGCGTGAGCAGCTGTTACTGAACATACAGTGATTGTTAGAATGAGCCAGTAAGGCATTTGTATTTTACCGGAGACTCACTTAAAGAGCACTTTGCTTGGTCTGCATAGAAACAGAGGCAACAAAAGTCATCCTAGGTAAGCTCACCTGAAGACTGAAGTCATCTTGAGAGAGTGAGACATGGACTGTCACAATGTAAGTAGAAGCTTCACTTCAACTTTTCCAGGAGATTCTTGTCTTTTTTACAGATCAGCTCAGCCGGCAAATTCACGTATTAATTTGTGGTCACAGATGATGTTTACTGTGGTTGCCCAGAATCTGCAGACAGTAATTTGTGTGTTGCTGTTTTTGCATGTTTTACCAGGTTAAATGTGTTGATTTAAGTGGTAAACTAACCGTAGAAAGTCAGTTAGCCCTTAGGGTTATATAGATGAACTAGTTTTACACAGCTTTCAAGCTTTTATAATCTTATATGGGTTATAAAAATGGGTTTTGCGTCTGAATATTTCATCAATTTGTGTCAGATCAAGTCTAAAGTCCTTGAGGCAATAAAGACAATAAACGACCCACAGGAAGTGTGTAGCCAGCAACATTAAATACACCAGTCAGGAATCATTAGTTCTTTAAAAAAACGCTGGTTTGGGCTGCTCTGAGAGCAGTCAGACAGAGAGGCTAATGAATGCTGGCTGAACAGGTGGGTGGTCACACTCCTACACTGGAGGGGTTTCACTGGAGACATGATGCGCAGCTTCATCGAGGTGGTGGGAGACAGTGGGCTCTTTCTGTGGGCTGCCTTTGTTTGAAATGTCAATCTGTTTTCTATAAGCAAAGCATGGGGAGTCGCCGATATGTGTTTGCCTCAGATTTTGAAATGCTGTTTACATAACTTGTCGACAGCCTTGGCGCTTTTCCACTGACACTTTATGACAAGCCAGAATTCATCTTCCACCCACCCGACATTTCCTCCAGGACAGCGGATGCTGTTCACACAGTCACTAGATGAGCTGATGGTTTTGACGACAGCAGCGTTTTCGCTGGGTCATCTTTTTTTGGCACCAGGCTGCAGTGCGAGAAGTTATATTGCTCATTGGAAGCGATATAAGAGCAGTTTTTAACCATATCTGAAATGTATTGGAAATGAGAAGAAACAAGTTAGAAATCTATTACACATTTTGAATCAGCCTTTTTACACCCACCATTTGTCTTCACAAAATGATGTGTGGTAATGATCAATATTTTTTAATCAATGGCAGTTGCTCTGTTTGGAAAACCAAGCTTTTTCTATGTGTGAGTTTATGGATATTTTTTCAAACCTTTTCTGTGGAAAAAAAAACAGACAAAAACACTGACTCAGACATGCTTTTGCCAGCTGTGTATTATACAGTCTATGACAAGAGGAGAAATGGAGAGAAAGAACTGAGGCAATGTGGGTTATTGACCTCATGAGAGCCTCATAGAAGTCATGTAATAAGCGTGAGCCACTCTGCTACAAGAGCACATCTCTCACTGTCTGAACGATGGTTTTGAAGCATGTACAAAATATGCTGTTACAGTTTGTCATATGGTCAGAATTCCCCGGCAAAAACAAACCTTTTGATCATGCAATATAAACCCTTTCTTTATAAACCTCTACCATTTGGGTCGTCCCTGTAGGAGGAGTGCAGCCGGCCCCAGGAGGAGGAGGACATCATGGACATCCCCCTGGATGACCCCGAGGCTAACAGAGCAGCTGCAAAGATCCAGGCCGGCTTCCGTGGCCACATGACCCGTAAGAAGATGAAGCCGGAGGACAAAACAGAGGGGGAGGAGGTGAGCAGCACTGGGGATGTGCTCAACTGCAGCCAGGGGGACACAGGTCAGTTGTGTAGAGCCATGGGGTAAGAGTAGGACGCATAATGCCGTGACAGAGGGCATTATGGATAGTGAGAGTAAGGATACTAACACAGGTTCCCATCAGGAGCTGTGACTACACCAGGTAAGCGATTGAGAGCTTAAGTTACATATTAGAACAGAATAAGTTAGTTAAGTTAAACGTTTTAAAGGTTATGTCCTCTTTGGCTTTACAAGTTTCCAATTTGAGATGTCAGATGAGAAAGTTTGTTCTCAGAGCCAATCACAAGAGCATGATGCTGCGACACTAACTGATTTAGCATCTAACACACTTGGAAAAGAAACCGTTTAAAAGCCATACATAATTAAATAAACCTATTAGAGCCTCTTATGGGTTATCCCAAGTGTGATTAATGCAGTACATAACTGAGCGACTCGTTTAATCACCCCATAGGGTCTCCGGCTAGAGATGATTGAGTCTTCAATTACTTCCCCTGTTTAAAAAGGGTTATAAATGATTCTACGAGTGGATGTGCTGCAGCGAAAAGATGTTTGTCAGAGTTCAGTTTAGCAGCAAAATGCCAAGCAACATTGTCACGATGGTTAACATGTTTTCCTGCTTTTATTTTTTATTTTTACATTTGGGTATTTTTGTTTTTGGGGATCAGAAAAGTTTAGGAATTGGGTTATTAGCATAAAAAAAATCATTTTCTGCTGGGTTTTTTTCTTACACACAGGGTTGTCAGATGTGTCAAAACAAGTCACTATTGTATTAAGATTCATATTTGACTTCTTTATAGGACTATTCTAATCATATAAAATCGACTTTAGAACTCTGATAAACCTTTAAAATGTCCCCTTGTCCAGCATTGTCTTGGGGATTTGGTCCACACAAGGCACTCTCTTCACTGATTCTTCCTAACCCAGTTGCCTACTCCTTGCATCCTTATCTAGGAGATGTATTTATAGCTCCAGGAGCATGAGGTACAAGATACCTTATGCTTCAGAGGGCCTGGCAAGATTAATGGACCTGTCTGACTGTAAGCATCATGGGCACCTCCCATTTGGGGAGACCCCCTTATTCACAGCAATGTTCGGGTTCTGATGTACTTTCAGCTCCTCTAATTCAAACTTATTAAATACATGATGTAGGAGTAGCAACTAAATATAAAGTTGTTTTTCTAAGAGATCACAGTTTTGGGTTAGAGCCTTCAACCTGGACAAAAAAAGTGTGTTCAGAAATCTTTCCTGGTTCCACTGTGCTTAACCCCATCTTCCCTATTTCCCTTTTCAGAGGCAGGAGGATCGGGCGCAGTAGAGAGGGACGACACATCTGTGCCAGAGCAGTGACGTCCCCTGTCCTGACCTGGAAGAAAGAAGAGAAAGGTTGGAAGCAAGGTTGTGAGATACGGCTGGCTTTAGCTGGCTGGGCTGGCTTTCAGGCACACCTTTTTACCACAGGAATCAATTTATTTTCTGTTTGTTTTTTTTTTCCTCAATACAATTTAGCAGTAGAAAATGAAGCGACAGTTTTGAGGGTGTGTTTCGTGTGAAATTTTGTGAACTTTAACACTCTCTCTGCGTCTCTGCCTCTCCAGCAGTCTCATCAGTAAGGATGTCTTTGACCCAGAATTTGCAACTCACTGCATGTTCTTGTGAAACTTCTGGTAGTGTGCTAGTTTTTAGATGATGATCTGTGAATGTGAAAATGAATGTCCTCATAATGCTAAACAGGGCTTATTTTGGATTGAACTGTTCATACCATCTGTGTATAAATCTTGTTTGCATCAGTGTTACACTAATAGTGGCTTAAATGATTTGTTGTTTTCGCAGTGTTCTCGGATGTGCTTGTATCTTGACCGTTATGAAACCTATTTGACTTGCTTACAAAAGTGATTAAAACTATAAAAGGGACGTAGCTTTGTATGTTCTATTTATTCTTTTTAACTTCATTCAGATTAGAACTGCCTTGATTTTCTTTGTGATCACACGATGAGTTTCATTTTTTCAATCATTTTCTATAAATCTGATCTTCCACAACAGTAAGCATGCAGTAATACAGTAATACACTTTTTCTTTTTCATCCCAGGTGCATTTGGTAAAGCTTTGCCTTGCAAGGCATTGGTTCAGTATGCTCTGTTGTTGTGTTGGTGGGTTTGACTTTCTAAATCAGGTGTGTGAAAATCCATTGTCAAAGTTTGCAGAGTCGTCATGCTTTAAAACTGATGGAGTAGTACATTGCTGGACTTTGCTGTAGAATCATTAATAAATCCACCTTACGCTGAAATGTCTGTTTTAAAGTTCATTCATTCAAGTTAAATAACAGTTTGTATTAAACAGTACCTCTTATGTCGATAGCTGCTGTATGTAATATAGGATCTTTGTACATTGCAACAGGCAGAGCTACTCATTTTCTTTTTGTCACATTAGCTTATGCAGCGCTGCTAATCAGAGGGAGCAGAAACAATGTTTTCTCTCAAGTGTGGCTCTCTTGCACAAAAAAGCCCATGAATAAGTCATCACATATATAACTGCATTTCTCATATTCACAACAACAAATTACATTTCACAAATGAATTGATAATTTAGCATCTCTCATAGCTATTACAGCCTTTTTAATATAAAACACTGTATGAAGTTGCACAGCACATTACTTGTGTGTGCATATTTTTGAATCCGACCTTTATTGCAATAAGGCTGCAAACCACAAACAGTGACAAGAAAACAGTTTTAGCCTCATTTGCCCAAGCAGTCTTGTGCGCTTTATGAGAAATATAGACTAGAGCATCTTCAGTCTCCTGGCGCTCCCACTCAGCCCACCTACACACATCTGAGGCATACTGCACTCTGCACACACTCCAACTGCACATGCATTTGCACACAGGAAAAACACAACTCGTACTTTAATATGCATATCCCACTCAAAATCACTCATTCTCACTAACATGTCAACACACGCACACATTGTTCGTCGGCTGTGTCACCAGCTGTAGAGCTGGGACAACGAATATGAATTTTCTACTTTGTGCTTTTGCAGAGCCAGAGTGCAAAGCACTTCCTTCTCAGGCTGATGTTCCTCCTCCACTGCAATCTCATAAATATCCTCTATGGGTTTTATACGCACCTATTCTGTCTTTTCTCCTACTCAGTCCCAAAGGTGACATGGCCACGTTCTCCTGTCTCTCTAATGGCTGTGGGTGAGCAATCAATATCTTGCACACCTCCAAACATAGCACAACACCCACTTGGTGCTGTCGATTGAATTTCTGAGAGTGAGGGAAAAGACATGCTTTCTGAAAATTGTGTTGGTAAGGGTCTTTACAAAACAGATTTGTATGCACATGATAAGCCTTAAACTTTCTAAGTTGAAACAGAGGGTATTAGCTCCGTCCTTGCCTCTCCTTTATAAGGCTGTAAGTGGACTATTTTAAGTGTTGATCTTATGAAAGATCTGCTTGGTTGGTTTGTTCACTTTCTCAGACAGCTTGTCATCGAGAAAAAAAAAACGTGTGGTCTCCTGGGTGATAATTAGAGATGAATAAGACAGAACAAACAGCAGGGGGCACAATTATCCGCTATCTAGTTCTGCCACTGGCTGTCTTTAATACTAAGTGGATTACACAACTTAGCTGTAATGAGGGGATACAATGAGTGCACTTGAATGCCACAGCTGCATTAACAGCCATCAGCTTTACTGAAATCAGGGAATATCAATGAGGAGATGGGATTTGTAAAGCTGAATTTTGTCACAACTGTCAGAGTCACACACATGATGGCCTCAGTGTGTTTGTGGTCTAAACCTTAAAAGGGTTTCTGTCACTACTCGTGCACAAAGACCCTGTCTGTGCTCCCTCTCTCCTCTTCTTTTATTGACTCTAGTGGAAAAAGTCCCCCTTGATTTAGAGTGCGTCAGAAGATGAGAGTAAAAGGGAGCAGCAGGGGCAGAGGTGGAGGGGAGAGGTTCGTCTTTGATGGCCCACTCCACAGTGAGTCCAGGCCCTGGGAGAGCGCTGGTGAAGAGCAGCTCTTCCCACATTCTTGCAGCTTTTTTTTTTTTCTTCTATCCATGCTTCCTCCTCTGCATAAAACCTTCCTTTGTTGTCAAACAAATTACACTTAAAAAATGTCTTGACAAAAGAAAGCTTTCCAAAGTGGGCGAAGTACTTATAAAGGGATTGAGTCATCAATGCACACGAGCTAAAGCCTTACTGTCTGAGACACAGTGAGGACAACTGATGCAACATATGGGGGTTTAAAACATGGCTGTAAGTCTGATTTAACACAGAGTGACACTCCTGCTCTCAGGAAAAGAAGCAGTGGCAGTCGGATGAATATTTGAAAGTGTTCAGATTTAACTGTTGTTGATCCCAGCCATTTCATTTCATAACCATGTTTCCTTTTTTCTTTCCCTCTGCACCCGATGTTTTCCTATTTCCTTAATGTAAACTTTTTAAACCATGAAACAGGAAACAAAAGAGCAAAAGTGTACCTAACAGGCCAGCTATTTGATGCAGTTTCTACCCCACCTAGAGGACAAAGAGGGCACAACATTTCTTTTTAATTTTTTTTTTTTGCTTCTTTATTTGTTGTGCATCATATATCAGTATTTAGTTCAAAGATAGGTACATTACCATGTCTCTTGTACCTGACATGGGCTGCAGCAAAATGTTTTGGGTCTGTGTTTTTGTGTGGGTCAACAGCAGGGTTGGTTGCCAAGTGACAAATTGTTGAGTTTATTGTGCGGCTCGAGTCCAGAGAGGAGTTTGCACAATGTGACAAAAGTGGGCCAAAGAGGGGGGAAGTGAGTTGTTTTTCAAACTCAGAGTTTTCAGAGCTTTTAGAGGGCTCCTCTTTGAGCCATTTCTTTGGCTGAAGTACAGTAGTTTCTTCCCAGCAGGGATTCTCGCAAAGTAGCTTAATATTGGATTAAACTATGTAATGACTGATTTGGATTGACTTTCTTTTTTTTTTTAAATCTTGTTTCCCTTTCTTTTAAGACACACACTTTAAGATAAATGATCCGCGTAGAGAACAAACATTATTTTCTATGAGCTCTTTATTGAAAGGGCCATGTGGAGTGGAAGAGAGGAGCTCATCTACACTATGTCTCTGTCTCACACAAACACACACACACACACACACACACACACACACACACACACACACACACACACACACACACACACACACACACACACACGTACACACACAGTTGGCTGTTGTTGGCAGTGACTGGGGTGCTGTGAGGAGAGTGGGGCTCAGTGTGACCAGGCAGAGGCCAGTGTTGCAGCCAGGCAGGCAGTGGAGAGAGTGTTGCAGGCAGAAACGTGCCCAGGGTGGATAAACCATGCTCACTAAGAGTGAGAAAGACTCTGCCCAGGACACAAGATGAAGGCGGAGAGGAAGACCTCCTCTAAATGCGACAGTTTTACTGACATTCCTCCTCTACTGACGCTCTTTGGCCTCCTCCTACTTCTTCTGTTCACAGGTAAGTCCAGGGTCTCACTCAGCCTTTTTTATTTGTTCAGAAGAGGCTCAGACAAATGGACTCTTCTTTAATTGTGAAATTCTGTAAAGCAAAGAAAAACCTGACTGGGCCCATTATTGGTAATTATACTTTCAATTAACAAAATTCAAAAGTCTTTGGCCCTCCATTTATGCAGCAAAGTTAATCAATGTTAAGTTAGTCACAGATGTTATTTCTTGTCCTTGTCATCCACGGGCTGACACACAATGGATTCTTTCATGGGTGGCTCTCTGTAATGGGCCCCTATTGCAAGCTTAAAGGTACCCGGAGTGACTATTGTAGTTGTGTAAGAAGGGCATGTGGAGATAAAGTTAGAGGATTTCAATTTGTGTGGAGAGTTTTGTCCAGAGTAGGATTTGCCCTTTCTTTTCAATTAGGGTAGCTTTGGATGAAAAAATTTCAAAACTTTACAAAGTTGTGTTTCGTGGTTAAAAGTGTGTTATTTATTTCCAAAGAGTACCATGGGCCCAGTGGACCCAGCAAGGCTAGTTTTGGTAGAGTCACTGGGTCCTGTGTCAATCTCCAACTTCACCAGTGACAAAGACTTTCTATTTCTCTAACGCTCTCTCACTCTTTTCGAGGGAGGAAACTAGTTCCAACAATCCTGCCCTTTGTCTTATCGCCTTGGCAACCCCCGTCAGGCGGACCAAATGGTTACCACGGTAATGAGGCGATGCCCTGCTAACTGCCTCACTACAGAGAATAGCGAACAGTGCTGGCTCTCCCTCTCCTCCCGCTCTTCTAGGTTGATCTTTCCATCACTGAGGCCTAACAGTAGGATGCCCCTCTGAGGCACGCAGCCAATGTTTGAACCTCCATGTGTCCAGCTACAGCTGAGTTATAGGAACCTCCACTGTGAACATAATAGCTTTGCTGTGTTTGGTCTCCCAGGCAGGGCTCTTCTATAAAGGATGAAATGTGGCCCGCATTGTCATACCTTATCCCACTGGGAGGTGCAGGATAATTTGGGAACACAAATCAAAATTAGTATATTACTTGTTCACTGCACGGGGTCACGAAGAATTTCTGGTGAGAGTTTCTCAGAAACAGATTAGAGATCAAGACAGAATTAGACATGGGCCGTGTTAAAGCAGCATGTGTGCACATGAGTTTGTATATGCGTGTAACATAAAGAGCCTGTTTTTAGGGAGTAAATACATAATATTTCTGTAACAACAAAAAATGACATCTTTGGAAAAAATGCTTAAAAAAAGAAGGCCCCATGTGACATAAGATATATTACATATTTACCACAGAAATGTTTGAACCTCCATGTGTCAAAATAAATCAAATGAAATCACATTTGGAACTTGCTTTGTCTGATGCCGCAAATTAACAACAATCTACAGAAGTCTCTCAAATTAAAGTACTGTAATACTGTTAGTATGTTGTACCTGCATGAAATAATTGCAGAGGGCCTTAGTATTCATACCAGCTCTCTGCTCTGAGTTTTCATTTATGCGTCTTCTTGTAGTAATAGTAGTAATTAGTGTAGCAGTAATTAGTGTGTCTTTGCATAAGCCCTCTATTGTTACTGTGTGTGTGAATAGTTGATTTCTCTGATCCGTGCTCATTGGCAGAGCATCATAGACTGCAGAGGGTCTTGTCATTGTTTACTCCTGCAATCCTTGTATGCCTTTATTTTCGCTCCTCCTTTCAAGCCCTCATCGTTGTTTCTTTGCCCCTTTCCTTCAGGTGAGGTGTCAGGAGTGAACGTGACCACCCAAACCCAGCTGGTGCGGGGCACGGTGGGCAGAGAGGCCCTCTTGTCAGTCAGCTATTCCAGCAGCAGCTCCGACAAACCCGTGATCAAGTGGCAGATAAGGAGGGACAAGGAGAAGCCGATCACAGTCGTGCAGTCCATTGGAACTGACATCATAGGGAACCTGAGGCCAGAGTACCGTAACCGTATCCTGGTGTTTGAGAATGGCTCACTGCTGCTTCACAACCTGCAGCTGTCGGACGAAGGGGCGTACGAGGTGGAGATCTCCATCACAGATGACACCTTCACCGGAGAGCACTACATCGAGCTGACTGTCGATGGTATGCATGATGGAGGAGCCAGACTTTTTTGACTGGGGTGGCCCAACTGGGGCGCTGACTTGTGTTGTGTTGGCCTGAAGTTTGTCTGCTTAACATTTTTTTTACTTTAAAAAGGAACAAAACAGGGTGGACAAATATGAATCTTTTTAACCTAATTCTTTAAGCACTCAAACAAAAGGATTTGTGCCCAAAGTCTCTATATAAAGTCGTAGGGAAAGGAGATGTTACAACTGAAATGTAAAGAAGTTCTACTCGCACTCTGTTGATACACAGCCCAAAAAGTTGATTTTAACACAAGTGCCCCCTCTGACAATGCATTAAACCACTCATAGGCAGTTTTCACATATGCACTGCTGAAAATATCCCCTGAACTAGTTGTTCACTTATGCACCATTCAGTGGGAGACTATCCCTGTGCAGCGGAGTGGGCTCCTGTGGCCAGAAGTGTTGTAAAAAGATCAACGCAGAGGTAACATCCTGCTGCCTTCTCACATCAGCTCACTTGAACTTTGTGAGGAAAAACATACTAGGAGGCTGGCAGGAGAAAGTCCAGATAAAGTCAGAGTATAAAATCTGAGTTTTATTCAGAAGTTTTCTGCATGTGTGAAAGCTCTAATAGTTTAAGATTTTGGGTATAGCAACTGCGGTGGCAACTCAGGTTTCAAGGGGGGCAAAGGCCATCCCCTGGATCCACCCTTGTGCATGAAAAACCTTTCCACTAAAGCTCCTGTGTGGAGTTTTATGCTGGTTATAAAACAGACAGAAATTCATTCTGATACCTCCATGTGACCTGAAAAAGCTTACACGTTTGTAGTATAGTCATTTTAATGCATACAAGCACTGTCAGCAGGCCAGGCAAGGCAATTACAGCACCCTGCCAAAACTAATATTTTCTACGTAAAAGTGTCACAGTGAGTGATATGACTGCTAAGAGAAAGCAGGGAGATGGTTTTCATGAGTAAACACTTCCCATGCAAGTTCAGGACAGGATCAGGAAACAGACAAGACGTAATGTTTTCTCAACAGGGGTTGCCTGGATCAAAACCAAAATTTCCTCTCAGTGTATTTGAAAAGCTGGATTCTCTCATTCTTCAAAACATCTGAGCAGTCTGAGCACGATTCTGAAGAGGAGTTATGAGCTAAAAGAAAATCAATGCAAGTTGAAAGAGCATCATCTCGCCCTAGAGAGTGTAATTGTAAAATCATACAGAGTGATTCACATTGTGTTTCTTTTAAGACACTAGCTGGGATCCTTATCTGTTTTTCTCTTATAACTGGATGTCAACAACTCTCTCATACTGTATCTTTGGGTTGTAATCTAAATCCCTCTCCTTCATCCTCCTCAGTCCCTGTGTCCAAGCCTTACATCCAGATGATGGCCTCGTCTGTCCTGGAGTACAATGAGTACTTTAACCTCCACTGTTCCCACGATAACGGCACAAAACCCATCTACAGTTGGTTGAAAGGAGGCAAGGTGCTGAGCAATGACACACGCCTGCTGCTTTCACACAACCAAAAGGTGCTGACCATCGCTCGTGTTCTGATGTCAGATGATGACGTTTATGCCTGCCTCGTGGAGAACCCCATAAGCAGCATGAAGAGCGTACCTGTCAAGCTCACTGTCTACAGTAGGTGGCATGTTACACCGGTAGGATGTCAAGTTATACATGATTACATTAAGGATGAAGAGATGATGGTATATAAGAGGTGGAAAATAGTATTCAGATCCTTTTCTTCAGTGATAGTAACAATAATATTGTTTACAATATCTTCACTACGACTAAAAGTATCATTAGAAAACATGTTTTGTGTACTACAGTACAGAGTAAAGATGTATACAAGTAAAGCATTTAGAAAATAAAACATTTTTTGTTTTAAGATTTCATCTTCAAACTAATTGTAGCTGTCAAATGAGTTGAGTAAAATACTGTAGACATTTTTTTTGTACTCCAAAAACCAATGAAGCCAAGAGAAAGACAGCTTATTCACATCTGAAAGAAAATAATGATTCTCTAAAATCAGGTGAAGTTAATTTACAGTTCGTACATCTATTAAATACCAACCAAAACTGACATTTATAAATTCCCTGAGAAGCTCATTATAAAACTGCATATTTCACCTATTGTTCAACAGCCATCTATTCTCAGTAGCTAGCAGGAGCAATTATCGTCTCATGCAGACCCATACACAAGCATTCCTTCCTCTCTAACAATGTTGTTTACAACAAGAGCAAATCCAGGCTGAGTGCAGCAAAGCTGGCCCTCAGTGGCTGCCAGTAAAGCACCACATGTCAGGCTGACAGAGAGGGAGAGGCCGTCTGATCCAATGAATGGACAGCTATTTATGAGAAGGGAGCAGAAAAAGAAGTCAGGTGGAGAGTATGCTTTGCCTCAGTGGACCTCAATAATCCTCACTTCATTATTGCTGTACTGTGATGTGCTGCATGACGAGACAGCTACAGGGCCTTCAAACTGCTCTCTGCTCCCTCTGCATGCATAGCAGCATGGCACAAAGTCCCAAAGGGATGTGCCACTTCACAACACTTTATTCATGCAAGCATGCTCAAAAAACTTGGCAGGCAACATGTAGAAAAAAACAATCCGGTGTTTGACACGCTTCATATCTTTCATTAAAAGCTTCCAAGATGAAAACAGGACGGTACAAACTAGCATATTTCATTCTAAAAGATTTCCATCTTTTTTTTGCAGTACAATACAAATATATGCATAAAGCAGGTCAGGCTTTAATGCTAGTATATGAGAAGGAAAGGTGCAAGTCAGTGGTTCTGTAAAAAATAAAATAAAGCCCTGCTGTGACTGTAACAATTCTTCCTGTCTTTTTTTCTTTGTTTCTTCCTTTCTTTGTGTTTTTATCCACCTCTCTGTATCATTCTGGTTCAGGACGGAGCTCTCTATACATCATCCTGTCCACTGGCGGCATATTCCTCCTGATCACCCTGGTGACCGTGTGTGCCTGTTGGAAGCCATCCAAGTGAGACCTGATTTTTTTTTCTAGTCCCCCTTTTACCTCATCTCTTTCTGCCCCTTTTTTCTTCCCCTCTCTTTTTCTCTCTCCATCTCTCTCTCTCCCTCTATCCCCTCCCTTTCTCTCTCTCTCTCTCTCTCTCGCTCTCTCTTTCTTTCTCTCTCTCTCATTTATATTGCACTTTAGGATGTGACTAGAATCTCAAGTAGCTCACCAGTGCCACCATTCTCTGATTATTGGGTGAGAAAAGTAAAAAATACATTACCGAGGTGATTATATGAGCGATTGAGCAGTATGGTTCAGAGATGTTTCAAGCTGATTTCTTTTTTTTATTATAGAAAGAAGCATCGACCTGTCCCCCAAAGAGCTCCTGTGTATATGGAGCAGAGTGATAATGGCCATGACAGTAAGAACAAGTACAGCTGACATCTTTACATGTGTACAACACCAACTTTTTAACATGTGACACAACATTATACGATAACTTAACATATTAAAGTGAACTGTTCAATACGGTGTCATATAATAGTAACAAACACATTTCTTTTCAGTTGATGTTGTTCCTAAACCGTCTACACTCGGCAGAAGGAGCCCAATGCCTCTGTATGTACTCAACGAAGATGTAAGTGCCTATTTTTATTTTACTTTTTCATTTAGCATCTTTATTAGCCATGACACTTTACAAAAAATATATGTTAGCGCTTATGCTAACATTTAGCAGGTAGGATTCATATTGTGTTACCATCTTAGTTGAGCATGTTATGATCCTCATACTTTTGTAATAGAACAATGTTCAGCTGATCATTTAGTTAGTTTTTCAAGTAATTAGTCATAAACCAAATTAATGACACTTCATTAAAAGTTATACAATCATAGTTGCAATCCATCCTGAAGTGGGGTGGGAGTTTTTGTACCAAATATTATTTGAATCCATCCATTGGGTTCAGTTAATAATAATATAGAGGGAACCAGTAAAGGTAGGACATTACAGGATAATAATAAAAAACACAAGTTCCAGCCTTCTGGACCAACTGAAGGAAAGCCTTGCTAACATGAGCATGCAGTTGCAGTAGTCAAGTTGGGTGGAGATAACAGCATGAACAACTGTTTAAAAATCACTTACACTCATGTGACCATTAGTTTATCTGAAAATCCTGTCTATTTTGCGATCATGTTTATTTTTACACCCATGATTTCAAGTTGGTTTCAAATAGGTGTCAATGAATCAAAAGTCAATATGAGAGCCATAACAGGCAAACAGTACACTGATTCCAAATATTGGCAACTCATTTACTCTCTTTGCTATTTAGAAATGTTAAGGCAATCAAGGCTTAGATCTCGTTAAAAAGTCCATAGTTTAAAAAAATGCATCTTTGTGTTTTAGGGCAGTTACATTTGTGTGTCATCTACGTAACAGTTGAACGTGATGCCACATTGCATGGACCCTTGAGGAAGCATATTAAAAGAAAAAATGATTAGCATAGAATAAAACCCTGAGGGACTCCACAAAGGAGACTTTAGTTAAGGATATAGAAATAACAATGCAGACAGAAGACCTGAACTACTTCACAGCATACCTATAATGTTGACACAGTGCTCCATGCAAGAAATCCTAGACAGCTGTGAAACCTTAATGCGTAGAAAAGTTGGAGTCTCAAGAGCCAGAGTTTTGAAAGAAGCTATAGAGCTTAAAAATAATGAGTTTTTATCAATAGTTGTTGAGAAATGTCACTTAAAACTACAGACTATGTATGAGGAAAAATCAAGGGGTTGGAAAATTCTTCTGGGAAACATATCACTTGGGACCAAAGTGGGGGACTGGGCAACAGACACAAATTCTAAAATTCTACAATTCACTTAGCAGACGCTTTAATCCAAAGCAAGGTACATCAGAGAGTAAGTATACAAGCAAGGAACTAGAAAAGAGGAAACGATGTCAGTAAGTGCAAACGAACAGCTTTAAGTCCGATGTTCTTGAGAATTCTTATCTGTATAAAAAAACATCATAGTTGTTATTAAACAAAACCAACGTCATTACCATCATCATCATCAATTATATCAAAACCATAGTCTTACCACAGAGCATACCATCCATAACCCAGATGGTATGCTTTGTATACAAAATGCCAAGTTAAAGGTTTGTTGATGGTTTGGTCCAAATGATTGCCTCTTTAAAATAAGACTTAATTCACTCATTGTATGATGTGTATCTGTTTTCTTGTTTCAGGAGGCTTTGGAGCATTTGGAAGAATGTTCTAGCAATGCTGTCAGCCAATCAGAATTGATTATCCCTGCTACTTACGCTCCAGTCCTTCCCCCATCCTCCAACAGAACTGACCGGCCTGTCTGGTCTGCCCCACGCAGATATCCCCGCAGCCCTTCTCCACTGGCACAGCCTCTCCCACAACCACTCCCAGGTCCTCCTCTGCGCCCTGTCCGCTCACCTGCCCAATCCCCCAGTTCATCGCCACGCAGTTTCAGCCCAATAAGAAAAGTCCGTCCTCCTGTAGGTATCCCAACAAGTCAGCTGCCTGTAGAGGCAGAGTGTCCTGACCCAATTGATCAGACTCACTGTCCATCACAGCAGTGACAACTGCTTGGATGTAAGTTTTGTATTCTGTAAAATGTAAAGCACATGTATAGTTTATTGGTATTCTCTTGCATCCTGCCACTGAAATATGGGATTTGATGCACTAGGATCAAAGACGAGTTCACTTTTAGCTAACTCTTTATCTTTATATTTCATTATTTATCATGTAGTTCTCTACGGCTATGCACAATTCGTTTGATGTCTGACGATATCCTTACATGTAACATGTGATATTCTTTAGAGAGTATACAGAGTTTAGTATAGAATGAATGTGATGCTAAGAAAGTAAAGATGTCCAATTCTGGTATATATTTTGCCACTTCATGAATCATAAATATTACCGAGAACTTTTGATAAGAACCTGTACATATGTAAGTAAAAAGTTTAGGGTCTGATGTCTTTTTCCTTTTTTTGTTTTCTTTATCCTTTCCTTTTTGTTCTCCTGTAAACAATTAAACCACTTTTTTTTTCTTTCCAATATTAGGTCAATGTAAAACATAAGGTAATAAAAACTGTTGAAAATTGTTTGTGGCTGTCATCAATTTTAAAACATTCTGAATGAAAACCATGAAGAAAAAAAACTTGGTTTAGCATCTTATTTTGTTTTTATCAGTAATATACACACATATAATAAAGATCTTTTCTTTTTTTGCGCTTTTTGGGGGAATGAATGTATGCTGCCATGCTGAGCTCAATGTACTTCTATTCCAGTCCACTAGGTGTCGCCCACACATTTATTTTTTAATCCTCAAATTTGAAGGGAAGAGTTCTAAATTGGAAGGTTTACTTGTAAATGTATATTTTATCTAGCCCTTATGTCAATAATGTATTTCTTTATACTTGAAAGGGAAGTAGTTGACAGGAGACTTTTTTTTAAAGGTATATCTCTCATGTTATGTTTGCACTGCCTTTTACATTTAGCTTCACCTAAAGATGTCATCAATGAGTGACTGCAGACAAATGAAATAGTACATCTTAAATGAAATGCAGAGGTAATTTAGGATCCAGCCGTTTGGACAGCACTTACAGGTCTGTCTTACAATCAGTATCGGTCATTACAGGCTTTTAATTGATTTTCCATTTCATCTCGTCTTGATTGTGCACGAAACAGTGGCTTAACAGTATGTGGAAGCCTTGAATAACAGAAAGAACTACTTGATTTGCTGTTTATTTTTTCTTCAGCACCCTTCATACTGCTGCTAGTGTGCCTGGAATAACGACATCTAAAAAATTAAAGAGTGAAAGATGTATTCAGAAGAGTGGTGCAAGCCTGTGAAAGGCTATACTAATGCACACAAATGCAGCCGCACACCATGGCCTGGCCCCGCCATTATTATCAGGATAATGTGTTCCCTTTACAGGTCCAGCTGGACACCTTTTGTCATGAAAAGCTGCAGGATTTTATTCATTTGCTTTTATCCTGAAATCTATCTTCTGTTACTAAAGGTGTGATGAGTCTTGTGGTTACGTCAGCATATTAGAGCTGCCCGTTTTGATCTGAGCTTTGCTGTCTTTGTTCTATTTGAAACAAAATGTATTCGTGGGCTCATGAATATACATACAGCATCATGGACAGGGACATGCAAGCGCACAAATATGTGCATAATCACTTGTGGTTTACAGTCAATGGAGAAATTAAATGTCCTCTGATAATGAAAGTAATCCATTCTTGCTGGGCTTTGAAATAGCTTTTCATCTATTCGGATCTTCCGCTCTCTTTCAGTCATACAGTCTGACCGTCGTGTTTCAGTTCTCCTCCAGTGTAGCAGAGGAGCCTGGAAGCTTATTAAACTCTTGGGAGAAAGATCTAATCTGCGTGCATACAGTGCATGTGTATGAGTCTATCTGTAGGGAATAGGTATCCTATGAGTTGAATAGAGCTGATGCATGATGCTCTCCAGCTAAAATTAATGACTTCCTTTCTCCTGCCTGGTCAAGCCTTATCACTAATGTCCCTGTTCACACCAACCTGTTGAGGTGGTATTCCCAGTAGAGGAAGGTGTCTATATTGTTAGAAAGCTCTTATCTAGCCTATTCTAGTGTGTCTTGTCAGGACCTGCAGTGGTCCATTAAATGTGGATAGTAGAGCAATGGCTTCTTTAAGTTAATGATGTAGGGAGAGTGAATAGAGCTCTGCCAGGAATCATACATGATGTATCTTGTTCAGACTGTAAAGTCCCAAAAGTTCATTTTGGAATATGAAAATTTACTCAAATTTACTTAACAAGAATAAGCTATGATATTTGATTATGATGTGTGTTTTAACCTATATCTATTTAATTATTGACTGAGTCAATTTTAAATTGTTGCCAAAAATAAAAAACACTTTCCTCAAGTGTTCAGCCGAACTCATCTGACCAAACCATCTGCCGGACCTGCTCTCAAACATGAAGTGGATGAGTGGACTGGGGAAACACACACACACATACACAAACACAAACACACACACACACGCACGCACGCACGCACACACACACACACACACACACACACACACACACACACACACACACACACACACACACACACACACACACAGAAACACACACACACACACACACACACACACACACACACACACACACACAAACATGTCCATAAAAAAATAAAAAAATACATATTAATCAATATGATATGCAAACAAACAAATGTATACCTGAATACAGAATTCGTGACAGAATTAATGTATTTACACAAAATTAGGGACCACCTCGTTTAGAAGTGGAGTCCCCCCTGATAAGATATCATTTTCCATGTATCGTTGAGTGCTATAATCAGCACTTTGTTTGTGCCCTGCTGACCTTTAGGGCAAGTAATAATCATTTTTTTCAATAGGACCCTGGTATAATACAATTTTAAAGCCAGGTTTCAATCTGATAACACTATAGTACACACTTTAGCTTCAAAATTTGATCAAGCTGAATGTTTTTTCTCCTTTCATACCCAGTGAATTAGACTATGTAGATAAGGAACAGTGCAGGTAAGAGCCCTGCACCACTTAAGACATTAGGTTTCTTTTTTTTCTCTCCATAGCAACCGTCTCTTGGAAACCATTAAGAGTGTCTGTTGTATTGATATTACTCCATGCCCCCTCAACTCCCTCATACGTACCCTTCCTCACCTACACCATCACGCACATCCTCTCTCTCTATCTCTCTCTCTCTCTCTCTCTTGCTGTAGCTCTTTCTTTTGTCTGCTTGTTTCTGAGCATGTGAGTCAGCTGCATCCTCAGCACCTGGGATTTATCCTTCAGTTTCCAGAGGGGGTAGCTGCATCGCTGACTCTGTGAGTTTTACACATTTGTTGCTGTTGATTTTTGTCAATTCAATAATTATTGCTTTATAAACTCTGTAAAGTTATTCTTTATATATATATATATGTGTGTGTTACTCTACGTTTTGCATCAGTACTCCTTTGCCTTTTTGTTTCCTTTTTACTAGAAATTTCCGAAAAGTAAAAAGTTTGTTATTTACATTTTGTTCAATTGCAAATCATAATCTGATGCTGTTTTTTTAATCTCTCCGTAGGTCGTGATTTAGTGTTTTTATCAAGCATGTGTGCACTATCTTCTTGAATGAGAAAAAATATTATGTTTTCACCTCATCCATTTCTTTAGTGGCGCCTCAGGAAAACACCCTGGTTACCGGCTCTGCAGGTTTGCTGATTGGGGCTCTATAAGCCAGAATCTCTTCAGGTGCATTAGAGGGGAGAGGGAGGTCAACATGGGCTCCAGCTCCTCCTCCTACGCCCCTAAAACCATTTACCTGGATGTAGATGGGAAAATACAAAAGGTGGGTCCAGTTCCAGGGTTTATTTAAAGAGATCTTTAGTACTTAAAAACACAAAAAAATTTTTTATCATTTATTGTAAAAGTATGTTCCCTCCTATTGTTAATGAAGCATTTTGGCAGAAACATATTTTTAAAATGTGTTTTCAGCTGAGTAGAATGGACATGTTGGATGTAGAAGAATATAGTTAACTTCACATAATTTCATAGTCTCGTAAATCTGAATATGATGAATAACAAATGCAATGATTTCAATTACTTTATTTTTTTTTTACCTTGCAATTAAACGTTTTTACAAAGTTATATGATGAAAATAAACATTTGATATTTTACATTTGCTATCAAACACAAAATTCAAATATTTGGCAATACGACAATCCGAAATGAAATGCATTCTCCAGTTTGATAAAAAATATATTTTTATTAATGGGTTTTATTTTAAAACCATCTCTACACAATTTTAACCACAGCAAATAATAAGTCCAGTTTGTAAGATCCCTTCTTATCACATGGCAGGTTTTCCCAGTGGACACACCTCACCTGCGAAGGTGCTTCAATTAGAAGCTGATTCAGAGCAGGTTGTGTTACAGGTGTTTCTGACATAATCAAACACCTGTTGTCAACAACTTTAACTGTGGTGTTAAAGCTCTGGATTATATGTGTGAAAATATGAATCAAGATCTATTTCTATCTTTACATGTTAATCAAGTTAAGACTTAAATCGGTGATGATATAGAAAAAAAACATGAACGGAATAATATGTCGGCTACTTATGTGAGCTTTTCAATCATAATGAGAGTAGAGGAACAGCTTTGAAAACATTTTAACAGTTGTCACAAATGGTTTAAAGCTCGAGTCTCATGTTTCAGCGTTCCTAACATACTGACATTCAAAGAAATGGAGCACTTGGTGATCTGGTGATGTAGAGTGCGGTTCAAGTACAAAGCTGGAGATGACACATGTCTATTCAAGAGCCCCGAGCCCACGGCCTGAGGCTGAATGTTTGTCTGCTACACCTGCTCAGCTTGAGATGAAAGATCACAGTTTGTGAACAGGATTTCTGGGCTAGCACGGACTCCATGGGAAGATTTGATACTCTCTTGAGATATACTGTAATAAACAAGGCCTCTAAACTGGGCTGATTGCATAACAGGCATGGATAATTTAGCTCACAGTCCAGCTGTCCTTCTCTTCTTCTTATTGCTCTCTCTGACCTTACTGGTCAAGAGGGTGGTTCCTCTGTAGAGACGGTCATCTCTCAACTGGAAGGTTGGGGGTTCAATCCCTTGCTCCTGACGTCACATGTTGAAGTATACTTATGCAATACAATGAACCCCAAATTGCTCTATCTGCATAGCCAGCAGCGAGAGAATGCATTTGAAATAGTAATAGTTTGGCACTTATCGTAGCAGCCTCTATGTATAGTACACTACAAATACATTGTGTGTGTATGTGGTGTAAATGAGTTAATGTGAAATAGTGTAAAAAGCGTTTTAGGTGGTCAGAAGACTACGTATAAAGCGCTATACAAGTCCAACTCATTTACCATTCAACCATAATAAGGAACCGACTTTACATTCCCATGTGACACATTTGTCTACAAGAGACATGAAATTTGATATCCTTTCCACGCTGACAGAACACAGAGGCCTTAAAGCAAAAGCACAGCAGCTGTTTGTGTGCAGGTGTGCTTGTGCAAAACATGGAAACAGATAGCTCTGTTACCAATTTGTGGGTCACGGTTTGTTTTAATTTAAAAAATGTCTCTGATCAGTGAATTAACCCTCAATCAATGAAAATCTTGAGCTTCTGCAGTTATTTCATTAAAGTTAAAAAGATAAATGAAGGGAGCATTAGACTTGTTGCAGAGCAGGTTGAGAACCGTTTTGATTCCGCAGGTGGTGTTCAGTCGGCACTGCAGCCCATGTGACATCAAGGAGCTTCTGTGTTCCTCTTCCAACATACCCAGGTTGGTAGTTTTTTTCCTCCCTTTTTTGTTTTTGTACATCTATTAAGATTTATTCCTATGGAGATTACATCAGTCCCTATCTATGGCCATGGGAAGATTCTGCAAAGCAACCACTATTGTGCATTCACACTTGCATGTCATTAACCGTGCTAATGCTGACGAGGATAAGTGATGAGTGAACTCAGCTGCCCTTCAGTCTTTCACTAGACTCAAACATTTTCATTGATAGTATATAAAGCATTAAAGAGAGTTCTAAGAACGTACTGTCTTTCCTCTTGATATATTTTGTTTCTTTTACTCTCAATTCAGGAACACTGCTATCATGATGGTAGACCCAGAAGGGGCCTTGGTCTCCATTGATCCCACCATGCCCACCAACTCCCCAAAGTAACGAATGATGACGTTTGTTTTTATAGTGATTATCACATTGTATGATTTCTCTTATCTTAGCTTTTTCAAACGTTCCCCTCATCTTACTGCTTTCCCCCAATAAATGTAATAAACTTAGGTCATGATTATTTAATGACATATCACTCTCACCTGAATAATAATTTAGAAGCTGTTAAGGATCTTTATGTACTAAATAATAAAAGCAAAACGTGATGTTTGAGGTGAAAATGTAAATTTCTGCAGAGGCAATGTACAGAAAGTGTTCAGCTGATAAGTCATCATTTCTCCTCTGCTCTCACAGCTCTTTGTACAAAGTTGTCCCTCTGTCTACTGGTAATCTTGGAGGTAAATTGAGAGCAACAGTTTTATTTTTCTGTAGTCCACCGACACAAACAGATCATGTACAACAACAAATATAAAAGTGTAATTGCTGATGATAACCTGGATTTAATTATCTCTGCAGATAAGGAGGACATGTTTCAGAACGTGCTCTCCCAGGTGGCTGATCAGTTCAGCAGGTAACACCTCTGTTGTTTATGTTATGTTGTGTTATGTTATGTTATGTTATTGCTGAAGCCTGCCCGCCGTTCTACTCTCACACATACCTCACACACACATACCTGGCAGCACTGACTCTCAATGATAATACATGCTGCTACCCACAGAGGCACGTTAAATCAGGCAATACGATCTTTCACCATTTTGTCGGCCCCATTACAGTCTTATGTTGTCCTTAAATTGCCAATGGCCC
This sequence comes from Labrus bergylta, assembly GCF_963930695.1. NCBI lineage: Eukaryota > Metazoa > Chordata > Actinopteri > Labriformes > Labridae > Labrus > Labrus bergylta. The sequence continues at coordinate 17,433,538 of NC_089205.1, forward strand.
ATATGAAATCTTTGTCATTCATTTCCCCCCCCCCCTTCCTAATCACACTTTCTGATCACAGAGCTTTTCGCATCAACGAATTGAAGACTGAGGTCACCAACAGGCTAGCAATGCTGGAGAAGAGAGTCGAACGTGAGTGGTGCAATTTCCTGTACAATTTTTAAACATCCATAAAATAAGAAATTCAGCTAATGGAAAAAGATTCTGTAAGCCAGTGATTCACAAAGTATGGTGTGGGACCCCTAGGGGTGGCCTGAAGTTATGACGGGGTGGCTTAACAATGGCTTAACAATCATAGCAAATCAAGCAAACTGTTTTTCACTGCTAGCAAAACATGGACATTTTTGTGAGAGGACTTCCAGGTAAATGTAAGGCTAAAAATGAATATTCACTAGTAGTAAAAGTTGGTGAACCACTGCCTTAAGACACAAGAAACTTAGCTTTCTTGTTGTCCTCTAACAGTGGAGGGTTTGAAGGTGGTCGAGATCGAGAGGTGTAAAAATGAACTGAAGAAGCTTCGAGATGAGATGACTTCAAGAGGTGGTGGCAGGTGAATAAAAAAAGTTATAGATATATAAGTGAAATGGTACAGGAAAACAAATTATTGATTTTGTTGATTGAATTTTCTTCTCCTTTAAATTCAGAGTAAACTGTCCATGCAAATACAACTTCTCAGATGACGGAAAGAAGGTCACTCCTAGACGAGATGTCCCCAATTACCCAAAGGTATGTCCACCAGGAGTAATACCTTAATTACTGTTAGATAAAGTTAACTTCATTCATCTGTACAGAGTCTTTTGAAGTTCTGATGGCCTTCTTTATTGGCATTACAGTACACACTGTCTCAGGAGACTATTGAGGCACTCAAGAAGCCAACATTTGATGTCTGGCACTGGGAACATAACGAGGTTTGTTGATATTGCCTCTAAAAAACTCAATCAGCTGTTTCCATTCCATGTTAACCCAAGAGAGTCTACAGTTCTTGGCTCTTCTTTTGTGGCTGCAGATGCTGAGTTGTTTGGAGTACATGTACCATGACTTGGGACTGGTGAAGGAATTCAACATGAACCCCATTACACTCAAACGCTGGCTGGTGAAGCATACTTTATTTGTACACTGCTTTGTTGGCTGACTCTACTTCACTTTGAAAAGCCACTCACTCAATGAAAATTATTCTCTCTTTAGTTGGCAATTCAGGAAAACTACCGTATCAACCCTTTTCACAACTTCCGTCATTGTTTCTGCGTCAGTCAGATGATGTATGGGATGATCCACCTCTGCAACCTACAGGTACAATGCAAGCTTTTTGATAAGGGTTCATGCATGCATGTCAAGTTCATTATACAAGGGAATGATCCTCCATGTTCACCGCAGAAAACTGTCAGAAATCCACCCACACAATGACACATTAGTCAAACTTCTGTAGAATAAAATAATAAATTTTTCACACTAATAATCTTTCCGTTTGTATTACGGTAATTTACATTTATCATTTACACTGTGTTTCCAGGAGAAGCTGACTCTCACAGATATGGGCATCCTAATGACAGCTGCAGTGTGTCATGACCTGGACCACCCTGGCTACAATAACACGTAAGACTCACTGTCCTTTCTGTAGAGGTGTTGAAAGAAAGGGTAATGCGGATGCCCATTGACCCCAGTTTGTTTTGACATCTTCTGCACAACACTGATGTCAATGAACTGTGAAACTAGTTCAGCATGAACAGAGTGTAGGTATGAAAACATTCAGATTATCACCATGTTTTTGTCAAAGGTTTCAGACAGGCGAGGATTGTCAGGTAAGCTTTATATGAATGAACTGTCCATCCATGCATTCACCTGTGTCATCCATCCATCAGTTACCAAATCAATGCCCGCACAGAGCTGGCAGTGCGCTACAACGACATATCCCCCCTGGAGAACCACCACTGTGCCGTGGCCTTCCAGATCCTCTCTCTGCCGGAGTGCAACATCTTTGCAAATGTGGATCCAGAGGCGTTTAAACAGATCCGACAGGTGAGATGAAAAGCTCTAGTATTTACATGTAACTTTGAAGACTATGTGGGTTATAACAAATAAATTAAGGCAAACACATTTAAAAATCTCAGCTGTTTTTTTTTTTATATATTTCTAGGCGATTATCACCCTCATTCTGGCCACAGACATGGCCAGACACGGGGAGATACTAGACTCCTTCAAGCACAAAGTGGACAACTTTGACTTCACCAATGAAGAGCATGTGACCTGTGTACGTATACATTATGGCTGACAAGGTCAGCTGTTTACTGCCCTGCACATTCAAGATGTGTCCTCAACATTCCTTTATCTGTCAACTTTTCCAAACAGACTGTATTAATGTAATTGATAAAGTAGATACAAGAATACAGTAGATGTCCTGAAAAAAGGTTATCCACTTTAATGATAATAAGGCTTCTTATCCTGGTTTTGTTTGGAGTACTGCATGCTCGCTTTGACAAGTGTGTGTATGATTGCAGCTGAAGATGGTTTTGATCAAGTGCTGCGATATTTCCAACGAAGTGAGGCCAACTGATGTCGCAGAGCCTTGGGTGGACTGCCTGCTGGAGGAGTACTTCATGCAGGTGACTGAAATAAAGACATTTCAGGTCGACTGATAAAGGACAGAGTACATACAGCTGATTGTGTTACATTTTTCAGAATAACATGAAAGTATTCCACTTGTGTGCCTCCCAGAGTGACAGGGAGAAGTCGGAGGGTCTCCCCGTGGCTCCCTTCATGGACAGAGATAAAGTCACCAAACCCACCGCTCAAATCGGATTTATCAAGTTTGTTCTCATCCCAATGTTTGAGACTGTCATGAAGGTAAGATAATGTGTGTACAAGTGTTCCTCGATAAATACACAAACTGATAAACAAGTGGGCCTAGGGCCTAATGCTTTCACTGTGTTGTCCAACAGCTTTTCCCTCAAATAGAGGAGATCATGGTTCAACCTTTGAGAGACTCTCGTGACCACTACGAGGAGCTGAAACAGATTGATGATGCTATGACAGAGGTAGAACCTATTCTATCAATCTATCTATCTATCTCTCTATCTCTCTCTTTCTCTCTCTCTATATCTATCTCTCTCTCTATCTATCTCTGTGTAATCCCCTGACACTCAGCAAAATAGAGTAATTAGTAGTAAATGTTCTTGTTTGGTAAGTAGCATAGCTAAAGTCACTACGAAATGAGTCAAACACACAATCAAACACACATCAGTTCCCAGCTGAAATCTCACGTGTAGGATTGTTTTCGATGTAATACCGAAAAGTTGTGGTTAAAATGGTTTGGATATCAGTGTTAGTGTTAGTAAGTTTTCTGAGTGAAACTACACATATTCTTTTTATGAAAGAGATGAGAAGTATTATCATTTCTTGTTCAGGGGGCTAGCTACAGCTAGCTGCAACATGTTAGCTAAGCTTAGTATAGCAAAGACAGGAAACACAGGGTAACAGCGAGCATTTGATTATATCTGAAAAAATTATCTTCTTGAAATTACAACAAAAAGAAAAAAAAACAAATTCTGTGTTACAGTAAATGACCAGTGTGTGAAAGTCAGAGGGCACTTGCCTAAAGGAATCATGACACTAATAAATACACATGTTTTTATAAGTGTAGAATCACCTGAAAGTAAACCTTATTGAGGTTCTGTAACCTTAGAACTAGCTTTCTATCATAAACACAGTGAGAGTATGACCTTTTCCACTCAGTCTGCCATGTTGAACAGCCATGTTTTTACAGAAGCCATGAATGGACAATCCTGCTAGCTAAGCTGTTTTAGTATGTGTGTATGTAGCAGCTTCATCAGCATAAATTTGCAGGTTTATCTTTTTAACTCTGCTGATAGATCATTGATGTATCAATTAAACAGTAAGGGGCCTAATACAGAACCTTACATCTATTGTCACGTCATGTGGCTAGTCAATGGACCGTTATCTTTTACACATTGCTCCCATATGATGCTAGAGTTAAAGATGGCTAATTAAATCTGTGGAAAGTAATCAACGCTTATAATCATAACATTGTGACCAGATTCTTTCTTTGGGGTTTTAGTGATTTATCAAACTATTATTCTTTGCTTTTTCTTAAGGCTTCTATCATGCAGTAAAATGATATGAGCTCAGGGTATATTAGGTCCCAACATCCCTGTGGGGACATAAATAAAATTTGTTTTTTAAAAATGGTAATAAAGCAGGTTTACTGCTGTAAGGAGGAATTATGTAAACCACAAATCAAATCAATCTACTAAGTTCAATTCAAGCTATTTAACTGGGCCGGGCAAAAAACAAACAAAACAATCAGTGATGCACCTTGTTTTTAGCTGGGTGGGGTCACACTTGCGTCAAACCACTTGCTAACATAAAGGTGTGTCTTTTGTTCAATGAGGCACAGAAGAAAAAAACTGAAAATATGTCATTAGGCGGGAAGAAGAAGTAAACTCTGCAGTGAGTGAGTCCAGTGGTATATGTGTAAGTAAAAGACCCTGACTCCTTGGTTGTGCTTAAGTGTTAGTTTAATGAGTGCACTCTGTCTCTGCCTCTCTCCTGCCTCCTCACAGCAACTCTGCTCTTTACTGTAGCCAGACCTTTATGAATGAGCAGCACTTATATCACTTTGGATTCCCCACTAAAAAAAATAAACAAGACGTTTAAATCGTTTTACCTGAGCCTAATATAAATAAGGATTAAACTAATAACTTAGGCAAGAGCTTCTATGGAGTGAAACCTTTAGATTTTTTTAAATGTACACTTTTTTGAGTCTGTATAAATAACAAATGTTATGATGGCGGAAACTAAAGTGCTGAAATTGCTGCTCATTTGTTTCCCTCTGATACAACATATATCCTTTTTTTTAAGTGACAACATACTAAACCCTCTTTTCTGTCATGTTATCTTGAACTTTTCCACGGATATGGACTGAAGTTGTCTCTGGACTCTGAGTAAGTTTTGACTTTCCACAAACAGGAAGGCCATTTCTCACTCATAGCTCTGAAGAGACAGCTTCATTCCAACAGTCTTTGTTTGTCATTGGTGATTACCTCCCTGTCTTCGGCGGTCGGGCATGGTTTGTGCTTATCTAGGCACAGCTCTCGGTTAATGAGTTGATGTGTAAACCTAGTTATTAGTTTTAGCTTTCCTCCTCAACTTGCTGCTGTGTCTCTCCGCCTCATCAAAGCCTTTATTTCTGCAGGGGTCTTCTTTCGTGTTCAAATTAAGGGCAGACTTTAAAAAACCTGACTGAGGCTTCAGTGAAGACGACCTGTGCCGCTCCCAGACGACAGATGGATCAGCCGGGAGAGAAACGAGACTTCATGACTACATACTGAACTAAACTTAGGCGTCAATATGGCATATCTTGAACTTTGACTTAGACTTTTTGCACTGGATGTAACAGAGAGGGACCCTGCGACCTCTCTGCATATTTAAGGTGTTTAGGTTGTTCTCTCTACTTTTCTCTTTTCATAGTGACTCAAGGGTGTGAAGGGCCAGTTTTTTCCAAAAACATAAAAAAAATTCACAGGTTGATTACCATGCATTTTGAAAGTATAAAATGGCGGCAGATAAAGCCTCATGTAGCAAATGTTTAGTAAAACATAAAGTAAAACAGTAAAACATTTCTGCAAACATAACCATTTGTTTCTTCCCAATTCATTAGAAAAACTGAAATGCACCAAAGTGGGATGTTTTCACCTCAATGTAGCAATATATGTTTGATTGATATGATGCACTGAGTGTTTTCCGTATAATTTGCACCTCATTTTCTTATTTGTTCACACATAAAAAGCAGTTCAGTAAAACAGCAGAAGTGTCTGTGTGTTCTTTAACCTCCATTTGTAATAAAGCCACGCAGTAGAGTGTTTTACCCAAAGTCTGACTGAGTTGTAGATGTTGAAAGGTTTGTTAGATTACTAAAAAAAAAAAATTGCAATAACAACGAGTGAAGCAGGATATATTTGATGCTGAAGAATATCAAGTGGAAAAACTCCTGCTGACTGTGTCCTTGTAATACCAAAATACAGGAATGATTACGCAACTACTGGATATAAACTGACCTCTCATGTGCTTTGAATGCCTGTACATGACATGTGTTATATACTGTAGATAAACATTTAATTTGATTTCCCCCCCGGATAATAAAATTTGCACAAAACTTTTTTTGTAGAGCTTTTAATTGTGTTACACAATCTTCACCTGTTCGCTCATTTGTCTGTTGCAACACATGATTAGAAGCTGTTCTGATTTTACAATTACAGGAATTTAAAGTTGTTCTTAAATGATCAGAAGAATCAGTAATATTGTGAAACTAAGAGCCAAGAAAATTTAGTACAAAACTTACACTTGAACTCTGATAATGTGTTATTAGACTGAAACAGACTGCAGTAAGTGCCTTTTTAGTTCCCTGTGGTCGTGTATACTGGTTATTTTATATAGCTACTAATTCATCATATAGTTATTATGTAAACACAGACATACTCACGTTAGTTCAATAGATTTTTTTTACTTTAATGTTTTTTGTACATCTTGTTTTACTTGTCACAAAACACTGTGTAACAATTTGTACATGCACGGTTAGACTTTTGAGTGTCCTACATTGATACATATTGTTTAAGCCAAGGATGTGTTTATATGCACATAACTTCTCAACACATTCTTTTTCATTTTTCATAATAAGTCTGCATGAACTTCATATCCCTAATTTTTGCACATTCCTGCTACCCCATGTGCCCATCATCCTGATTCAGAAGAATTTTATTGCCATATTTTAAACTTGGGGGCAAGTATACAGTCGACATGTGTTGAAATATGACTTTTTATCCTGTTGTGTACCACCCGAAGGTGCCACTTATCTCAGCCTGTGTCACGCCCACCTCCTCAGTCTCTAAATACACCTCCCCTTTCAGATCTGGGTGGTTTTCCTCCAGCTACTCCACAGTGTTTTGTTTCTTTTGGCAACATGTTGCTAATTACTCCAGGGCGATTATTGCCTCACCTGTTAGCCTCGTCTCACACACCCAAAATCCACCAAACAGCTCTAATGAAATCCTTTCATAACAACAAGAAACACCTAGTATGAATCACCTAATGCTCTCCTGATTCTGCCCTTTTAGTTTAGGTTTGCTTGTGCATAACAAAATCAATGAGGAGAACTATAAACTTGATTGTTACTCCTTGGATTTTGTGCCTAACTTGTTTCTTCTGAACGAATCTGATTTTTTTTGTGTACATGACCATAATCCTACATGAACGTTAATGACCTCAAAGCAATACAAGAAGAACCCTGTAGAGCACAGATTGTGGATGAGACATGAGAAAGTGAGCAAACATATTGGAGCGTTTGAACTACTATAATTACCCAACACAATGTCCTCATGGCATGACAGTGTATTGCCAATGACTCGTAGAAACGCTCTGATTAAACAACACGCTGTCTTATCATAAAGGGATTCTGCACAGCACTCAAAGATTCAATCAGTGCAAGACACAAATAAAAGGAGTGACAAGTTGAGACAATGTACACCACTTTTATTAAAACTCTCTCTCTCGCTCTCTTTCTCTCTCGCTCTCTCTCTCCCTCTGCTGTTGATGAAAACAAGTCTTGTTGTTAAGTCCCTCCAACCCTCAGACTGTCTTTACCTTTTCAGCATCTACATCAAAAGATTCAAATGCTTTTATGGTTTATGGTTAGAGTAACTGATATCCATTAGTCATTGTTGTGTGAAAGTGAATACTGTATCTTTCACAAAAGCACCCCGATGGTTGTTAAAACAGCGGGTGTTTCATCTTTCTTTCACCAGCTTTGCATGATATTAGACCTTAGCATGCAAAGGAAGGTGTGGCACGTTTGAGGTGACATTTGAAAAAGGGTTTTCACAAAAACAAAGCCTCGATAGCAGTCATATTATTTCAACATTGCAATGGCGTAAGTTTAAAGGTAGATAAACCACAACACATTAACTTTTTTAAACAACCACCAAAGTGGCAAGGCACGTTTATTTCTGGATCACCATTCATGCATAGAGCGATTCAAAGTGCTTTACAGCGTTAAAACAAAACATTTATAACATGTTTTGATACTATATAAAACATAACTTTGAAGCTCTGGGACTTGGAGCGTTTAGAACATGTTATGTCATTATGTATGTGATTACTTGCCTCTAGAATAATGAAGTTTTGTTTATTAGATCAAATTCATCATTTTCTTTTAGCAATTGTATCTAATGAACAAAACCCTGGTTATATATTTTGATGATTTTCCTATATTGTCACCTTTTGTTGCTATAAAATTGACTGTTTTCTAACATTACACATTCATTTTTTACAATAGTTTCATCAGCCTGAATGAAAAATAATGACTGAGCAATGCCAATACCAAACCATTTGCACTAAAGTGTTAGTGAGTCACTGATTTGGTTTTGCATTACCATCATGTTGGAAAAATCACAAGAATAAAAAAGAGAAGGGAGTAGAGTTTGAGATATCCTGACTGTGAGTTTGACTTTTAACTGTCAGACAAGTTTTTTACATAAGTAGAGATTTGTTCAGACTTTGGGAAGCTTCTTCTGGAGGCACAGGATTTATAATTCTACTGTTAGAACAAGAGGACTGGTACTCCTTGGGGAGAGGAGCCTCAATTTCTTTGACTATAATACGACATACTCTTTTTCATATCATTTGAACACTATTAATGTATTTATTTTATTTAACATATTTAGACCTAGTCAACATTTGGACAGTCCTTAGATCAATTTAGGTAATATTCTACTTTTCCACTTGGTGATAACAACATTGGAAATGTATAAATCCAACTCAAAATGGCTTTAATTGTTCTTTTTTGTTATACTCACTTCATATATTCATGGTTTTATTAATCTAGTTTCAGTACATCGCCTCAGGTTGAATTCAGAGTTTAATTTTGTTTTGGTTTGATTTACAGTATTATTAATACTTGCGATCCTTTCCAAATCCCCGCACCATTATTAGTGGCTGTCAAAAGTAATGATCTGAGCGGGTCCCACCCACAGCTTTAACAGCACAGGTGGTCTAACAAACCCCTGAGTCTGAGCCAGGGGGAAAGTTGAAAACACTCGGAGAAACGGAGAGGTAATTTGATCCCACTTTAGTCTGTCTATCTAGTTTGATTGCAGCTTATCAGATGAAAAGCTGTGAGAAAAAAAGTTAAAGGAATGTTGATCAGATGTGATAAAATATTCAGCTTGCAAAGCAGCACGGAGAAGGGAGGGAAAAAGCATCCACTGTCTGTTGTGTCTGCAATGCTATTGATCTGTAAATGTAAACCTGTTTTGACTTGAGGATTGTAAGGCAAACATTCAGAGTTTACGGGAATTCTGTTGAAAAAGGAAATGTGTGTAGTTTGTGTTCATTTTTATGGCCAAAATGTTCTCACTACATACTCTGTTAAGAAGGTGTGTGTGTGTGTGTGTGTGTGTGTGTGTGTGTGTGTGTGTGTGTGTGTGTGTGTGACTGTACACTGTCAACACGTTTCCCAAAATGGAAGTCTTGCAGCAGGAAGCCTAGGATGATCTATGGCCTATAACTTCATGGGGATCTGGCTAAAATATGAAACACATGGCATACAATAAGGTCTGTCTGTATGACTTTGTAGCTCTTTTATGGCCTCACTGGCTATCAATCTGTTCTTCATTATGTACTTCCAGCTTGTCTGCCAGTTTGAATCAGATGTGTCTGTTCTATGATTCTCAAAGTCGATATAATAAACAAAGAAAACTTTCCATGTGTCTTTGGTCTGACCAAGGATTAGACTGCAGCGTTAGTCAGGGACATGATTCAGCCAAACAAGCTTTTCTCTGCTGACAAGACAACAGCAAAAAAAAAAAAAAGAAACAAAAAGAATGAGACCTGTTTCATGTGAGCAAACACGCAGGCAGACAAAGCCACGCTTGTGGGAGAGGCGGTTAAATCATCCTGGATGTCCCCTTCCCCTGACTCCCACATCCAAGAATGCCTGTGCTTGTTTGATGACTGGACTGTGACGAAACAACCTAGATTAACTCAAGACAGTTACATCCCTGACAAGAATGGCGAGAGGTCAAAAGTCAGAGGAGAGAGTTAACCCGAAATTCTGCTCCTGCATTTTTGTGTGGGAGTGTTTTGCAGTCGAGGGGACAAAGAGAGGTGTCAGTGTAAATCCGGGCACCAAAACAAAAATGTTTTCTTTTTCTTTTTCTGTTTCTTTCTTGCTTAAACATCACAAGTCGACAATAGCAGTCACTCTCCGTATTATCTTTCCAGACAGTGTTTTTTATTTTTATTTTTGGCTTGATTTTAAGAGACACTAAATCCCCAAAAACAGCCGGTTGATTTAGCAGCTTCACGTTTTAACAAGGTATGAAGACCTCACACACTCAGCCACGGCCAAAAGACACCTGTACTACATAGTGAGAACACAGCTCTTAAACTTAATGTTTCCATGAAGAGCTAAAAGCTGAATATGACTCATTAAGGTGAGAAATAGAAGGCTTTTCACACTATTAAGAATGTGTTAACTCATAGTCATAATGTTTTAAGTGTAAAACACTTAATAGTTCTGAGTTTATGATAGACTTGTGGTGCTTTCACACTTGCACAAAACTCTTGAAAACGTCCTGAAATTTTCTCAGTGAGCTGCATGTGTTCACCCAAACAGAACAATCGAGCGTGAGAACAAAGGGTCTAAAATCTTCCAGAAAAAAAGTTTAGTGTCCTATAAACACGTCCATAGGAACAAGGGATCCTCTTCATTCAAATATACTTTCTACATCAAAAAAAGGAACTGTGGCAAGATCTTTTTTAATATAATGATTCTAATGATGGAAAAGATAATTCATTGTTTTGTTAGTTGTTATTTAGATGTTTTTCGCTGGTTTCAAACAGACTTTTTTAAGTACCAGGTAGTTAAATGCCAGTTGGCACTTTTTGCTTAGAATGATCAAACCCTACATTTAATTTGTCTGAAAACATTTCTCTATAGATTATATTCTGTTTCGAAGTTGATTACTTTCTCTTCCCTGCCATCATGTGACATGAGTTTATTCAGTGATGATGATCATCCTTCATTATACCACGCACCAACCTTACTCAGTACAGTGTGTTCTCTTTTAGGTCACTGCAGGGTTGAACTATCAAAGGAGACATTGGCTTAAGTAAATATTGAAAGGTCTGCTTTCCAAAGAGCTGTGCACATAGAGGCTATCGCAGCTCGAGTATCCATTTCCTGAATACCAGCATTGTTTAAGTCAGTTTCCTCAGCTTTCTTTTCTGCCTCATGCAGGCTTGACCCATTATGTTATGGTGCATGATGTCAGAGAATGGCTTCACATCTGCCTGCATCCTCTGTGTGTGTGTGTGTGTGTGTGTGTGTGTGTGTGTGTGTGTGTGTGTGTGTGTGTGTGTGTGTGTGTGTGTGTGTGTGTGTGTGTGTGTGTGTGTGTGTGTGTGTGTGTGTGTGTTTAACCTGAACCTGACTGACTTTGGTCAGAATTTATTTTTTCTTTTGTACTGGTTGCGAAGGGGAATTATCCACTGAAATCAAAACAAACATAAAATATCTAGCAAACAGGTCTAAGTTTGGTGATTTGTGCAGATAATCTATATCTATATTTGCATGCTTGATTGTATTTCGAAAGAGAACAGATTGAAGCTCAATGGTCGAAAGCAAATATGAGACACGTGTAAACAACAAAAACCAACGCATCGAAAGATGTTTGTTTTCCACAAGCTGCCATTGCTGTTGTGAAACTTTGGGCTTTGGGCCCTTTTTACTCTGACTTGACATTTCTAAACCCAGTTAACTGCAGACTTTTATTGCAGGCACACTCCCTGTGGTTATTTCTTCACACGTTTAACATTCTGCACGTGTTAAAACAGGAGCAATTATCTTATGTTGACTACTCACCGGGTTACAGTCTCTGTCAGTATAAAACACATATAAAAAAGCTGTCTCTTTCCCCCTCATAGTTTTAACAGCCTTCCAAAAACAGACATTTTACTGGTTTGACATTTAAGGGAGAAGTAGTTAACTTAAGAGTTCCCCAAGTCAAAAAGAGCTTCAGAGGACTAGAAATGTTTTACATAAGTACACACATGCAGTGCCGATGCGCTAGGATTTGTGTATTTGTTTATCTGCTATTTTTTGTTCTACACACATCTCTTCAGTATCGAGAGAGAAGCAGTGAGCTCGCCCTGGCAGCTGACAGTTTTAAACGCTAATCCCAGCGTATGAAAGAGGCCTGACAGCTCTTTAAGGGAGAGGCCCGCATCAGTTTGTTTACAGCGTGATAATCTGGAGCAGGCATCTTGATTGTGTGCTGGCAGAACATCAGCGTGCCGTGACTACCGATCCGCACGGCAATTACACTGGCCTCTTATCTGCGTGAATAGCCGCTCTAATGACAGATGGACATACAGAGCATGGTTTTTAAAAAAAGAGGCCAACAACAGAAAGTATCTTCTCTCAGTAATCTCAGGCTGGGTGAGAGCATGGGGCTGGGGTGGAACTGGGTTAGGATTTTCTTTCAGTAATGCTAATCACAGCTTTACACATGGCTTTTGTGAGCTTTACATGTAGGGGTGAAAACTGCAAATTTATGAATGTTCCTAAATTTTCACTGGTTCCTTTAAGTCCTGAGAAATCTTAGGGTGAAAAACACAAATCTGGAAGTAAACTTTTACTCAACTCTAGGTAATGTTTGTGTCCACTTGGGGGCAGGAGAAACAGCGCTGACATATTTTCACCTCTTTCGTTGATATGGAAAAACTTAAAAGCATATTTAAAAAAAAAAAATGTGTGTCACAAGTTGTGTTTCTGGCCACTTGACAAATATGAGTCCAAAGCTGACTTTCCATTTAAATGTTTTGGTTTCCTCCCTCCACAGCAGGGATTATTGGGCTCTTAATCTGCTAAATGCTTCACCATGTTCCCCAGCTAGCTGCTTACTCTGTTTGCCTTTTGATGCAGGCCAGGTAGTGGGCAGTTGGTTTTTTAGAGCTTTCTTATCCGAACACAGATGAATGGTCATAACAAACAGTTAGCAGTCAGTGTAATCTATAGAAAAAAATGGTTGCTGGAAAATCCTCTTCAAAGAAGTGTTATTCTTGTTTAGAGCACATTTTGCAAATAAAGTGATGCTGGCTCAGTATGTGTGTTGGATGTCACCCTCAATGGACAATAGAGATTTATAAATAAGGGATGAAAAAATACATACATACATGAAGAAATGTAACCAAAGTGAGAGCTATATTCTGCTAGACAACAGCACACAGTATATTTGCTAAGTAAAGTGTGATAAAGAAGGTTTAATTGCATCTGAAACTGTACTTGGGATTTACTTCACCAGCAACCTTATTAAACCCCCCCCCCCAGAGAATTAGCCGTAATTTCTGCTTGAATCTCAGCAGGCAGAGAGTTTGATTAATTAAATACAGAGGAGATATTCCCTGTATCCTGACCTGAACAGATGTTTCCTGAGTCATGCGCTCCCTCAGAACCAGGACTTTTAATCAACACCATCTGATGAATGGAGAATATCATCTACCTTGACGCCCAACATTTCAGGAAACTTTGGCTTTAACCTGAATGTGTACACATGGGATAATTACCATAGATGATGTTATTTGGGAGTTTAGGAGTTTTCCTGAAAGAAAATTAAAAGTGTAACACTTTACAATAAGGTAGACACATTTTGCATAGTTAGAGGAAAACTAGATGGAAACTAACCACTAGGTAACAGTTAGGTAACCACTAAGTAACCACTAAGTAATAGGTAGATAGTGAGTACTTCTTCGTCACATATTCTGTAGTAGCTAATGATTAGGTCATGGGAAACAAATGGGGAAATAACTACTAGGTAACCATTAGGTAACCACTAGGTAACCATTAGTTAACAGGTTATTTAAGTATTCTGACTTCTTCATGTTGAGAGACATTTATGTTATTTTGAAATATTACTTTGAAAGGGAATTTTATTTCCTCTTCCTGTTTTACCACATGTTGCTGGTGTATCCTCATGTTATTATACTGTTAATGAAAACAAAATACTTTGTAGAATAATTATGTGCTTGCTTAGTGGTTACCTAGTGGTTACTCAGGGGTTATCTAGTGGTTATTTAGTGGTTACCTAGTGGTTACTTAGTGGTTACTTAGTGGTTACCTAGTGGTTACTAAGTGGTTACCTAATGGTTACTTAGTGGTTACTTAGTGACTACTAAGTTATTACTTAGTTGTTACCTAGTGGTTATTTAGTGGTAACTTAATGGTTACTTAGTGGTTACCTAGTGGTTACTTAGTGGTAACTTAATGGTTACTTAGTGGTTACTTAGTGGTTACATGTTTATTAATTACTGGTTACTTAGTGGTAACTTAATGGCTACTTAGTTATCATTTAGTGGTTACCTAGTGGTTACTTAGTTATTACTTAGTTATTACCTAGTGTTACCTAGTGGTTACTGAGTTATTACTTGGTGGTTACTTAGTGGTTACCTAGTGGTAACTTAGTGGTTAATTAGTGGTTTCATTGTGGTTACTAAGTTATTACTTAGTAGCCACCTAGTGGTTACCTAGTGGATTCTTAGTGGTGACTTAGTGGTTACTTAGTGGTCACCTAATGGTTACCAAGTAGTTACTTAGTGGTTACTCAGTGGTTACTTAGTGGTTACCTAATGGTTAACAAGTAGTTACTCAGTGGTTACTTAGTGGTTACCTAATGGTTAAAAAGTAGTTACTTAGTGGTTACCTAATTAACTAGTAATTAGTTTCCCATTTGTTTCCCACTAACTATGCAAAATATGTGTACCATATTGTAAAGTGTTAGCTCCATCTCAGCTGTTAGATCACAACAGCCTGGACCTCCTGTAATGGAGGAAAGACAAATGATACGTTCCTACGCATGTGTTTAAAGTAGGATTGTCTTTCAACTCATGTTGGGACGCTGCCAGGAAAGATTCCCACTGTGGAGTTTAATGCTCCGAGCTATAAGCCCAAACCTGTTTATTTATTTTTACTGTTCAAAAGAACCTTTTCCCACTTCTGTATCTCTTTCTTTTACCCCCTCTCTCTGTGTCATTAACTTTATGGGAATTTCCAAGGAATTCTTTTGTAATGTAAGTAATTGTGTCGATGGGGAACCGTGTGTGTGTGTGTGTGTGTGTGTGTG
The DNA here is from genome assembly GCF_963930695.1 of Labrus bergylta. Lineage (NCBI taxonomy): Eukaryota > Metazoa > Chordata > Actinopteri > Labriformes > Labridae > Labrus > Labrus bergylta. The sequence goes on from NC_089205.1 coordinate 17,448,726, forward strand.
TGTGGGGCGGAGGGGGGGGGGGGATGATGCTTTCCTTGGAAAGGCAGGGGTTAAACGAACCTTGCTCTGTTATTTCACCATGTTTTTCCTTTGAACTGTGCCCCTGCTAGTGATGACATGAGAACATCTGGATACCACTCAGGCAGTGAGTAATACTAAATAATTTGAAAATAGCATTCAAACATTTGTGTTTACTTGAGATTATGTAACCAAGATCATCACACAGAGAAACAAGTTCCAGGCAAAATTTCTGCTTTTCACTTTAATCCTCGGTATAAAGGGTCAACAACACAATTTACTTTTTTTATTCCAAGATGCTTGAACAGGACCTGACATGTGTCCAGTCTACAGTGGTAGATGAATGATTTAGAGCTATTATTATAGCAAAAGCAGAACATTACAAAAAATGTAAATATAACACTAACAAAAGTAGGTCAAAACAAGTTAGTAGTTCACATTATGTAAACAGGTGTTGGCGACTAAATCTTTTTGAAGCCTCTTCTTCAGCATTGTGGAGCCAGTAGTCACATTTTTTAACAAGATAGCGGATACCCATTGCTCTACCTCAATCCATACTGTTAGATCGCCATAGACCAAATTCACATGTCCATTTTCCAGGGCGTGAAGGTAAAATGGTGTTATTGTGTCCAACTTCTTAGTTCCAGGTTGTTATGTTTCTGACAAATTGTTGTAATTTTACCATTTCCTGATTGATAAGCAGCCACAAAGTCAATGGATTCTGAAATCTGGAGAGATGTCAGGCCATATTTAATGCTCGAATATTTGATAACCCACTAGATAAGACCAGAATGTCTTGTTAGCCATTTTCTCAGAGACTGCAGATACTTCCTAACCTGAGCGTGACGTCAATGGAAAAAGTGATGTGTGACTATTGTCTATTGGTGCAACTTGTTAAAAATGCATGTTCCGGAAAAATATCCTGCTTATATTCAATTTAACTCAAATAAGCTGTATTGAAGAGGTTTTGGAAATTGCCCATAAATCAGAAACTCAGTAGGAAAATGTTTACCGAGGTCATGAGGTTATTTTTCTCATCTGTATTACTGATTCATTAATTATCTGATTTTATTGGAAGCAACAAGTGGAGTCTCCACCTGGTGGCCATTCAGAGAATGCAGGTTTAGGCACTCCCTACTGCTATGACAAAAGTAATGTTGCACTGGTTGGCTGTTGCTATGAATGGCATTCATGTGTGCTACTATATAAAACAACCCTTGGAAATGAATTGAGAATACCAAAATAAAAACACAAATAAAAGCACAATAACATCGAAAATATTACTTAAGGATATTACTTAGGCTAACAAATGCTTTTGGTTTCAGTCCACTACTGTCAGTCTCCAATTTTCTTCTGTCATTTCAGTGAAGTACTTTTTTTTTTTGTAATTGAATTATGTGTGAGTATTCCTTTTTGCTATTTTTGATTGACTTTCATCCTTATCACTATGATTTTTGTATTTCCATTGCTGTTATAATATGTTTCAATTCTTAAGTATGCAGGCTTTTTCTGTACGTAAACTTCTGTTGCCTCTATAGTATCTTCCGGTTCCTATTCTCCTCACTATCATCCAACTATTCTCTTCCCTTGCTCTCTTTTCCTCCAGGAGAGCCTGTGCTCCAAAGGGTTACTGTGGCCCCAGAGCCCCACATGTGTAAGGGGATATCTCCTCTCCTCGCTCAGCCTACAGCAGGGAGCTAACCCAGAGACGCTGCTGCTGCCCCACCAGACCAGTTAGAGGGAAGAAAAGACGTGGGAGCGAAGATATGAATATATCATCAGAGGACTGGAAAGCTGCTTGACTCTGGCTCCTAAAATTCATGTGTAAATACTGCACACGTTCTCAAAAAGCATACACACATTACACACACAAACACTCCTGGCATATGTCTGGAAGAGGGATCAACTCGATCAACCACAGTGCTTGACTCTTCCCCACTTCCTGTCCTCATTCTGCAGCCCTACAGCGGTGAAACATCGCCAGTTTGTTAGTTTTGGAGGCTTTGTGATCACTTCTGACTACTTTGTTCAAGCAAACCATTATGGGCAAAAATATTACATCTCTTCAGAGAGTATTAGTAGTATTAAAGCTAGGCAGCATGTGATGGCGATCAGCCCACAATGCAAATATTGTTTTTCTGTATCTGGAGTTTTCAATCCCTTCTATGAAAGCAACATGTCCCAGTTTGGAAATATCCTCTTAATCCAACACTGCTTTTTATTAAAACAAGACAAACCTGATGATGAGATACAGAGGAGTCCGGTTATTTGTTCTGTTCAGTAGCAGAAAATTGCTGTTTTGGTAAAAAGCTCAATCTGGGTGGCACAAATCCCATGCAAATGTAACAGTTTTAAGCCAACCTTGTGCAAGTCCTCACACATGCACACACATAAACACACACATAAACACACACATGACTGGAATGCAGCATGAGCAAGCTGTGCTGTATAGTCAAAGCTGAACGCCTCACAAATAAGCATGATTTTGACTCATGAAAGGGTTCAAATACTTCACATTTCTAACAGTAAAAGTTGAAGTGCACATGTTGAGCGTTGGCAGCAACAGCGCTTTTTAAACAACATTTATCTTGGTGGTATGACCTAAAAACTTGCGTCAAATGTTATGCTGCTTTAAATACATAATTTGACTTTTTAATGATTAGAAGTAGGCCTTACTTTTTATTCATCTGTAATCATGGATCGTATTGATTGCTTTAAAAAACTCCAATGGAACATGTTCAAAAATTAAACAGATATAAAGAAATGTAACTCTACTATCTACAGTGTCATATCATTGTTTTTGTTTGGAGTCAATGCATCAGTCTTCCAGATTACAAGTGTGTCGATAAGGAGACTTCTGCAGCTGTGTCGTTCGAGTGAAAAGCAAACACATGCAGGAAGCAGACCTGGCAAGACCTGGGTGTCTTTTTCATAAGGTTTAGAAAGAGCGTAAACACTTTCCATGCATATCTGAAGGAATATTTATGTCAATTAAGTTAATGAAAGCATTGTAACATTAGGATTAAGGCAGTACAAAATGACATTAAGTGAAAGATGATGAAATATGTTGCTAATATGTTGCCAATATACCTTTATGACGCATAGCCTAATAAAAGGTGTCAAAATATTGTCTTTTCCTTCAAAATACAGATTTCCCCCCTCTCTTGCTCACTGGTTTATAAAAGACCAGTGATTTGAGGTATAGTGGCATTGCTAACCATAGACTGCTCTTTGTGTCAGGTATCACTGCAGAACAGCACAATAGCTAGTTAATCATAAACACCCTCTGTACACTGTAGCTTGTGTCTTTCTTTACTGTCTGACTGAGTCACGGCGGGCAAACTCGTGGAGCTACTGCACTTTGGACTGCTGTGTGTGTGTGTGTGTGTGTGTGTGTGTGTGTGTGTGTGTGTGTGTGTGTTTGTGTCAGTGCCAGTGCCAGTGCAACAATTGAGCACATGATTTTGAACTAAGCCTCTAAATTGTTGTTGCTTAAAATTGTAGGAATGAAGCAAGGAGTAAGCTTTACATGTTTGCAGACAGTGTGGAAGGTTTTATATCAGGTGGACTTTGGAGAATCCCATCTCATCACCAGCTTCAGGCTGCAGCTCTTTAAGCGCTCTAACTAAGATGTAGCCTCAGAGTACTTGAGGACTAAACTCCATCACAAAGGGGGGGGGGGGGCTGTTTGCCTGACCTCCATTCCTCCAGTCTATCAGGGTGCAGCAGGACCCAGTTTGGTTTGCCAGACCCCACAAAACAATGTTTACTCTGCTTTACAGCCCCTCTGTTTGTTTTCCCCTTCACTGGAGCGACCACCTCTCAGTCTCAGCAGCACTCAAGAAGTCCTGCCACATTTGGGGTCACTTGTAGCCCACCCACCCAGAATGCAGTGCGTCAGCTTACAGAGATAACAACACAACTCCTTAGGTGGTTTACTGCAGGGATGTTGCCCTCCCTCTTGAAACACACACACACACACACACACACACACACACACACACACACACACACACACACACACACACACACACACACACACACACACACACAAAGTGATAATTTACCATTTACAGATCTTCCCTCTGATTGGCAGCTTTTGTCTTTCCAAAGTTTGTCAGGCTGTTTATCATGGGCATCATAAAACTAAATAACTGATGCCAGGAGAATAAAGAAGCTATTGTGTTCTTGTTCTTCGAGTTGTAACCTGATAATCAACTGTATGCTGTCATCAAAGGTAACAATTAACTGACAGATTTATTTCAGAAGGTAGCACACCTGTATTCATAAGAAAAAATGTGACAGAGAGCTTAAATGCCGTAGATTAACAACTTTAAAACCAAAGCTTTTGAGTGAAACTTTTGGATTTTCTTCTCAGAACTGGTTATAAGCCAATAAGAGTAACAAATGACAAATGCAGGGAAAAATAGACAATCCTTTGTTTTGCTCATTTGGCTTTAGGGTAGACATGCTGCGCTGATTTTCACAGTTTAAGTCTAAATTTCACAGACTCAGCTAAACAAACAAGCAATAAAAAAAAGGATTTATGCGCAAATGAACGCAAATGAAGATTACATTTCACAGCCCAACACCTAATTTATATTAACTGGATTTAAAAAAAAAAATTCGATTTAAAAAGGGTTGTAAACTTAGGAAAATATCATCTTCCTCCAGGCCTACTACTTTTTCTATTACAACCAGCTGCAGGTTACAGTTTGCACACCAGCCTTTTATTTATCCTTACATGCTACGAACAACTCACCTAAAACTATCATTTGCAAATCCCCACAACACCTTAGTCATAATTGTTGTGGGGTATTATTAGTTCAGGCAGCTTGCTGGAGTGCAGGAGAATCACATGAGGCCTTTAAAGGGGGATGGGCAGGCTTTTCAGAGGGTGGTATGGCTTTAAGAGTTTACTACCATCTCTGCACTCACTCACTCAGGCGCACACACTCAGTCACAACAGAAAGTTTGGAGTCCAGGCGAGATCTGGTGGAATACGGACGGATAGGAAGTGCATGAATTAAATGAGGAAGGGAAGGCAGAAGTAGAGGAATATCAACCAAGCGCAGAACGAGAAGCGACGTGGGAACTTCGGAGAATATGTGGAGGGGAAACTGAAATGCGCATGAGCTAATCAACAACGCCGGAGCGAGAGACTTTCAATGGAAGTGAACTACTGAAGCTCCCAGCGGAGTCAAAAGCTCAGATTTTAGCCTAGGGAGACTGTTGTATCGTTCTGTAAACGTGCTCGTAAATCTGTAAAGTGCTGGCACACAGCAGACGACATGAACACTGTGAATATGGAGGAACAGACTTTACGCAAACTCCAAGAAAACAGTTAGGGGATATGAGCGCTGATCTTTGGATTTCGCCTCGATTTTTTCCTCTCTCGGGTTCAGTTTTGCTTCTTTGGGGATGTTTGCGAGTTGCATCTGTGCGGCTTCAGTTCGGATACTGACCCGTCTCTGCGCCCTGGTACTGGTGGTCGCTGTGGGATTCGGGTCGGAGCTGCGGGTCCGGGTCCGGCTCTCGGACGGACTGGTGACCGATGAGGTGTTGGAGGCGGACAGTGAGAGAGACTCCATATCACTCGAGTTCAAACAAGGAGATGGGACGCTCATCACTTTTGTGGCGGACTTCAAGCAGGTGAGAAGTAGTCATGTGTGCCGGTTTTACTGAACTGTGGTGCCATAAGAGGACGTTATTGCCCACTTAGTCTGACACATGAATGATAAGAACTATGGCAGATAGCCTACTGTTAGAAAGTCTCACACTACGGTGTAACTGTGAAGTAAGCCTGAAGCAGAATCTGTTTGCCAAAACAACAAGGCAGGGGGCCCATAAGAGCTCTTTGAGGGATCCCCAGTAATCTAAAACATTATGGTTCTTAAAAGGGTCTATTTGATAACATTAGGTAGACATGATAGGTAAGCACAGTGACTTAATAATAGATGATCTTGTTCTTTTTCTTCTGGAGCTCTCTGTGACTGTCTATGGGACCCCATTTTCAGTTTGGAAACTACTGATCTGATTTGATCTCGGCTATATTAAGAAACTTTTAAGCTTAATGGGGTTCCTAGGATAAAACTCAAATCCAAAAGGGTGTGTGTAACTGTGACCTTTCAGGGACTGAGGCTGTATTCAAAAGTGTAAATGTCTGATATTTTAGCTATTTCTTGTTGCCTTAACCTTTTTTCCCCCATTAGGCTATATCAAGCCATCTATAACACAAAAACTGTATTTGATTAAGGATACATTTGAGACACAATAACACTGTAACACACATGAACTTAAGAGATCTCTTCATTGATCGTTTTCCATCTCAGTGTGAGTTTCACTGAGGTCAAGACAGCTGTTGCTGTTGATGTGGATGTCCACACAGACCCCTGTGACCCTGCTGCTCGCAGGTCCAGAAGTGATCGTTATAGCCGCCATTTTTAGCATTCTTCTAAGAGCAGATCAAGTGTCCCCCTGCGTGGTCAGTGCTACATCCCAGACTTTTTTTTGGGGGGGGGACTAATGGCACTGTTTCACTTTTGACAATGACTGTTCATGAGACAAATAAATGTCAGTGCTGGAAGGAAGCTACAGCTGCTGCTATCGGCCAGGGTGGATGAGTGAGCGAGTGAGTGAGTGAGTGAGTGTGGGGGGGATTCAGAGAGGCGCACAGAGCAAAGGCATGTGTCTGTGATGGTTGCTGTCACACAGAAGCTGACAAGCTGGCGAGATGTGAAGGGGGAGATTTACCAGGATTAAGTGGGCATGTCTGACCTTTTTGATCTGTACGTCTGGTTCACTAACCAAAACAGCTAATTTAGAGTTGAAAGAGAAGAGGCCGTCACCCCCGATCATTGGTGACAAAACTGATATAAAGAGGCACACACTGATCTGTGTGAGGGGAAGCTTTTGCTTGGCGGCGCAGGGCCCTTTATGTTGCTGCGTTCCTTCATGCATGCACATATGGTTCTGTTTATTCGAATAAAGCCAACAGAACCTCTTAGATCACTTTACTTTTCCGCTGGCTGATTTATCTCTTCAGTTGTAGGTCGGCCTCTTTGCCCCCCCTCCTCCTCCTCCTTTTTTTCTTCTTCACCCTCTGTCTCCTTCTACCTCACTCCTTCCTGTCCACCTCTCATTTCTCCTGCATGTGGTTTTCATTCGGTCCTTTTGCACTATCTCTAAGATTTATGGAAACTTGGATGAGCTGTCACTTCCAGCTGCCACGAATCTGCAGTCCAGCATGTGGGAAGTAGAGCAATATAACAGGGATGTTTAACTCTGGAGATTTATAACCAGAAAAATGCAGCCAAAAGTGGAAAGGTGATGTAAAAGTTAGGTAGTACCACTCGGAAGATCTAATCCCTGTTATTCATTAACCCGATTATAGATGATTGATTCATCTGGGATTGAAGTCTATGTTCAAACAAAGAGATCAGATCTTTGTTAATGACTGGACAGTTTCAAAAAGAAGTCTGTGAATAATCACCAGACAGCAGGCGTCTTGCTCTTTTCTTTGTGAATACGTGGCAAAAGATTTGATGGTAAATGTTATAGCCATTAGACACTGGCTGAGCAAGAAGGAAGTTCAGTCAACCTTATCCAAGCAATGAATCACTGTGAGAATCGGCCGTACTGCGATTTCAGGAGGGTTACTCTGCAGACATATGGAAAAGATGATGTGGTTTAGCTCGCTCCTCACACCTCTGTGTCATGTTGAGTAAATCTCAAGATGTAGATAACATCGTCTGTTAAGTTTAAACCACTGCAGAACTGTGCTGGTGTCAGTTTTATGAAAGAGGGGCATCATGGGAGGGTTGGTTTATCCCCTTCTGGTTATTCTGTAATTGCATTTCTATGTTGCTCAACTTTTTGCAGAGTAGGAGGTAGGCTTCATCTCAATATTTCATTCCTGTGTATTGTATCAATCTGTTTGCAGTCCAGTGGTATCTTGATGACATCTTGCAGTTTCCCAACAAAAGACCAACCTCATGTGTTGTTGTAGCTGCAACATTTCAGTACAGATCTGCTTTTTTCACTTCTGCAACAATTTATGGTCAAACAAAGTCTGAGACTTTGAGCTGAACATAAACCATGTCTTTGAGTTAAATCCAAGGGAAATGTCTTGCATATCTGAAAGGCTGTTTTGGGTCTTTCCAGATGTAGAAGGTTTGTCGGAGAAGCTAATCAGTTTCTACTCTATTTTCATGTACAACCAGCGGATCTGGTACTGTAGGACTCTCAGACGATTTAAGACTTTTAAAGAGGGTTTCATTTCTCTAAATGCAATGGTGCACATCCTTGTACGCCTCTTGACCCGGGCTTTCTCAAGCATTTCAAAGGAAATATTTCTTTAAGCATTTGTCCAGAACTAATCTAGATTGATATGAATTGGCTGTTTAAATTTGGAAAGCTCTCCACCCCCACAAGTCATGTTCTCACAGTCTGCTGTCAAAGATGTTCCAAGATGCCGAACAAGTGAGACAGAGCTTGAGTTTGGAGGGATTGATAATACTTAGCTGTTATCTTCGTATCTTATACTCCCTAATACTGATACGACAACTTAAGTTTTGACCCGTACCAAGTGTTCCCTTCTGTATCCGTGCTGAGTAAAATACATGGGATACGTGTGATAACTTACTTGAAGAAAGTTATTGTTATTATTATTATTATTTTTTTTTGGGGGGGGGGGGGGGGGGGTTCTAAATAACTGTATCAGATGGGTCTGTTGTCTAGGGAACTCTCCGATACCCAATACTGCATTTTAGGCAGCATCAGTGGCCCATTAAACACTATTACTGGCATCAGAAACCATTTTTAAAATCATCCACTGAGTGTTCTGCAGAGTATTTGTCTGCGCTGGAAGGTTACATGGTTTTAGAGGTAGCCTGACCTCATGCTGTGCTGATAGATCAAGGGAGCAACAGATGTTTCAGATTACTTGACACTCACTATCTCACACTATCATGTTGAACTGGTCTGGATTATGTCAACAAAAGCACCATAATCAGAATGAGCCTGTCATCCATTTAGATGGATGAAGCTTTATTTTATTTTTTCACCAGATTAAAGCCGCTTCCATTTCATCCAGATGAGTTTTTTTTACCCACAGGTCACTTTACTGATTGTCTTCAAAGCACTGTAAGGCTTCATGGATACGCCCAACAGTGAGCACTCTGTGAGAATGAACTGGAGATTCTTTACACACCCTCATGTGTGATGTCAAAAGCAGAGTGAGAGGCAGGTTAGTTTGCCTTTCTGTAAGCCCTCCCCTTGGGATATATACAGTATCTGTTCTCTTGTAGCCTCCACAAACTGTGTCAAACATCACTACTGTTTAAATTGGATTTGGATTGAAGCTTTTATGAGCTATAAGACATACTCTTTTTCTCCTGCGCGGGAGGCTTTTTGTCCTTTTTATTTGTGGGAAATGCTGTTGTTTTCCAAAGAAGCAACTGCAAGTCAGTGCAGTGCAGTCACCATTACTTGTATTTTTTTATTTTTTATTTTTTCTGCCACACCTTACCTCTCACTCAACCCTGAAACACCATCCCACTTTGTCACTTGCACAAACTTGCAAAGTCTTTGTAACAGGTAAGTGTCACCTGTTCTGGGGAATGGCCTTGCTTCAGACACTTTTGAGGGGGCACACTATTGGGCCACATTGGGTTTGCCCTCAGTGCTATTGTGAAAGGTCACAGTGAGTCATCTGCGAGTCATCGATAGATCAAATCATCTGTGTGAGAAACGGAGCCGTGATTGAATGAAAATGAAACACAGCCAGTAAAAGACTTTAGTTATTTATTTGATACACAGGTACACAGGAATTAGGTTTTTGTTTTACATTAAGCAGTACCTTAAAAGACCTCTACTCCTACTCAGTTTCACTTCTCACTATATGGCTCCTTTCCACGTGGAAGAGATAATCTCCATAGAGAAGTAATTGCACAATGAGGTCCCATGAGGTCACTCTACAAGGGAAAATCGAGAGCAAAGACAACATTTTATACCTGGGATTATAACTGATGTGCATTTTCTTATTTTTTTTCTACTCCCACTGCACCTTTCATTGCACTGTGTTCAGGCGCTGGTTCCTTTCAAAGATAAACCCGTACACTTAAGCCTTTTCTCCTAGCCACCCTTTGTTCCCTTCTGACTCCCAATCCAAGGAAAATAGCTTCCTCTGTGGCCCTGTTGTGGCCCTTCAAGGCCCCACATGGGCCCCCTTTGGCCTCTTGTGGCCCCTGTTGATGTCTTTATCCTTTATCCTCCTCCCACCGGCAGGCCAGATGTTCGTCTGTGAGGCTGCTGATAAAGGGGAAAAAAACTCTCCATTCCCACAGACGTGCAAGGCGAGAGGACGCAGCAGAGTGACACATCTTTACAGTTTCTTTCCATCAGAGACATTGACTGCAGTAGCTGTGGCCAGCACAGAGCATAGTTAGGATCATTTCACCGCAGAGGTTTTAAGATTGCATGTGGCCACAAAAAAAAATGCTAACAAAGGGTTTACTTTGCCAGAACCTGTGTCCTGTTTTCCATCAGGTGTCCTGAAATGTCCTTTTGTCAAATTTGTGGCTCTGTCCTTTCAGTTGGCTCTGCCTGGTTACTGCAAAGATATACAAATATAGATCAGATTCCATGCAAAAGCTATAAAGGCCCACACTTGGGAAGGTAATAATTACTCAATTTATTGTCAAATAAACGACTCTTGTGTCACTTTTCTAAATTGTCTCTATTGTAAAAGTTATAGAAATTAAAGGCATGACTTTATGTTTTTCTAGTTCTGTAGAAAGTAGCATCAGGTCGCTTTTTGATCGTGCTATTATGTTTTAATGTCATTAAAGAGCTGTTTGTGTGTCCCTCTGCAACAGGATGCAAGCTGTGGGACAACGGTTAGAGGCTCAATGGGACTTTAGCCATCTCCATTGTTTATGCCTTATCTATCTGCCTCATTTCCTTCCCTGTTAGCACCCACTGTTTGTCTCTCTGTCATTTCCTGAATGCAAAGTCTCCATAAACAGTTTGGGTGTCTGGATAATTGCATCCAGACTCGGTGAGAAGGAAAAGTTCCCTGGTTGTGACCTGCACATATTTTGCACAGGTTTTAAAGACCCATTGGTGGGGTTTTCTGGCTGTTTTTCTGTTTTACAGAACACTCCTTAGTTGGAAACAATGTTACCTTCCATTGTTATCAGGCGAACAGCCAAGGGGAACACCTTTCTTTCCATGGCCTGCAGTGTTTTTATTGTCCATTCACTGCCACTGTTTACTAATTGGCGCGCTCCTTGGACAGCCAGGTGTGACCCAGCCCCAAATCTGACTCCACATTCCTGCCTTTGGAGACTGTGTAATTAGCTTCAACTCAAGCATTTCTCAGCACAGCAGCTTTTCTCCTGCTCCTTTTGTCTGTGTGAGTGTGGCTCACCCTCTCTCCCTCTTTCTCCCAACATGATCTTTAATCCCTGCCTACACCTGTGCTTTCTAAACAGGGGGCTCTCCTCTGCCAACACGGACCTTTCCATCACCAAACAGGGTCAATCTGAATGTTGTTTTAAAAGAGGCAGATCTGCCTAAATCCTTTTAAAACACCTACAACATTTTCCACTATGTTTTTACAAATAAAGACCAAAGAGATCAACTGAGATCCTAGAGGATGCTAGTCCCTGGTCACAATTTTATAGTATTTCAGAAAACGTTTTGGTTCCTGCTCTGAAAGATTGACTGATAAAATAATTCCAGACCAACCAAAACACCCACACAGACCCACCGTGATCCCTAATGAGTCATCAGAGCGTGGCTGACCAACAGTCCTCTCCAGGCAGCCGTCAGCCTTATCAACAGACAGGGTCTTAGAGGGGATTGGAAAACAGGAAGAACCTCCCGCACAGGGAATAGCTGCTGGCACACTGTTTGTGTTTGTGTGTGGGTTTGTGTGTACATACATTTGTGTGTGTTTGAATGTCCACCCATGCATGCAAGTGTGAGTTGGCACAGTTAGTACAGTTTTGCAGTCGAAGTCTTTTCCCTTGAATATTTAAACCTCTCTTAGCCACAGAAAATAACCTGTTTTTTTCTGTCCATTTAGGGCTTTACATAGATCTCATTTTTACAGCCAGTAAAGCAGGTACAAGCTAAGTGAAAAGAAGGTATTTGATTAGCTGGGTTACAACTACAGTGACTGAGACTGTGCACTGTAAATGGCACTCTGACTGACTGAATGGGCTTTTGTGCACCTCTTAAATAACCTGGCCCACCAAAGGTAACTGCCAATGAAACAGTGCCCCACCTCTCTGCTGTTTAACAGGTCAGAGTTTGACCCACTAGTCACTTTTCATGAATACAGGCTTGTGTTTGGCTGTTGGCCAGAGGTAGTTTGTCTCCAAATGAGACTAAGTCCCGGGTGTCAGGGAGCGATGCTAAGGAATCTGTACTTGTGTGGATTATTTATAGCTGTGCTGACATTTACAGGGCTCTGGTCGGGAAAAACTCAAGGCTACAATGTCCTTTGATTATGGTATTACCCCGTCTTTTTCAAGACAGGGGAATGTCACCCTTTTAATTCTTAATGTCCGCACCTGGTGATTTTCTCTAAATGTTGGTCTGCAGACCTTTAATTTTCACTTAGGTCTGTGAAAATGCACGTTCAGGAGGTGACTCATTCTCCAGATGTAGGCCTTACTTCTTTAAGGAGTACTTGTGTACTCAAGTAGCCTTACTAGCCTTTTTTTCCCTTCAGTTTAGAGAATGCAATGTCCTGAAGCTGAATCAGTGTTTTTCTGTTCGAAAGTATCTCCAGCTTTCAGGTCATCTTTTGAATAACAGGAAATACATGCATTACCCCCCCCCCCCCTTACTGCTTTCAACACAAGCTTGACACCTGTCTCTATCATGTTTGTCTGGTCAACTGAGCTGGTGGCACATTTAATAAATATATAAATATGTTGCTGTTGTTTGATCAGTCAGTTCACTCTCTTCTGTTTGGTGACCGTATGTTATCATAAAATCAAACCTCTGCAAATATTGCATTCTGACTGCTCTATTGTCTTTTATTTTTGACAAACAAGTCAGTGTGTGAATGTGCCAGGGTTGGTTTCAGGCAGGCACAAGTGAGTCTCGTCTTGTCCAAACAAACAGTTGGATCCTGCAGCTTCTGTCTGGATGGGGCTGTTGAGATGATGTCATTGTTGTCACTGTTTTTGCTATTAGAAGAAGTGCTGATTATTATTTCAGCAGCCAAACCACAAAGTTAAAAACACTGGGTTGTTATTGCTATTTAAGGGCCTCAGTTAGAGTAACTTTTTTAATGGGTAGTCGAAAGACTCGCTACTTGGAGAATTTTTTTTTTTTAAAGGCCACCGGTATGAATTGAGTAATGGTTTTAGAGTTGATCAACACCATTCTCATGTCTTCATGCTAAATTTGAAGCCACCAGTAGATGGTTAGCTTAGCTTAGCATGGCTAGTAAAAAGGGGGATACAGCATACTTTGCTGTGACAAAAGCCATCGGTCCGATATTTACCGAAGTTTGCTATTAGTGTGTCTGAGAATGGATCCTTGGCTTATCTTTTCCATTTAGTTTTTATGTTTAATTTTCTACAGGCACCAGCTACTCCGTCAGCTGTTGGGAGTTATTTCAAGCTTTTTTTATGCCAACAAGTTCTGCATTTACTGCAGCTGTTGGAGCACTCAGAAAATAACACAACCAACTTGATAAAGCGACTCTAGAAGTATCATGACAAAGAGCATGACAAGTTGTCCTTCCTGTTTCTGCATCGCTGCTCTGGAGGAAGTCATGCCTTCCAGCTGCAAATTAACATACAGACCTGAGAGTGCTCTCCCTTTTCTCCACCCAATCTGAAGCTAATTATTCTGGATTTACTTGTTTCCTTAAGGTTTTCTGTTGTGTGCAGATGATGTTGGCTTCAGACTAAGTTGCATCAGCTATCAGTTGCATCAAAAGCTGTTGCCACAGTAAGCAGAGATGCCCTCTCCTTGCCCCCTTTTTGGCCTTACCCCAAAGCAGGGCAGCAGAAGTAGACAATCATTAATCTGGACACATAATTACACAAGAGGAGGAGGAGGAGGAGGCAACTCAGCGTCTACATTTTACCATTCAGAAACATCCAAAGAAGCATAGTTGGTGGAGCTACCCTTCTCCTCTGTAATTACCCAGAGAGCCCTGGGGCAAATCTTGTGCGGCTGACACGAATGCCTTCCCTCCTTTCTGTGCCTACACTTACACATGTGCGCACACACACACACACACACAGCATCCCAGCGTAGCGCCATGTGTCTGCAGTATGGGAGGTCTCAAAGTCGTGGCCTCCGCGTCTCCCAACACTGGAGGGGGAAACGTCGCTCTTCGCCGTGTCTCTGTCGGCTTTGTGTTCCCTCTTCGTTACAACTCACTTTGATAGATTCATGCCTCCTGCAGTCTTGACATTCTCTTTAATCATTCCTACTTTGTTCTTTCTGTAAAGATAAACTACAAAACTGGGTTATTATCACAGCAAGGGTACATCTGAGGTATTTAATTTCAATTTTCTTTGCTTCTACAGTCATTTTGAGTCCTTCTTTTCTTACGACACTGAGCACAGAGCCATGAGGGGAAAGTCTGAGGTTAACATCACAGAATGCCTGCAAAGCAATATTTGCTCTGTAATTTGCTTTCCAGAGGTCAAATAGTCTTGAATAATTGTCTTGTGTAATACCCATGCCTGTATTGTACCCCTGCCACAAACTCTTTTCACAGACTATAGTGGTACTTCAAGAGATGAACCAGTGATCACGCAGAGTGGTCTATAAAGAGGTACAGAGCGTAAACACATCCAAGGCTATGCTGCATTGCTTACTTGCCAGTGGGTACACTGTTGCATACAGGAAGTGGAACCAAAGGGCTTAAGGAGAACTCAATGGGGTTATCTTTAGGCTGTTTTAGCGGTCCCAGAGTTCTTCCTGCTCAGAAACAGCTTCTCTTTCCACAGGCTTGGTTGGCTTCAGACTTCTGTGTGAAAAGTGGAGGAGGGGTGTTTTTGGGCCTGTGTGAGTCTATCTACAAGCCAAAGGTTGGGGGGTGGGAAAGGGGTTGTCTGATGAATAGGAAGACGGGTCTGCTGCTCTACTCTCCCCACTGCTGGAGCTTCCCATCATGCTTTGCATGCCCTCTCACACAACTCTTTACGGCCTTGGGTTTGGAGCCAGATTTCTCAACACGGTTGCCAACAGCAACAATTTTTTTCCCCTAGATTCCTCCACTATCACCATTTTCCTACTTGCACAGTTCCACATAAAACAGAGTGGTAAAATGTGCCAGACTTTAACAGCCTGTGAGAAACTTTGATAAGTTTGTGAAAAAAGTGCCCTAGGGATTTAATTTGACAGTACAAAAGAACCAGAACATAGCTAGATATACATTGGACAGACATACAGAATATATAAAGTACCATCAAAGTGTCAGATGATGCTCTGTGATTGTAGAAATAATAAACCCTCTTCACTTTTAGCAGACAGTTGTTTAAACATCTTTGAGCTCCACATATTGAATTACTTTGAGCGTCTGGAAATGGAAAGAATATTTGTTCTAATCTGTATGAGCCTACACATATAAACAGTAAGTTATTACGTCCTCGCCTGATGCACCACTTCAGCGTCTTCTGGGGAAGGTCTGTTTATCGTCTCGCATCCCTGATGTCTTGCAGGATGTGAAAATATTCCGAGCGCTGATCCTTGGAGAGCTGGAGAGAGGGCAGAACCAGTACCAGGCCCTGTGCTTCATCTCTCGCCTAAGCCGCAATGAGATCATACCCAGCGAGTCCATGGCTCGTCTAAGACAGGTATGATACCACTAATGGAAGTATTCATGTCTTATTTTTGTGTGAATATGTTCCTAACTCTTACAATGTTTGCTGTTCTGCTTAGAAAAACCCTCAGGCCATTCGCTTGGCAGAGGAGCGGCGAGGTCTGGAACAGCTGTCGATGAGCGCAGCGGTCAATCTAAGCCGGGCCTGGCAACTCAGCTCCCATATCCACAACATGTGCAGCGAGGCCCGGGAGGCCATCTACACCAGAGAGGCTGATGTTAAACACTGGCTGGACAAAGGTGAGAGTTGTGCTTCGTTGTGTGTCAAAATGTATATCCCCGTCCTCCGCTGTACTGACACTCTGTTTTTCATCACCTCAACTGCATTCAACTTCATTATAGTGAAATCACTGTTTATTTCTCTGGCATCTTCTTGATAAGGCTTCACTATTCTTGATCCGATCTTTTGTTTACACTTTTCTTTCTTGTTTTACATACCTGATAACATGTTTTCACTTTTACCTTGAATACTTTAGAACTTGAATAATCCACCCCTTGATCTTGGAAGTTGCACGTTTTTCCCCCTTAAAATGGATTTATTTGTACTGCATTGCCATGGACCTAAATTCATAAGTAAATTTGCTATTAAGTAGGTAAAATCATAACAGGAAATAAATCCCTCTTGCCACAAGTGTTGATCAGAGTTGTGAGATTTAGATTTCAAATTGGGCTGCACAGCTCTTAAATTTTCTCTTAATTAAAAAAAACAAACTGTAACATAATTGTACAACCCTCACACCTGGACACACACCTGGATGAAGAACGTATAATTTCCCATTAACTATACTGCCTTTTTTGCAGAGGGATCAAGTATCTAAATGGCAATGAAGTCCAATATATCCTAGCTGAGGAGAATCTTTATGACAGCACTATTGTCCGCTGACAGCACTGTTATAGAGGAAACAATGTTGATGGTCATGGTTCACCAAGCACTGCGCACCATTATCAGCGGAGGGAATCACAGTAGCATCTCCTTTGCATAACAAAGCTGCCTTTTTTTTGCCGCACCATCTCCTCTATTTGGAGCCACTCAGTTCCCCCTCTCCAGTTCAATACAGTATTTAATTGAGTGAAATCACACCGAGGATGATAGCTTGCTTTTGTTTTTTAAAGCTTTGGTAATAATGCACCCTCTCATCTCTGTGTCCCAGGAGTGGATGGCTCCATGTTCGAAACCCTGCCCCACACAACAGAGGTGCCCAGCTTTCAGGCTTGTCATTCTACTAAAGACTTGTGGCAACCGTGTCTCTGCACATACAGCCTGCGTCTGGAGTGGTACCCGTGTCAGTTAAAGTACTGCCGCAGCAGGGACACAACAGGAAAAGGCTCGAACTACAAGTGTGGCATAAAGAGCTGCAGCAAGGGCTACCATTTCACCTACTATGTCCCCCAAAAACAGCTCTGTCTATGGGACGAGGAGACCTAACATTTTGTTTTTAACTCTTCTAAAAGGAACATTAGTTTTGTTTCCCCCTCAAGCAAAGCCAATGCTTCTCAACCCATGCTATTTAAAGACAACACAGTAACACTGGACCTCAGTTTATATGATATTAAGTGAAGCTGTCTTAAATGGGGAGTGAGGAGAACATGATGTCCAAGCTGAGACAAAAAAAGAATTCAGGTTCAAAATGAGACCAAATCCTTTAAAGGAGGAGAGGTGCAGCTCATTGTTCTAAGAGGACCCACTTACTCTGAGCCTCTTTTGGGAAATTGACATATCATTGTCAACTATGACGGGACTTTGCCTAGAAGCTGTCACTTTTGTGCCTTTTTTTTCAGGGGTGGGGGGATTTGTGAAGCAGATGATTGATGCCATCGACGCAAACCTGTCAAACAAGCTACAATGTGCACAAATCTGGATAGTGCATTTCTGCTTATGCAAACACCAGCAGGGGAACAACAAAATGTGCTTCTGATCAAAGGAGCCGTACAAATGGTCGCCCATTCTGGTGAAGGATTATTTGGATGGTGGATTTCTCTCTTTTAAAAAAGCTCCGTGATAAACGGTTTGTAGTCAGCTAAATGCCATGTTTGTTCAGCAGCAAAAGCTGGCCAACAAAGACAATTCTTCCCCAATGCTGGCTTTATTTATTTTAATTGCAAAGTGAAATTATGGAGGACTATTTTTTTATCTTTTTTTAATTTTTTTTTTTATAAATAACTCATCTTATCTTTTTTGTGTTAAACAAGCTCTCAAAGTCACATAATCTACAAGTCCTCAGTAGCAGGAGTTCTTTGGATGTTGTTTCCAGGCTCATCTGCACACCATGCTAGTTGATTGGCAGTTTTAATATCTTATTTCATAGGACAATTTAAGTAAGGTCTCCTTTTTAAAAGCCATGAGTGGAGTCCTCGTGTCTGTCAATCACATTCTGAGTCAGTTAAGTGTCAAGTAAACCAAAGTCAAAGGAAATACTGTTGAAGGAAGGTTGTAATGTCTCACCATCCTGTTTATCCATGTTTGAGTTCAATAAACTGCAGCGTAGCCTTTTAAATGATCTCTACTGCCATCTGCTGCTCAAACAGGGTTTCTCATATCTGTTGAATCCAGAAGCCAGAATTAATATAATTTGGTTTCATGCCAAAAGCTAAGTGTTATTAATTTAAACATTTTATATCCCTAATCGTTTTGTCATGCTTTTGCGCTTCTTGATCTTTTGGGACCAAATTTCAGTTTGTGTGTCTGTTCTGTGTGGTTGAAGTATAATTTTGGTCTGTCATACCTCCATCTTCATCTCAGTCTTAACTGCCATATACTGTTCATTTTGTTTATGTTCTGTGATTGTTTGTCCTGCCTACTAAAGAACCAAATGAGTGAAATATTTCTATTTGTGGCCTTTTATGGTGATCAAGTGCCTTAACATTTCCACTGATATCTTTGCCATGTAATTATAGGATAGGTTCTATAAAAAATGTTTTTTTCTATGAAAGAGTTCTGACTACGCTGTTAAAAGTTGCCATAAGGAGAATATGAAGCAATTAGGTAATGTACCATTTAGGAGTTGTGTTTTACATGAATTGTTTCAATAAAGTCTTTCTTTGCACTGCAAAAAAAAAAAAGTGAAAGTAATATTTTTTTGTAACTCTCTCTGGGGACATTTTATGCCTTTTTCTAAGCAGTGAACAGAGGCCTGTCACATTTGACCACCTCAGCTTCCAGTGTACACATTTTTACTTTGAAGGTCAGGGCTTGCCACCAAGGTATTAAGCAATTACGATATTCTCAGCGACATTAAGTAAATTTAGCTACTAACAAAAATGAAACCCCTTTTTTACATTTATTGACATGTATGTGTATGTAGTTCCTCCTACTCACCACATGATGTCGCCACTGAAAAAAGGATGAAGCAACCTCCCATCACATGGACAATACATTATGGAAGATGGAAACATGTTCTCTCTGATATGAAATAATGACGCCATAATATCTAAACAACGACATAGAGTGGGATGATACGGAAGAAGAACCCCTCAACAATTGCCAAACAGTTGCATGTAGGCCTACAACGACCAGTGAGGTGGAGGGGCAACAACTGAAGAGGGATGCTGTGGAACAACGACACAGAGCAACCACTGTCTGCAAACAAGCCTTTTACAGCCTCCTAAACCAATATAACTTCACTGACTGAACGCAAAACGCGCAGGATGTACGCGAAGGAACAACTACATGTGCAGCCATAAGGTAAAAAAAATAATTTAATTTGACTGCTTTTGAGAAGCATCACCACCCGATAAGAAAACACTCCGTTAGCCCTTTAACGTTAGCTTGCTGTTGTTACTTTGCTAACTGGATAGTGCTAACTGGGTAGTTTTGCCTGCATGATCGTGTCTCTCTAAGGGGGGGGGGGGGGGGATATTATATCTGATGAAAAGGGAAGTTTTAAGTTTCGCTCAGCACGGGGATAACCATTAAGGCTAACATAAACTACAGCTGTTTTCAATTTACTTACCGCTAACGTTACGCCTTCGGTTTCCATGGAAAGAACCCTTCGACAATTGTTTCCATGGAAACCTAATAAAAACTGCTGTGCATGCCGCTAGATTTTTGCGTGTTGCGTTAGGGAACCTTGCTTCCACATCTGTTATTTCAAAGCCTTAAACCATCCCTATAACTCATCTCTGATCATATAACCAACAAAGAAATGTTCAAACAACTCTTCTATAGGAACACCACATAACATTTACGTTTCTAAAAATATAACTTAACTTTTTAAACTTTTTTTTTTTTTTTTTTAAATAAAGTGTAGGCCTATGTTAGGGCCATTTGTGTGTTCAATTTATGTGGGCTCTTTGTAGCAATTCATTGCTGTCCCAGTAGGTGGCATATTCACTTCGGTGTTGGTGAATGTACAATTAGAGGCGGAGGTAAACACTGACAGGTGAGCAGCCGACCGAGAGACGCGCACTGTTTTTGACCGCCGTTTGAAGTGTAGGGTGAATTGAACATTTAGCCTGGTTTTTGTTTTGCATTCAATTTTAAGTGTATGTGACGACCAGAAGATCTATTGTGAACAATTCGGATAAACCTGTTTGAGTGTGACAGCACGGAGTGAGTTATTCCCACGCAACACGGAAGACAATAAAAGTAGGGTAACCCCTCACTTGCTCAAATGTTTTGATATGCAAGATCAAACCACGACAGTGTATATTCTTATCGATTGCATTTATGTTTCTGCCTGTTCTCATGTAAGAGATAGGATACAGATTTGTAAATGTACCCAAACGGAATTGTCCATGTAGGCTATTTTGTGTTTATTTATATCTGTCACACATACCATTAGCACCATTGAATTCTTTGCTTATTAGTCATTTCTCGTCATGCAGATCCTTATGCAGATACTAGGCCTATGTTAAATTTCTTTCTTTCTTTCTTTCTTTCTTTCTTTCTTTCTTTCTTTCTTTCTTTCTTTCTTTCTTTCTTAAATGTTGGGCCAAGTGTTTTATATGTTAGTTGTTTTTAACAGAATACAACCAAACTAACCTTGCCTTTATATATTCTGTCATTCAAAATGTGTTTTTTTGTTTTTTTTTACCCAAACCCTTACAGAATCAGAATCAGAAATACTTTATTGATTCCGGAGGCAAAGCCGGTCGTTGCAGTTGCACAAAAACACAAGCAGTAGAAATATAGTTATATACAATCAAATATGAATAAAACAGTAATTAAAATGAAATATCAAGCAATAAGAAACAAGTTGTGCTTTGCAAAAGCACAGAGAGTGAGGACAATATGGACTATATACACATTTGTAAGACTATTGCACAGTTCATATAATATAACATTTTGTATTAATGGACAGATTATTCGTATTATTATATTGCACAGTTTAAATAAATAATGAAAAATGGAGGAGGTTACAGTTTTTTAGTGTGAGATAGTCCAGGGTCAGTTGTAGACTTTGATGGCCACAGGCATGAATGACCTCCTGTGGTGCATCGAGGGGGGGAAATCAATCTAGCGTTGATTGTGCTACTGTGCTGTTACCTGGAGATTTAAGGTGTTTTGTTATATATATTTATGCAGTCTGATTATGTTTGGACTATTTGTTGGACAAAACAATCAATATGCAATATTACAGACTATTTTCACTACATAATGACAGTATACTGCGGAATGGCCATTTAAGAAAATATTGGGAAGTTGTCCACCTTTTTTGCTACCTACTATGTCCACAAAACAGATTTGGCCAGGTAACCGAATTAAGTTTTCCCACTACAAATGTAATCACAGCTTCAACTCCCTCTGCCATCATTACTTATAGGATACCCCTTGTATTGTGATAGTACACACAAGAACAAAATAACTGCTGCATTAACCTTTCTCCCTCATGATGAATGTCTGACGCCCGGCACCCAGTAACCTCTCACCTAGTCCAGAAACTTGCTTGAAGTCTCAGAGACATCTTGTTCCAGACCAGTGAGGGTGGGCCTTTCCATTTGCATGGTCTGACCTCCTAGCACGAATGTCACAGCAGAAGAAGAGACGTCCCCCTCACCCCACCAGACCCTCAGCCTGCCAACTGTAGTGCTATTATAGTTCAAGCAAAGGCTAATTGTTGTTCACTTACAAAGGATCGCACAGTCCATGTCTTTGGATCGTAATGCTGTGTCTTTCTCCTGTAAGCGATATTACAGCACAAGATGAGTCTCTATGGATTTTTCTTTTAACTGTGTAATGTGATTCAAAGTTCACTTGATGACTGCTGACCGGGAAATTGTAAGGTCATCGTGAGGTTTTAGCTGTTTTCTTTTTGCCTGTAGAAAAGAAGATGGCACTCCTTGTGGTTTTTGCGCTGCTGTGCCTGTCCTGCTGGGCCTCTTTCTACTTTATCTTGTGCATTGTTAACGGGTCCAGAAGCTACGAGTGGAACTGTCGCCTCGTCACGCTGGTACATGGCATCTTGGCAGTCTGCATCACATCATACATAGGCCATGTGGATGGACCCTGGCCTTTCACTCATCCAGGTAGGGGGCTCATCAAATCATCAGTGTGTTATTATTTTTGCATAACAAACACATTTAATGAGAGTCAATTGTTAACATTGTTGCTGATTAATGCTGTCTATTTTGACTTGAAGTTTGAGCTCAAAATTGCTTCGCATGTTGTCCAAAATGCTGAGTGTTATTCAAAACAGACATTAGTGTGCACTGTTTAGACTACAACAACTTGCAAAGTGTGAATAAGCTCTTCATCAGAGAGCAAATCCTTTAACTGTGATCCTCCAACCTTTATTCTGTATTGCTTGTGTTATTGCAACTTATGTGTACAAATATGCTAACTACAGACTGTTGCATGTTTCTGTTCATGGATGCCAGGTACCAAGAACACTCCCCTGCAGATGAGTGCTTTGGTGGTGAGCCTGGGCTACTTTATTTTTGATATGGCCTGGTGTGTGTACTTCCGCACAGAGGGACCCGTTATGCTGGCCCACCACACCATGAGCATCCTGGGAATCCTGTTGACCCTGTGGCTGGGGGAGTCTGGCATCGAGGGATGCGCGGTTCTCTTTGGCAGTGAAATCACCAACCCCCTGCTGCAGACACGCTGGTTCCTCAAACAAACAGGACGCTACAGGACAGTGCTGGGGAACGTTGTAGACATCTCGTTCGTACTGCTGTTTGTGGTAATGCGAATCTTTGTGGGAGGCACAATGCTGTACTGTGAGCTGATCTCCCCAAGACCGAGATTCTTTATCAAGTGTGGGGGAGTGGCTATGTATGCTCTGTCCTGGGTGTTCATGGTGGACATTGTCCGATTTGCAATTCGGAAGAGCAAGAGCTGGCACAAACAGCAAAAGAACCAACAAGAGAAAGTGACAGCTAATGGCTACGAGTTGAAGAATGACTAATAGTTTTGTATTATCTTTTAGTAAACCGGTTCACATTTGGTGAGTTTTTCACTTTGGGTTACTTTGTAGAGACAGTACAAAAACAGTTTTTTTGGTATTTTAAACTAAAATTAAAAAGGGATATTTCACACAGTAGTCATGACTTTCTGTTTAGAATTGTCCTGTGACACCTTTTTGTGCTTTTTTTGATAAACTAGTTTTTATTGCCATAATGTCTGCTGAACACATGATAAATAAGGATTGATAATATACAACATGCAGTTAACAAACAACACAAATACAGTATGTCGTGTGTGTTCCTGAAAACCAAAGCACTTTCTATCAACACGTGAACAGATGTTACTCTAGTGGCCTACTCAAGTGAAGTGTTAGTGAAGAGACAGTTTACATGTAACACCCGTGGTGCTTGTGAAACATTTCTATTCACATCAGAAAGTAAGGGCTTAGCGGGGTTCTTTTGGCTCGTGTGAAACTTTGAGCAGAGCTGAAAGATACACTCAGGGAGAAGAAGTCATACCAGAAAGTCTGAGTGAGATACAGAGAGATGCATTGAGATGATGACTGTTTTTTTATGATTTACAGAAAGAAGTCTTCTATGCTTTTAACCACTGTAAAAAAAAAAAAAAGCTTACATATGATGTATTTCTCTCATGTATAGAAAGCAGTTCTCCTCTGGAAATGCGCTGATTTTGCAGTCTGTTTAGTTATGATTTACGCAAATTATAACCACTTCAAATGTTTACTACAAATTATTTTACATATTTTGTATTCAAAGTTATGTGAAATGTCTATATTTGCTGTATAGTTGAGTATGGACCAGAATGACTTGATTAAGTTGTTAAGACAGAAGTCCGATGACAGATCTGTATACTCTCTACAGGAAGTTCACTATTATTTAATTTAACAGAGTCATGTCACAGTCTCATGAAGATTTTGTCAGGTGAAACTAAAACTATTGAATGAAATGAAATTCACTGTGAGCTATCACAGCCAGGCTTTCTTTAGTCTTTGCCTTATGTTTGATCAAGAAAAAACAATGATTTAAGAGGTATATGTTCTACGTTTGATTAAGTCCCATAAACATTTTGATTTCTATATAAAGCCTTAACACAAGGGAGTACTGCCCAAATAACTAGGGCTGACAAATAAATAACTGTTGTTGTATATGTTCAATACAATGATAATGAAATAACACTGAGGTAATTGTGATTACAGAAATTCTGTTTCCCAGTTTAGTCATTTCTAACATGACAAAATAAGTAATTACTCTTTGTTTTATTGACATGTGGCGACTTTTGTCCTACTCTTTGTGTGGATTTTGACAGTGTTTGTCATTTTATATAAATTGTTGTCAGAAAAATATTAATCAAAGTATTTACATATGGATTTTAACTGGTATGGTCCAATCAGAAAAACACAAGTGCATCATGGGACTAAGGCGAAAGTGGTTTGGTATGCAGGTTATTAACATGAGTTAGTCAACTTCATGACTGGATTTGTTCGTTCGTTTGTATGAGGACAAACGGCGAACCACCAGCTTTCCTCTTTGTGCTTGGGCTTTATGTTTTTTTTTTTTTGTTATTATTATGAAGTTGTGATTTTAAATCTATTCAACATGGATATCTGCAGTTTAAATGTCTGTCATCCCTTTGTTTTGCAACTTGCATGAAATCACTGAAATAAGATGTGCTGCTCTCACACAAGGTCTAGTTTCCTCTTCACTATTTCATCTAAGAAAGTAACATCTCTAACTGGTGTGTGCCTTAGTTTTCTGAATGTACTTTCCTCATTTTCTTTCGTTTTTTGGTATGTCTTGTATTGTGAACTCTCAGTACATGTTGAAATTGTGAAGAGCCACTTTCAGTTTTGGGTTTCATGATTTGCCTTTGTAATGCCTGTGTGGAGTCAAATAAAGATGTGATTGATTGTTTTATGCATTTAAACTATTCAGAAAGAAAAATAAACATGAAGCTAAGGGATGGGCAGTGTTTGTGTCAATTAATTCAACAGACACTCCTATGTCTTTGTCTTACACTAGAATTGCACTGAGACTGAAGTTACCTTAGCTGTCCACATGATGGTGTCATATCAATTATAAATGAATGAGCAGCATGGCAACATGAGTAATTCTAAAAATGCTATTATAACAGTAAAATACAAACAAACAACAAAAAGACATTGTAGAAAGTAAAAAATGGTGCTGAAATTCCATGATGTATTTAAGAACTAGAGCATGCAAAGTTGTTTTGTACAACATTTTGAGTTATAGTGACTAGCATATGTTGTAGCATCATACAGTATTTTAAAGCTGCTACAAACATGCAGTTTCACATATGTCATTCATCTACACAAACACTGGCTATGTGTAAATAAATACTAAATTCATTGAATGAAATGTAAAGTTTGATATTGTTTTTGACAGGCAGTTTGAACACCTAACACTTACCATAACGTAGTTTGTAAAGTGTATTTTCTTCTCTCAGGTTAGTTTAATGAGACAAACACATGTAAACTAATATACAAACATGTACTCCAAGGGACTGTTAATGGAATCAATGAATATTAACTGCTCTGATACGGATTTTACCCAAAAATGATTTTTTTTGTAGACTATTGTCAAGGACATTGATGAAACCACCCAGCTGGACTCGAATATCCTTTTCTTTTCATTTCTGTCTCTGAAAGAGATCAAAACGTGCACAAACACATACATGAACACACAGACACACACCCACAGTCTGTCTTTCAGGCTTTATCTGCTGATGGGTTTAGTAAGATTCATAGAACAGGATTGTACTCTTATGGATGATGGACAAAGACTGAGCTGTGGGCTGTAAATAATGAACATAATGACTACTCTCTAGGTCCCTGAACAACCACAGATACACAGAGTATCATGAAATAATCATAAAACAGGACGCATAATTAAAGGTATTCAACAACCTAGAATAAACTGCCTCCTTACCACTTTCAAAAATGTCAAAGCAATGTTGTCGTATTTAAAAATTCAATAAATCAATTCTTATTGACAATTTTACCTAATATTAGTTGTTTGGCTTTATCTGCCACACTAATACTATACAAATCAAGTAGCCTTCTTATATTTGACAGGGTGACACGAGTGACTTTTTTCTTTAAAGTATGATTTAAAGATGAGTTGACCGCCAAATACAATCCATATTCTTCTCAATAATCAATAAATGAATTCACCAAAAGTCCAACACTTTTCATTCATAAACCTCTCAATTTAATTCGGTGATGAAATATTAAATATGCTACTTCAGAAATTAACAAGAAACTACTATTAGTCGCAATATTAGCAGTGGCTATTTAATAGTTATTGTTGTTTTTTTTGTGTATACCAGTAACATTTTCAGCGGTGTTCCCCAACATTACACTGAAACAATATGAGTTTTCTCATCTCCCGGCGGAAGTGGTTAGTGGAAGCGCTATAGTGGACTACAACAGCTAGCGAGCTAGGGCGTTGCTAGCGGCAGAAAGTGGGATTTTTTTTTTTTGGTATCTTTCCGCAAAGTTGTGTCCTCGTACAAATAACGTCTTGCGGTGGAAAAAGCTGCCGTGTGTGTTCGCTTATAAGTTTTTTTATGCGTCTCGTTAAGTATTTGTAGCTGGGGTGTTTTTTTTCTCAAAGGACTGGTGTTACTTTCTGTCCCGTTAGCTGACCACATAGCTAGCCTGCTCGCATCCACGGGAATTCTGCCGAGAAACGACTGAATTCTGGAAACATGGAGTCAAGGAACGTCGCGCTGTGCTAACCCGACTTCACTGGATTTTCTCTCGGGCCAAGGAGACTTTTTTTTTTTTTGAAGGACATTATACGAGGAAGCCCAGTCAACATTCACGCCGAGTTGTGTGTATATATTTTCGGTAGCTGGCCCCGGCTCATTGTTGTGAACGAGAGTTTGCTTAGTTTGCACTCGAAACAAGAGCATACGAAGCAAAGTTTTTTTTTTTTTTTTTTTTTTTTTGCTGAAAGAGCTCATCTGTTTTGTTAGCTGTTAGCTAACGACATTCAACAGCCAGCCTTCCCCGTGAGAAAAGATTTCTAGGAAGAAATACGTTGTTTTTTTATCCACCATCTTATCATATTTGTTGTGTTTCTATTTTACGTCGGTGTTTAACATTAGCTGCGGTTGTTTTTTGCGCTAGTGTGTAACACGGGGGGTTTGTTTTAAAAACTCGCTTTTTGAGCCACGGGAGAATCGTCCCCACATCCCCAGACAGGCATTTCTGGGAGCAGGGAATACCAAATGGGACTGGAGGAATTTCCAGCATCTTCATCAAATATCATTTAGGAACCGAGGCCATTCAGCCGAGCCCGGGGTGGTGGTGGTGGTGGTGGCAGACTGGACTACATCGCTGGGCCAAGGTGTGTGTTACATTGGGAGACAGATTGTTTACACATTTTACATCGGCGGAAAAAACTGGCATGTGAATGCACAGGATTCATACAAGGAGTTCGTACATGCAAGACAACTTGCGCCAGCTGGTGCAGTGTATTATTCTTGTTGCCAAAATATTGTTCATCGCCGGGGTAGGATATCATCTGACTGAGCAGCTAATACGACAGAGGCCCCGATTAATTTTAAGGTCTGCACTGTGGACAGATTCCTCACCTTCTGACAAGGGATATTGGGGAACAGACATTTAGACAGTATTTTTTTTTCTTCCCTAAAGTGTTTGGACGTGCCAGCTGTGTCCTACAAATAATTTATTCTCGACAACACCAGTCTCTAAATCCTTGCCTACCACAGACGAATGCCAGAGAAGGACGCGCCACTAAATCGCCTCATCACACTCTGGAAAATGTTAATCGGATATAATTTGCTGCAAATCTAGATCCGGAAGCCCAATGAGTGACACACAGTCCAGCTTCACTGACAGGTACAGTATACAACAGCATTCATACTCTTTTAAAGCACTGTCTGTACTCCCATTACCTTAGAGCAAAACATAATGTTAATTTGTTGCGAATGTTTGGTTATGGTGATATTAATCTGAAATTCAACCCGCTGTCTGATGAAAACATGTTTGACATGCTCCAAGCAAAGCACTTCTTTGTGGTGATGTGCTCCATAATAACTGGGTTACACAATCTAATTACTAAGAAAGGACATTAGATCTTTATGGAAACTCTGCTGATCTCAGCATGGGTAATGGAGTCCTCTGCAGACAGTAAAGTACCACTTGTCAATAAAGTAAGAATGCCACTGTCAGTCTGTGTGTGCCAAGGAACAGCAGCCCCATGATCCCTGCACACCTTTCAGCATCACTATTACCTCTAAGCCTTTAAAGCTTACCTTCTCCAACACCTATTAAAACAATCTCTGGATTTAGACAAAACCTTAGCTTCGTGGAGTAATCACCTTATCTCAGGCTTCTGTTAACTTCTACTCAGTGGTTGGACACTGTTGCTAAGATCAGCTGGCTAAATAGTGTGTCATGGCCTGAAGATCAAGTTAAATAGTGTGGAGGGATCAGTCTGTCCCATCCTAAGCCACTGTTCTGTTATTTCATAATTATAAGCATGAATTCCACTCTGTTTTTGTTCCTGGATAATAAGGAGGTCTCTGCTCTCAGTTTGATGTACTCTGGCATTGAAACAGAGAAGTGAAGCTGTTGCGTTACGTCATGTTCCGTCCCACCTGAATCCCACATACCTGCAAGGAGAGCAGGCCAATACCGTGGAATGTGATAGTTGGATTTTCAGGGCAGAAGGAAGCTTTTGTGCACAGGTTGGGATCTGAAAATATCCTCATGGGCTAGGCTAGGGCATAAGCTAGAGGCAAAAACCCAACCCCATTTTACATGACCCCCCTCCCCCATTGCTGGCACCAATTGCTATTGTGGTGCTCTTTATTGTGTGTCATTTGAGACGGCATTACCACAACAAGACAGCATTGTAATCATCATATCTCTCGTTGTTTAGGATATTACTTTCCTATCATTTCAGAAACTGTTAATGGAATTTAAACTGTACTTGATGCAGTGAAGAACTGCTCTTGCTGTTGGTGTAGTCTGCTGTAGTCTGATGTAAAGGCTTGAATCCAAGTTTTGGTTTGATATCTTTAAAGGATGGGGATTTCAAACAAATAAACTATTTTGTAGTCACTGACAATTCATTGAACATAATTTGATTGCCCTCCACCCACACATGTACACCCACACCTAGCCAGATCATGTGTTTCCAAATGAATACTTGTGATCAGATCTCACTTTCTCCCTTCATATGCAAACAAGGAGCTTCATTCAGCTTCATTAGCCTTTAAAAACAGTAAATGATAATAACAGACCGTGATGCAGCATGTCCACATGTGGTACAGAGGAGAGGATGGTTGCAGACTTAATATGATGACAAAATGACCTACGTGATTACGTGACCTACACAGTTCCACATTATAAAACATCAGTGTCCTAACTGTGCCGCATTAATATAAACTGATCAACAGCTTGCGTGTCACATCTTGCTTGATTCACAGTATGTGGAGACATTGATCACGTATCGTTGCAGGCTGTGCACGGAAATAAGTGTCTCTTTTTGAGTCAGGGAAGGGGCATGTCAGACAGAAAGATTTGCATTATATCTCATCTTCTCCTCTG
The DNA here is from genome assembly GCF_963930695.1 of Labrus bergylta. Taxonomy (NCBI): domain Eukaryota; kingdom Metazoa; phylum Chordata; class Actinopteri; order Labriformes; family Labridae; genus Labrus; species Labrus bergylta. The sequence goes on from NC_089205.1 coordinate 17,478,579, forward strand.
TGGATCATCTGTATTTCCATTGCCCTGTAAGTGTTAAATCTCAGAAACTGTGTTTGTGGATCACGGTATGCCCCGCGCTGACTCATCCTCTTTCTTCATCAGAGAGGTTAAGAACTTACTTTTCACAACTCTTTTGATTTTATTTTCATGTCCAAGTGTGAAGACTTAGGCTAGTTTTACAAAGTGGTAATCCACACAGAATTTAAAGGCTGCAGAAGTATCTTTATCTGGTTCTGAATGTCACAGCCTCTACAGCAATATCACCGGCCCCCTGGCACTTGTGCTTTTTCTGCTTCTTTGGTTGTTTAATGGTGGTTAGCAAATCATTTTCACATGCACCACAGTGACTGTCTGGCCATAGTGCCGCATTACAACCAGGCGCTGGCAAAACTATAGAAAAATATATTTTCACAATATGGTTTAAGTTGCATGAACGCTTGATTTTTTCGAAATGAATGACTAATTGATTATTCCAAAATCATGACCCATAGTCAACCCTCCCTACCTCCCACACTCAATGTCTCTGTCCTTGCTTTCTCTCCCTCCAGCCTGTGTTGTGCATTTTGTTTTTGTTCTGTTGGCTTGGGTGGGAGCATGCATCCAACATCTATTGGGGCTGTGCCGCCAGCAGATGGGTCAGTTTAGTGTGCTGTGAGCTCTTTGTCATAGAGTTCTGCTGATCTCCACGTTTTTTCCCACCCCCCTCCCTGAGGCCCTCCCGGGAAGTGGTGCTGGTGACATCACTAATAGTACACAATAGCTTTCAGTGGGAGCAAACTGGCTGTACACAGTATGCTCCTCTGCAGGTCCATCAGTGTAGGTCAGGTGTGTACAGAGAGGCTGGTTAGAGACTATCTCCAATGTTTCCTTAGTGGAGGAAAAGGCTTTAGTTATTACTATTAGGGCTACACAATGGATTGCAATGGTCGGAATTTCTCTCTAGGTGCACGATTTGACCTGTTTGATGGAGGCCCAGGTATAATGGCCATGCTTCAACAACATGTTGATGCAGTCCCATAAAGCTCCCTTACCATCAGATACCCTCAGATGGATTGCCCCCAATGCAGTGATTGAAAAAAACCCCCAGCTTTTTTGGGTTAGGGAGGGACATGTTGCAAAAAGTATTGTGTAAAACACAAACAACAGCAGATAGACATAAAAAGTGAGTCATAGTCATTCAAAGGTGAGACAATATTACAATTGTTGTCACTTATTTCTATGTCAGTGGACTACTAAAGTAATCACGTCAACACTAAGTGATTATAACAACACAGTTTATGTTTGCTTTACTGCTGTGAAATTAGTTTCCTCATGATGGATGTTTCCATGAGTGCTTCTGTCAGCTGGGTTTGCTTGTATGTGTTTCCTGTATTTGGCATCTCTCCCTGATAATGCAGTCTGCTAGTGCTACTCCATCTAGTCAGCATTGATGCTAGTGAAGCAGTGTCAGCTGCTCTGAATGGTATTATAAGTACCCAGAAGTCATTGCACATGCCTACAGCTCAGTAAGCAGCAGAGAATGGCACTTTCTATCTTTAAAGCTTACATGTTTGTAGAACTGAAAGAAAAAGGGAGCTTCAGGTGGGAATTGCAGGGTTTCTCACGATATGGTTCATGATGCATGCCTAATGATAACCATAATATCATGATACAGCAATTCTGCAATATCTGATGTAATGCATGTAGGGCTACAGTAACCGATTATTTAAAAATCCCTGTCTTTAGTCAAGAGCAATAGTAATCTACAAGAGGAAATAAGAGAGGTCTCTTAAAAACAATTAAACTACCGGTAGTTTCCCTTTTTGTCAAACATGATTTCTTGCCCCTTTTACATATTTATTTTCTTACTAATTGTTTTTTAATTTATGCTCATCTCAATTGTTGTATTTTTACCTTCACTGATGTGTCACTATAGATGCTCCTAGGATTATCTTATCTTGTCTTATTACTAGGCCTTTGTAGTATCATATTTTAAGTCAATTAGACTGGCTAATGTAAATGATTTCCTATGTTGAAGAGATGCCCTACACCTGCTCATCCTACTCACTGCAATCAAATCAAAACAGCACAACAACTTCAACAAAACAAAGACATGTTATGACTGTAATTTAAATTGTTAATAGTAACATTTAATAATTACATTTGTTAACAAATGTAAAAGATCTGCTTTATTGTTTATAAACTCAAACTTCATGCAACCACTGCACAAGTCGGAGCTGGCCACCTCTGTCAAAAAAGTCTGTATTTATCCCTGCTCGTTGAAATAATGTGTCCAACAAAAAACAGAGTCACATGCTCTTGTAACTGTGCCGAATACAAGTGCAGCTAAAATGGGCAACACCACAAACCTTAGCCACCGTTTGAAAACAATATCACCCGTTAGAACACACAGAATGAAATAAATGTCCCAAACGACTGTTAGTGTGGACCATAGACTGTAAACAATAATATCTACAGTCTTGGTGTGGACCCTCAGCAAGCAACAGGCAAGTAAGTGTTACTGCCTAGAAGCAAACTGTCCTGTCAGCGTTGTGAAATGTTCGTCTGTTCAAGTAAAGTTTGTCAGGTTCTGGCAATAAAGAATGGTTAAACCCCAATTACCATCTGGTTTATTCAACTTTCTCTCGGTTCTTTCAATTTAAAGAATTAATGATTTGACAATTATCGTGATAATTATCGATATCGACTGATATGACATTTTTTATCGTGATAACATTTTTAGGGCATATCGCCCAGGCCTAATTGCTGTATTGATATTTTGTCCCACCCCTAAGGGGGAGCTTTTGCAGGTTCAGCAACACTTATGTTCAAGTCAAAACAAATCCTTTGAATTAATTCAGCAACATATCTATGTTTTATTTAACTGAGTATCTCATCTTTAGGAAAATAACAATGTGTTATGCTGTTCAAAAAACAACTAGCAGGCTATTCAAAATAAAAATTAAAAACTTATAGTTGCATCCCTAGTTCTTTAGAGTATCTTAATACTTTGTAATCTGGCCAATCCTATATCTGTGGAAGTAGTGTAATTGTTCTAAAAGCAGTGATGTTTCAAGAGTATCACACATTCTCTCGCACAATTTAAGTCAAGAGCAAAGAGACAAAACCCTCTGAATAATTTACAACCATACCTTATCCCTTGTTGTGATGGCTGTAGGCCTTTTCTTTTCCATTCAGTTCTTTTTCACTGCATTTTTTTAGGTCAAAGCAAGCTGTTGTCAGCCTTTATATCACCAGCTTTTAGCTAGCAGATTAGTGTTGATTATTTTAAGGGTTATACTTGACTCAGAATGAAGTAGAACTAGAACTTACATTATTTTACAATAATACAAACAGTTTCAAACATGTTTTCTTTCTACCCTGCCTTAAGAGGTCTGGCCAAAAAAACAACAACCAAAAAACATTTTAACCAGAAGGACACATTTACAGAAAATCATATCTGTAAAATTAATGCCACCCATGGCATATCTCTTCATCGATGTGGTGCCTGAGAGAAGTATGGTGGCTGGTGGATGCAAATACCAGTGATAAAGAAACGTGTGTAAACCCAACAGCTGTGCAATAAATCCCCCGTTGTTTAAAGAGTAACATAGTAAGATTTGGGTTGGATTGTGTTTTAATTATGGTTGCCCTGCAATAAGATGTTTGGTATACTCCCCCCCCCCCCCCCCCCCCATCCAGGGAAGATCTAAGAAGTCCAGATTGATGTATTGCTCTCTCGTCTATTTCTAATTATTTTTGTGTCATAGCCGGGTGTCAAGTCTTATCAAGGATTTTGTCATCGTGGGAATAAATGTGCATAGTTCTTGTTGCTTACACTGTGTATGACTTTAACTGGTTAATATTTTCTTTTTACATTTGAAGAGAGAGGACAGTAATAAGGCTTCAACCTGTTCATCCCTGCTAGATGTCATATTCATGCCTTGAACCATCACAGATACATTTACACTGAAGTCACTAGTGAGAAGAGAGCCTCTGAATCCTGTCGAGTCAGTTCTTTCTTGCAGCGGTTGTATCATATTCTTTGTTATGTCTGACCATAAGCTTTTCCCCCCGTCTCCTCAATAACATAAATGAGACTAGCACTAATTAAACTGCATTATATCATCCTTCAATTGGATCATTGCAACATACCACCCTGGAATTATTTTGCTGACAGTGACCGATTAACAAAGAGCTCTGGTAATAGGTTTATTGATGACATGGTCACTTTTGATTTCGGTGGGCAATTTAATATTCTCCAAAAAGAAAAATGAATGTCATGGTTGTCTTAAAAGCTGAGCTCTGTAACTCTGTATTTTAAATTATTAGTTGAAAGTCTGTTGGTCCAGATTCTTTGTTCTGTTTATTTATAGAATGTAAATGAGGACCTTAGGAAGACCCTGCTCACACCTGCATGTAACTTTGGCATGCACACACCAACTCTCACCTCTCAGTTCATGCTTGTCAGGTCCCATTTCACTCTTTTCACACACTCCCTTAATCACATCCATCTTTTATTTCACTCTCTGTTCCATTGGGCCATTTCTCTCCTCTTCACCACTAGAGATGTTCAAATACCTTTTCCTAATCTTCTAGCTACCACGAAAACAATAGAAAGGTAAAGGGGATTGGGGGGAGTAAGGGAGGTAAAGGTTAACACTGACATTGTACTGTCTTTAACTTTCTGCTAGCACCCTTTTTGTTGTTGTTTGTTTAGTGATATACCTCAAACTAGTTTTTTTTTTTTGTTTTGTGTTTTTGTTATGGTACAGGATAGGTGCATTAACTGGTGTACATCACAATACCTGCACGGCAGTCTTTCTGCCCTATCAGGGGCAAACCAATACTAGAATTGATATTGCTACAACATTAGTCGCCATCACATTTTTTATTTTGACTGAAGGAAGGACGTAGAAACAGTTTAATGAAATTTGCCTTGACAAAATAGCCAATTAGACACACATAATGGTTATATTCTATGATAAGCTTGGTCTTTTTTGTGTTTTTTTACAGTTGATAATAGAAAAGGGAGGAATTTTTCATCTTAAACAAGTCAGAATGTGCTAACAGGGAATAAATGTACACAAATATAGGAAAGGCAGGGCGATATAAGGGAGGGAAAGAAACAGGCTACGCCCCAGGGGTAGGGACTTTGTAGAACTGGAGGAAGTCTGGGCTGTGGCAGGGTCTCTGACTAAGTGCTGGGGGAGTTGGGGGGTCTCTCACACAGCACTGTGATGCTGATGCTTGTGGACACCCTCTACAATCCTTCCCTGTTAGCCAAGAGAGCTTCAGGGCCAAAACATTACTTTCACTCTACAAAGACAGGATCACTACAATGGAGGAAAAGGGGACACGGCTGAGAGAGAGAGAGAGAGAGAGAGAGAGAGCGCTGTCTTCCCCGAGTGTCATGTCCTCACATGTCCATGTAAGGGTTTTGTTGCAATGAACAAGGCTAATGCCTTTAAGCTAAGTGTGGCACTTGTGAAGCGATGATATTCTGCAGTCTGCACACTGGACAATAGATCTGATGCTGGAAATTTAACTTGTCTTCATATCTAAGTGCACACATGTCTGCTCAGTCTTTGTTTGATCTGTCAGGAAATCAATGGTTGATTTTTAAAAAGCAGCATCTCTGCTGTAGCTCCCCTCTCTGTAGGGTCCAAGAATGGGGATGCCCCTATTGAATGTCGCTGAGACTAGCAACCTACTTTCATACAGTGATTTATGTTAAACCACCTCCTTCTGCTGATTCGGGGGCAACAAGACACTCTTACACCTTCCTCTTAGGGCGCGGTCACACTGGTCATCTGTACCGTGATGTACCCAAGCACGATTGCCCCCCCTACTGCGCCATTCCCACGCTGGCCGGCACGGCCCGCGGTCATACTGGCCAGGACTAACCGTGCCTAAGCACGATTACCTCTTGTACATAACGTCGTAATAAAACACATGCATGCTTTATGTTATTATGAAACGTGCTCAGTTTACAAACAGGCGGACGAGAGTGAGAGAGAGAAAAAGAGACACGCAGTCGAGTCCGCGTCTGCACATCGGAGAACAACACACAGCATGACAGCTACTTTACTGACTTTGCAGCTTATTTTAAGCCATTTGAATCAGACACAGCCATAAATAAATTAAAAAATAAAATAGACGCGCGGCCGAGTCCACAGGCAAGTCCGCGGCCGCACATTGGAGAAAAACACAGAGAGCATGACAGCTACTTTACTGACTTTGCAGCTTATTTTAAGCCATTTTAATCAGACACAACAATAAATAAATTAAAAAATAAAATAGACACGCAGCTGAGTCCGCGCGGACGCCCGCACATCGGAGAACAACACAGAGAACATGACAGCTACTTTGTGGCTTGTATTGTGTCATGTTAGTCAGATACAGCCATGATTTCTCCATAATGAAGGCTGTCAGCGTTGTGTACTCGCGTGCTTGTGCCCGTGTATGAAGTGTACCGTGCTGAAGCACACCTCTACGAAGTGTGCCAAAGCCAAGGAAGTGTACCGTGCCTAAGCATGATACGGAGCAGTCACAGTGGTCAAACGAACTGGACTTTAGGGTTGAAGCGTGCTTGGGCACGGTACGGATGGCCAGTGTGACCGCGCCCTTACTCTACAAAAATACAGATTCTGTCACCAACCTGAATACACATCGACTTCAAATCGCTTTGATAGCAGAAAGCAAGGAGCAGAAAAAAAGAAAAATGAGGAAGAGAGAGTGCAGGCAAGGGTAAATGTTCTCATGGTTTCCCTTAGTGATGAATCACTCATATTTTAAGTGTCATCCTGCATTCAACAAGCGAGATTTATTTTAAGAGGTTAGCGTAACAGATGGAACATTTTATAGCATTGGAGAGGATGAGGTAGCAGTAATGTGCTTTTGCTACAAGTTGCATCAGCTTTATTAATACTATAAGGCTGCTGCTTCTGATAGCCTTAAATTATCTTTGAGACTTTTGCAAAAAAATGTAATTATTTTTGCGGGTGTTCCCAGCAGATCCATCCATAAGATCAGTCCTCTTTCTCTGTCCAGTCTGTTCTGAGATTGTGTTTTAGGGCTCTTTACCACCAGCAATATGGACAGTGTAGCACGTGGAACCACCTCTTTTCATTTCCCAGCGCTGGAGGACAGCAGACAGCATAGCGTGAAGAAATGTCTATCCCCCGGCCCTCATGTCAGGAATCCTGATGAGGTTTATTGGGGCAGAAAGGGCACAGTTTTCCCCCTGAGGCTGTAGCTTGAGCTCCAGAGCTATTGCTCTTGTCTCTCTTAACGCACCACACCTCTCCCTCCCTCCCTCCCTCCCTCCCTCCCTCTCTCTCTGTCTGTGTCTCACACACTCACTTAATCTTCTCCTTCTTAAAATCCATACCTCACCTAACACAACAGAACATGGCTACACTGCTAGAGTAGAAAGTAGAAACATCTGACATCAGTGTATTTGATAAAAGACTAGACTGTGAAACAGTAGGTGGTTTATAGAAGCACTATGCCTGTGTGGGTGTTGACTACTTCTTTTTCAGGGGCAGGGAGTGGAAAGATGTGACGTCATGCTGGCTGTGTATTTGTGCACCCACAATGTGTGACTCAGGTATATAGATTAGATAACAAGCAGTGTGTGTCTCTGTATGTTTGGGTTCTCTGCTATTGGCAGGCTGCAGGCATGAATCAGGCTTTTCAAGAGACTGTATCATTACACCATTGAGATAGAATAATACAGCAGTTTGTAAATAGGGGAATGAATGGTTGGCCGAGAAGAGACGCTTAGACATTGCACAGTTCCATAGGGTGCTTAGCAGGCCGGTGCCATGACTCTGCACAAAACCAAGCTGAAGGCAGTGTGCCGCTACCACCACCACCAGAGTTGCACTTGAGTTCTGCCATGTTTTTCAGGCAAATCTAACTTTTAAGGAAGTTTTTGCAGCAAGTTAGGTTCACCTCCTGGAATGAAACACACCTCTGTCAGATCTGTGCAGCTTGATGGCACCTCCCAAAACTCAACAATCCTGTCCTAGTTTCATGACTGTATCTGCTTTTACTGATTCAAAGAGGAACCAAGAATAAGTTGAAGTGCTTCCGGTGAATCTTACAAGAGTTGGTCTAGTTCCTTGTTGTTCACTGTTTTCCTTCCTCTTCAGTTTGGGATATCCTTTCAAAGAAATGGCTGTGTTTCAGAGTCCTGTTCCCTCAGGGCTGTTTGTCCCTCCCTCCTTCACTTCTCTCTCTCTCTCTCTCTCTCTCTCTCTCTCTCTCCCTCTCCCTCTCCCTCTCTCTCTCTCTCTGTCTCTCTCTCTCTCTCTCTGGTCTGCTCTAGTCCCGGCCTCTCTCTTCTTGCTGCCACTGTTGCTGCAGTTGGCCCAGCTCTGCCACAGTTTTCCATCAAAACACCAAACCTCAATGGAGCATTCAAGCCCAGGCCCGCTCCAGTGCTGCCCCTCCCTCCCATCCCACCCTGTTCTGACTCTGCCTTTTTCTCCCTTTCTTACTGCCTGCAAAATAAATGGCCTCGTCCAGGAAGGACTTCAAGACTGTTATAGCTGGATCAGAAGAAGTGAATGGGTTAAGTGAAATAGATTTTGAAGAGGGGAATTTTATATTTTCAGAGTCTACCTTGAGATAGTTACTTCAGTCCATAAAACTATTTTATAGAGTGATAATAAATATATGCTAGTAGATGTTATCTAAAGTTTGACACCAAGAAGGGTTTGTCAAAATAGCTTTTGATCAATTTAATGCTTGACTAGGGGTGTGATGAGATCTCACAATATTAAAATGTGACAATATTTCTTGCTGTGGTGTTAACTGTCTTACAATTTAAGTGCATAGACCCATGTGGGAGTCTGATGTTGAACTGCAAATTCTAAATCATACCCTGGCCACTTTTAAATTGTTGTGACAGCTAGTGGAGATACAGATCACAGTTGATCCCTGACCCGAGCAATCGGGTGTGCTCTATGACTAACTGTGTGTGTTAAACCGGTGACGAGGGTATGGCCAAAAATCGGTGTTGTAGCAAAACGTATACCAGTGACCGTTTCATCACATCGTGTTTGTTTATCATGCATGTATCAGCTAGTGGCTGCGTACAAGTCAAGTCAAGCTTTTATAACATCAATGAGCATGTAGTACAGTGCAGCTGTAAATTTAGACAAAAAAAATCCCTTACATAGCCCTGTGATTGCTCCAAACACTGAAGATATAGTTCCTAACTAACCCTCCCTGTGTGTTTTGTCTGACTCACAAGCGTTGTGTGTGCAGCCAGTGCAGACACACACACACACATCAACTATGTAAGTTTATGTCCCTGATGGGGGATAACAAATACTATTATTTTGAAACGATGCTTGTATTGTTATCATTGTTGGAACTGTAGCAATGAGTATATGGTCACGGAAATTGATTACCAGTTAAAACATTTCTTAAAGGGCCTGCATATTTATTTTGTGACTTTCAATCGAATAGACCTATTTTTACAGTCATATATTTTGTCATCAAAGTTTTCTTAGAATATTGTACAAATTATCATCCTGTCTTGTCTTGTTCTCTTGAACCCAATGTGGTGTCTTGACTCGTGAGCTGAGTGTATCGTCACACCCCTTCAATTGACTGATCATTTCAGCTCTTGTATTTTAGTAATAAGTCATTTATTGTTCGTGTAATAGAGTGAATAGTAGAGTGTTTAAAGTACCATCAGGACAAAGAACAATAAACTACTGTTGTCTACTGGACAGAGAATTCCCTGCTAATGTGAAGCCATTGTTGTAGTTCAACAGAGACATACTGTTAAGTTATGCAAGCTATGACTTTGTGTCAGTGAAACTGTTCAGGGTAAATTCAAGGGAAATGTTGACCTGGCAGTGAATTCCTTTTAAAATGAACCGTCACCATTGTAGTAACTGGGATTGTTACTCATCAGAATTCAGGACAGCTGAAACAAACATCCTTTCAGATTCTTTGGGTGTCATGTATCATTTCTCTGTGGCATCTTCAACTATAGATGTTCACAGTATTTCTGCCAAGGAGGCATGTTTGACTTATCACAGCTACAAGCCTGAGCTACAGAAAATTGAAGCCTGCTAAGCCAGCTGTATAACTTTGACAGCTACTTATTTTGGACAGTAAATCTCGGGTTGAGGTAATAAATGCATGTCATGCTGTCTTTAGCAGGTATTTTTCAGGTAACTTACAGTCAAATATGAAACACTAACGTTTGGCCTGTTATGGCGAGGCCTAGATGTATTTTACTAGCACATTTTAACCTAAAGTATTACGTTAGTATTTATTTGTTAGATTTGAAAAGTGTAAGTAAACTGTATTTAGAATCAACTTGTGGAGGCGCTAATGGCCTAGCGGTTAGGACGCGCCCCGTGTAAGGAGGCTGTGGTCCTGTAAGCGGTAGACCTGGGTTCAAGTCCGACCTGTGGCTCCTTTCCCTCATGTCATACCTAACTCTCTCCCGATTTCCTTTCTATCCATTGTCCTATCTCCATAAAGACATAAGCCCAAAAATAAATCTTATAAAAATAATCAAGTTGTTTTAAAAAAGCATGATATTGTTTTCAATCTTTACAGTTGCACAATCCAAAAAGTGCAGGATAATAGATTAGAGTTTACAACAAGTGATTATTATGAGTTAATCCTTTTTGTATCACCAGCATGAGTTAGTGTGCCATCTTTAAAATGCTAAAGTATGTTTGTTTTTATGCAGCCTTTTTGCACATGTGTTTGTTTGTATTGCTGCTATGACTTAGGTCTGATGACTTTAGTTGTAATTTCTCTCTGTTGCTAACAAACATGCTTGTTGCTGCACACTCTTGTGGTAGGTGCTGAGTTTGTGTATTTATTATTAAAGTGCCTTTAAATACCAAATTAAACTTCTGCTTCCACACTGAATTAAACTGAGCAACCACCCTTTCTGCTTTCACTTCATGTAGAAGTAACTTTCGTAACTCAAAGTAGCTCTGAAGAAGAGTAGAATAACTATTAGTACTTTGTGTGTGTGAATATGAAAACCTTTTACAGTCTGCTGCTTTTACCAAACTGAAATAGATTGCTAAAAAAAGATGGATCATGTGCTTTCTTCTTGTTGTGGTTTTTTGCATCTTTCAAAGATGGTTGCTTTTGTAACTAAGTTGTTGGAGTTATTTTACAAGCAATTATTGTCAAAATGATTCAGCTTTTTGGAGTTTAGTTCAGTCTCATTTATTTATGTCAAGACAACTTTTGTATTCAACAGCTGCTCACTCTGAAGTGCAGTTCCTGTTGAAGGCCTTCTGAGTAATCTCCGCCTCAGATGTTCCCTTTGCATCAGAAGTTGTGAAGAAGCTTTTTATTTTTGTTAAGTCCATCTCACTTTCAGTATTGCTTTTTTGTTGTTGTTGCAATGGTGTGATATGATGATCAGTTCTTCTTTCCACTCCGTTAAGTGTGGGAATCAATGTGACAGCAGCACTGTTCACCAGAGTGGAAAGATGTCCCCAGAGAGAGAGAGTTCTTGTTTTTAATCATTTTAACCTGCCTTCATTTTTGTTCCCATTTAAATCCTGGTTGTCATCAAAGGCATTCAGACTTTACCTGTGGATTACAGTGACTCAGGTCATTTGCTCGTTTTCTTGAAAGCAATTTGCAATTTGCTTTAATTGAAGTGTTGCTATATCTTTATTTAATTGGTGAAAGCCTACTGTACTCACTAACTAACTAACCTACTAAATATATTTGAAACTCACACAATAGTAGGCACTTGAATAAGCATCCCATAATATTTATAACAAACTGCAGCCATCTGATGATCGATAACCCCCTGTTTTTGTCTTAATTGGTGTAAATGCGTTTTTTGTGTGTGCATCCTTAAATGAATCAATAATATTATTTTCAATCCATACCTTTGCAGTCTTTCTTATTTCTGTTTGTTGATGCAGTTCTCTTGAACGAATCCTACATTGGGGTTTATTGCATGCTGATAAAATTCAAAAATTATAAAATAAAATGTATTTCAACTCGTCTCTTTTAAAATGTACAATCCCTGCTAAAAGACAAGTAGAAGTACAGTATGAATTCTGATAGATGAATCATGGGTCTAATTCAGGATTATCAACAGTTTAATGCATCATCATCCAGCCCTCAGAGAACTTGGATTGCCTGTCACGTTTTCAGTCGTTCCTCTACCATTAACCAAGAACAACATCTGCCTGCTCAGTTTTGCCGTCCCTGAGCTTGTGCGTCGTACACATGTCCCGGCTCGGTTTGTGTGTTTATTTGCTGACTTTTCCATCTCTCCGATTCAGAGGTTTCTTAGGGAGTGGGCTACTTAGTTTTTTTTCCCCTGCTGGAAGCTCTGGAACTTATTACAGTCTGAGGCATTTTCATAAACGAGCCATTCAGCTGCTCCTGCATGGATCTGAATGGGACACACTGTCGCCAGGAGAAAGAGAGTTAATGTGAGCTAGTTAGTCGTGAGACCTCCCTATTACCGTCGACTTGTGTTCAGAACTGAGTAGTTATTTGTTCTTGTGTTTTGTATTTTGCTGTAAGCACTTACACTTTAAAGAATACCAGTAAAACCTAGAGTTACATTCTTTTTTGCTTGTCTCTTTTACACTGCTTTCTGCATGTTTAAAGCATACTGCGACTTAAAATGAAAAATAATCCCACCTGGTTGAGGGATGATGGCTTGACTAGTGTTAGTGGAGTATAAAGTATTACAAAATATGTTGTGGGGACTTTCCTGACTAAGAACAAGAATTAAAAAAAAAAAAATGTATTCTCCTCTTGACGACAGACCTTACAAAACCTGACTTTTTTACAATTCTGCATAATTATGATGTTGTCAGCAAACCCCCTTAATAACATGTAAATCACTTTGAATTTTGTTTCTTTATCTGGCTCATAACGCTATAGTGAGCCAGAGTGAAGCCTCTGTACTACATTCCACACAATCTACAGATGAACAGCTGCTACTCCGGGTTGTTATCGGTAGAGAATTAAAGACGTTTTCCTTACAGACGTAAACGCCACACTGAAAAGGAAGTCTTGCCTGGAAGTGGTTTAACGCTAGAACCTCCTGTTTCAGCGCAACTATGGTGAAAAATTATTATGGACCCGTTCTCACAGGCATATATCGCCCTTTCAGACGAAGATAGACAGCGATAGCAGATGGGTTCAGAGATTGTGTTTTGTGAGCTAATTTGCACTTTTTATATAGGTACAGTGTTAAAGACACTGAACTGAATGGCTCATGGATCAGAATACTTTTAACATTATGAGCACGATTATAAGGTTTTGTTTTACAGATTATATCAGAGCAGTATCTCCTTTAATCTTACTTAGTTCTTATTTGACTTCCTGAAAACTGTAATCTTTTCTAAAATAGTGCTGACTACATTCCAAAATTATTTCATCACTTCATCACTCTGTGGCAGTAATCAGTCTAAGGCAAGGCTGTCTGAGAGGAAACAGGCCATGGATATGATTGGGATATGATTATTACAGCAAAGTCGTCATGCCTGCGAGGAAGAAGATTGCAACACACACACACACACACACACACACACACACACACACACACACACACACACACACACACACACACACACACTCAGCTGAGATCTGAGAGGACATTTGACCTGGAAAAGGCTTTAATCTGCAGCTGAAGAACTCTGATGTTAGATCAGGATTAACATGTTTACCACTATACGGGTCTTGGCAGAAGCCTCAGATTGGTCTTGTTTTTCAGCTTTGATAAAAGGCATCAAGCTCAGCTTCTGTTAACATCAAAGCATTAATAGTCTGTCAGGTCATTTCTGTAAGATACTAATGTTCCTTTTGTCTTTTCTTGCAGGTTTCCCAAGAAAGCAAATAGGTAAGAATCATTTTTTTATTTAAAAAACATCTGCATGCTAATAGGTTGATCCTCCTGTGGCTACACAACATACACACAGTTTCAGATTCATATGTACCCTTAAGAGAGAGATTTTACTAGGCCTGGTCTGCTGCAACACTGAAGACTTCAGAATTTGGACCAAACCTACCCTCTCACTTCCCTCTCTCTCACTCTCTCACGCACGCACGCACACACACACACACAGTGAGGGACAAAGGGGTCCCTCTTCTGAGGGCGGCCCATCACTGCCTTTCACTGTGAACAGAACAGTGGCCTTTCACAGTTGGGGCCGGTATAAGCAGAGGCAGCCATACATAGCCTCAGAGGGTTCAAGCCTGAGTCTGGCCTTGTAGCACCTCCTCTGAGGAGCGTCCTTTCTCTGGCCTTGCTCCCTAGGCGCTCAGCAGAGCAGCTCCACTTCCTCTCTGGCTGTCACATTATACAGTAGACACACTCAGCATGATTCATACACTAGGAGGTCCTCCAGCCACATTATTCTCAATGCTCAACTGAACAATTGCTGGTTGTGTGTTGATGTAAGTCCTCCTGAATCTTCCTTTGCCTGCAGCATTCATATGCATCGTATAAATACTGTGCCATGACAGTGCCTGTAAAATCAAGGATACTTGTAAAAGACTTATGTGACGGCACATCATGGATGAATGCCAACATATGTGCACCTGTTTCTAATGGCTGTTTCTTTATCCCCAGAACTAGCAGCATTCTCAGTAAAGACCACCCCCCAGACAAGAAACCCAAAAGTGACAAAACCTCACTTCCCTCCAATGAGTTTGACCCTACAGGTAACGTCTCATTTGTTCTGCATCTTCGTCTTTTCCTTCTGTTCTCTCTCACATACTCTCCCTCTGTCACACATGGTTCTGTCTCTCACTGAAACACACACACAAACAGTCTCATAATACAAGTTTCATGTTAATGGTTTGCTCCATGCACAATGCATGCTGGGATGGTGAGAGGTAGTGTGTGTTTTTTGTTCTTTGCTTTGTGCTCTCTTTGATAACTTTACATTCATTTTACTTGTGTGGTCTGATCTGAGATTACTGTGTGGGTCTTATCACTGGAGCCTAACAACCTATTTTGAACAGGAGTTGGAAACGTTTTGATTTAAAAAATGTAGCAGAAAGCACAAAATGTGTTTAGTGCTCAAGTCTGCATTAGACACACTCTTTGGCTGACGCTGACATGTTGTGGGCTTTAAGCTGATAAGCACAGAACGGTTTCATTACTGGACATTCAAACCTGCATGTTTAATGTCCACATGGATCTTGTAGTTTTGCATTTCTAGCGCACTGTGTCTTTTGATTGCTCGAGGTGGTTGGGTGGTCTCAATGCATACTCGGAAGGGCACAAAAGCCAATAAGCCTGTTATGCACGCCAGTTTCAAGTTTATTGCAGGGTGAAAAACAGACTAGGCTGATATGGCGACACTCCCTGTGGTATCTGTCAGTAATCAGGGCAGCATGATTTGAGATGACTGAAGCTTCTGTATTCAAAACAAAATAGAAAATCCTCTCTGTACCACATGGCAGCTTATCTCTGTATGATGCAACACAGCATAGACACCGTGTGTTCTCCCAGTGGTTACACAAGACATGCACTGTGTTGCCTGTCTGTGTGTAACACTACACTAAAAGCAAATGACTCTTGATTTGATTGAAACTTCTATACTAAGGTCATCTTCAAATTATTATTTGTAGACATTCATATTTTACTTATTTTCATGAGCTTTGTTTCCTGCCTGCATGCTGTTTGTTATGTGTTTTTTTAGAATCTCTTTCTAGTTATATTCAATTTGCATGGACTTTATAACTGTCTTTTCCTAGATTTTCTCCTCGTTGCACCTTTTCTGTCATCATTTCAAAGTGATTTGGGTTTATCAGGGATGGGCAGGAGTAGTAAGTTACTGGCCAATTCAAGTGGCATGTTTGCAGTTAAAAACAATTAAGATGAGGTTATATGTTATTTTATAGGCAAAACATTGTGGACATGAAAAAATTCAGCTAATATTTTTGTTTTTACTAAGACAGATTCCTTCCTGCTATGTTTTTTATTTTTATCGTAAGCTCCTCGCCACTATTTGTAAAACCACTTCCAGGTGTTGAAAGTCCGAACATAAACTTCATTGAATGCAATTTCAGAATTTGTCTCTCTATGCTGAAATTGATTTCATACTGATGTGAGAATACTGCAGTCCTGATATGAAGGCTCAGTTCTACTTATCTAAAACAGTATAACCATATTATTGTAGATTAAGAAACTAGATTTAATTCATGGTGTTTAAATTAGGGCCCGACCGATGTGGGATTTTTGGGGCCGATACCAATACTACATAAACCCATAAATCTTTGAACTGTGGCTTATTCCAAACAAACATTGATACAAATATTTATCAGCCGATCTATCTCCAATCTTTAGAGATAAACACACACATTTATTGCGTTAATCCCTAAAATACAGTTATCAAACACTTGTGGAAAGGAAGACCAGATGGTCACTCAACTGAAAAGTAACTGTGCATGTACGTGAATCTCAGTTTGACTCTCTGGAGAGTGATAATGCTTGTTGTAATCCATATAGCACACTCTGCTGGTGTAGGAGATCTGCTATTGTAATACAATGAAGCACAAATTAAATACTATTTGACTGATTAATAAATTGAGTAATATCCGCGTATATCGGAGATAAAATTG
The DNA here is from genome assembly GCF_963930695.1 of Labrus bergylta. Lineage (NCBI taxonomy): Eukaryota > Metazoa > Chordata > Actinopteri > Labriformes > Labridae > Labrus > Labrus bergylta. The sequence goes on from NC_089205.1 coordinate 17,495,169, forward strand.
GTCATTGCCAATAATCATGTTACATGCTAATATCGGCCAACATTATTGGCTGGTCGATTAATCGGTCAGGCTCTGGTTTAAATAATATAGTCTGCACTGATGTTAATGACTTTAATGCTGGATACAAAGTTTTTATGTTATTGAAATCCTAACTAATAAGTAGCATTAGATGACACTTAAAGAAGTGTCGCTATTTATAAAAGAGGATGGTTCAAACAAGAAGACAGGCTAGTTAATAGATCGTGACAGCACTCTTGCCTATCCCAATCATTCTGTTTTATTAATAGACCTATTTGTTCATTTGAGTTTTCTTCTTCCATGATTGTTTCTCCTTCATGATTTTCTCTTTCCTGTTTTGTGTTTCCTTTCCTTGTTTTGGTTCTTGTTTTGTTTGTGCGTGTGTATGTGTGTCTGTCTGCTGCTGTGCTGTCTGTGCTGCGGTCTGCGTGGTGGGGGCTGTGAGCAGAAGCTCTGGTGGTGCAGAAGAGTGGCAGCAGCAGTGTGCTAGCAGAGGGGAAGCCTGAATCCTGTGGTAAGATGCTCCTGCTGGAATGACTGGTGTGACAGCTGCATCTATACATCCTGTAGATCCTGATGTGAAATTGCCTCTAGATGTTTTGATTGTTTTTACAGTAATGGCATCAGTGTGTATTTATTAAAACATTCTTATAGTGGCACCCCCTAAGATGGGAGCAGAATCAGTACCAAACAGGGTTGATCTTCTTTGTAAACATGGATGTGTTTCTATAGAGTTGCAACTAAGGGTAATTGTTATTAATAATCAATCAGCACATGGTTTGCTCTGTAGAATACTACACAACACTTAATGAGGCCAATCAAACTTAACTAAGGCTTAAGATGGTATCTTGAAAATTATGTTTAAACTTTGACAAAAAAAAAGCATAGCTATTTTTTCGAGGAGATTTTCAACATCTTGAAAAAATTTTGTTTGATAAATCAATTTAGCTTAAATTTGACATTTCAGTTGTATTTAGATTGTGGTTCCAATAACTAAATATTTTAGCACGCACAGTAAAAGAAAAAGAGTAGAGTCTGAGTGTGCTCAAATGAAACCTGTTGCCATGTTCATTGTTATCAGCCATGAATGTTTTTGTTTTATATCTGGCTTATTGGGTTTTGAGATTTTTGTGTACATCTCAAAAACCCGCCTGTTGTGGTCTGAGATGTACAAAACACTTACATTGCCAACATTCATCTAAATCCACCGTCTTCATCTCAATCCATTGTTGTATTTGTTCATGTTTGCACTATGGATAAAGGTCATTGTAGGATAATGTAGAAGATCTTGGTAGCGTTGCTCAGCCCGACTTAAAAGAGACATTTGGATCACCAGGATGCAATCAAACAGTTTACATTAAACCGTAATCCTGCACTTTGCTCAGTTCCCAGAACTAATGTTTAAATGTAAGTGACGATTTCAATCTGGTTAAACGTTGATCTCTTGTATAAGAGAAAAAAGTATTTACATGCCTACAAGGCCTTTTGCTTGAGAGTTAAGCCAAGCGCCTGCTGCAGAAGGATTAAATGATGTTTTCTGAATGCACATGTCAGTATGAGGTCATTATTGAGCCTCTTTGCACTGTGTTGTTACACCTCTGTTCATGTTCTCTTTTTCTTCTTACATCATCTGAGAGGGTATTTTACAATTACCTGCATACATTGCTTTTAGACACAAACTGTCAAGAAAAAAAAAAACAACATTTATATTAGGTACATGACCTCAGTGCCGCGTAGTGACTTTACTGTCAATGCGAGTGGCAGATATGCCAGACTTTGCTGATGTCCAGTATCTGTTTGGGACACAGTTTATCAGGATTAACCTCCACTATCATATGTAACAAAGCAGAGGTGTGATCTTTTTACTAGACTCAGTGTTCTCCATTTGGTCTGAACTGAAGAACCTCACAGATAAAAAAGACTTTATCACAGATCAAATAGTCTGTCTTAAAGATTATTACAAAAGTACTCTGACCTTTGAATGCAAAATACTTGTTTTTGTGATTCTGAGGCTAAAGGCACTCTTTCAGTACTGGAGGTCTATTTATTGTCTCGAGTACGTTTCATTGCATTTCAGCAAAGGGTGGTGATTACAGATCAGTTAAACCTCTGAATAATACATTAGCTTAGCTGGATTGACCTGATCAGTGATCCTTTCAGCACTCCCACTCCTCATAGTTTATAACCCCAACGTGAAGATCTCTAAAATAGTACTCAAGCATAAAGAAAAGGCAAAGGATCAACATCTAGAGGCAAATTCACACCAGCTCTTCAACCCATATGGCCTTTACAGTTTCCTTGACACCCCTGCCCTCTCCCTGATTCCCCTTCCCCCTGCTCCCTCTACTTTGCTGAGCCCTCTGCCTCTGAACCCCTCCCCCAAACATGGAGCTTTTGCCTCCCCTAACCTCTCTCCGTGTATTAGCTCCTATTCCTTCCACTCTCCAACCCCCACCCCACCACTACCCTTATCGATCCACTCACCTCTCTGGTTGATGCTGCACTGACCTGGGAATCTCAGATATAGCAACAAACATATTCAGTTTGGGTTACTTATAATACCTGCTTCATATTGATGTGTGTTTACTTTCTTTTGTGTGTACTGTCCTGTCAGTCTAGTCAGTGTCAGACAGACGTTAAAGGAGCTCTTACCTCTTCTCGCCACAGTTATGAAACCCCACATTAAAAAAAAACCTGAAAAGTAACATTGCTCCTCCACATGTCTGCTGTGTCAGAGATAAAGTGCTTACATTTTCAAGAGGATTGATCATTCTATTTTGGTGTCTAGTCAACAAAGACATTATTCAAAAATGGCAAAACTTTAGTATGAATCCAACATACATCAAATCTTCTGACAAGATTTGAGATATAAATTATATTCTATACTGGCCAACCTTAAAGTAAACTGTCTTTACTGGACGCTCTCAGATAAGATCCTGTGATTCTGTAAACCGGATACACTACTAGAGACTTGTTTTGAGTCCATACGTCAGTGGACAGTTTCACATTTTTAAATTGCATCTAACTAACATGGGCATTTGTACTGTACACTCAAGTCATTATGTGTCGCTGTTCGTCCACCTCTGTTTCTCACTGTGGAGAGGTTTCTTTCTCAATACAGTGTCAGTGAAAGTAAAAGAGCAAACATTGTTTTCATGGTTAGTGTTGACAGAGAGAATAAATGCAGAGATCAATCATTAAAAGATGATGTACGTACATGAAGGTGGCCATTGTTTGAAGAGATCATTTTTAAGTTTGAACCTTTACATCAAATAAAAGCTTCTAAAACATTTTTTGTGAAACCAAATTTAAACCAGCAATAGAAATCAAGTGTAAAAACAGGCATTCATGGAAGTGAAGTGAAGAAACTGATTATGTCACAGAGTTAAATCCCATCAAAATACATGTTTTAACTTATTTAAAATATCTACTGTGTGTTTAGTAGAAGGTAAAACGTTTCAGAGACTTTAAGTACAGTACAATGGCTGCAGTGGGTTTACTACATTTCAGTTGATATGAGTGACTTCCTGTTCCATTTGAAGACCCTGTCTGTCTTTTCCGTTCTCCTCACTTGCAGGTCTGGTCCAGCGATGTGTGATCATACAGAAAGATGAAAACGGCTTTGGGCTCACCGTCAGCGGCGACAACCCAGTGTTTGTGCAGCTTGTCAAAGAAGGTAAGAAAACTTGAGAGGGAGGAAAAAAAAGATGTTATTACAGAGGCAACTTCTGGTCTGAGCAGACTGTCACGGTAGTTTCCCCTGTATTCACAGATATTCACTTAACTGGGAGTCATCAACCACAACCACTCTGACACTTACTTAGAGAAGCAGAGCCTTTCACTCTACATTTCCTCCTTAGTAGTTTCCCTGTAGCTGCAGCATCTGCTTTACAGTGTTGCGTGTTTTACTGGGGGGGCGGGGGAGGATCTGACAGGGTACTTGTGTGGTTTTCCGCAGTCTTTCTCTGTTTGTATGAGATGATGTGGGCTCCATCAAGTCTCAGAAAACGTTGCACACTGTTCTGTAGTATCAGAGGAGAAAGGAACTGGGCAAAAGGTTTTGTTGCACTGTCATCAGTGCTTGCCATTTTTTAATTGTCACTATACGACACCATTCACTCAACAAGAGCATTTACTCAGTCTCATCTGATAACTTTAATCACTTTTTTTATCACTTAATTTTAACCTGAAAGCAAAGAGAAGGATTTGGTTTTATTTTGTTGTAGTTTCTCTCAATCATACTGGTTACAATATTTAAAATAATATTTAATATTTGATGTGTGTTTTGGCAATTCCTTAATGTATTTATTTAGTATTGCGATTGTTACAACTCTGGCTCAGAGGATGCAACATAAAGGATTCATTATTGCAAAAAAGAATGTCAAAACAAATACACAAAGAAGTGTTCACTGGTGGCTGATGCCATGCTGCTGATCTTGGTTGTAGCCATCTTAGCTCCGCAAAAGCACTGAAGAAGATACTAGCGAACAGAAAACATAATAAATTATCTGCATGGAGATCGCTCCAAACCTGTGCATACAGTCTATGGTGTTGCACTGGTCACAGGATATTAACGTCATCACCCCCTCACACTCCCTCACAGAGAATTATTCTGAATATTTCCTGCCATGTTCTTGGGTTAGGGTTAGGGTCACAACAACTTCATGTGAAACATTTACAAGGGGCTGGCAGAAAAAATTCCAGGTAAAGTCGAAGTGAAAAAATTGTCTTTTGGTGTCCCTAAAAGTTTCAGGAGGTTTTCACGAGTTTTGTGTATGTGTGAAAGAACCATTAGAAAGAGGGGGGAGGAGCTTGACTCAAGCCTTTGTAGACAAGCCCACTGATACCAGTGATCAGAGGTTGGTGGAGACATGGAAGTTGGGTAATTCCTCAAAGCAAACAAAAAAAGAATCAGCTTTGTTCATAACAGCCTTCACATATTAAAAATTACAAAGTCAACAGGTTGCTGCCTCGCTTGCTTTTCCTTCAACGTTTAGACAGCCTGATCAGGAAAGAGTACCTCTGTAGTTTAGTGACATGAATACAAGTTCCCTTCAATTACAAAACTGGGGACACAAAGGAGAGGTAAAATTGTATTTGTTTCACAAAATACTTTGGCTGTTTACTGCTGACTTAAGACACAGACGGGGATCTCATAATAACCTGTCTCGTGCCTAAATCCCTTTGTTTGGGGTGGAGCTGTGAAACAGGTCCTTCTTGTAACATAACCACTGTTATGGTCTTTCAAAATAGCACTCAAATAGTCACTTTGCAACAGCAAGTCTTAAAAGGCTATACAGTGTATTCATGGTGAAGAAACATCAAACATTGAACCATGACAGTGTATTTCTCTTTCTCCTGTTTCCCCTCCTTCCTTATAATTCCTCCATTTGTTGTATTTCTTTCCTCACCTCCTTTTTTTTCTCTTTGCTCTTCTCCGTCTTTGTTCCCCAGATGGTGCTGCTATGCGAGCAGGTGTTCAGACAGGAGACAGGATCATCAAGGTATTGTGCTCATCTGCCTGCATGTATTTAAACTGCTAACGTCACTGTTGTCTTGTCCAAGGCCAATACTGAGGCTGTAGGCTGCCACCTTCTGGTCAGTCTGTATTTCTACTCTCTTCTTCTAGGAATTGAATGCAATCTCAAAATGTGAAGCTTGAGTTAAATTGTTTTTTACTCTGTATCTGTTTTTTATTTCATCATCGTAGTTACATTCTCTTTTTTTTTCCAGGTTAATGGGACCCTTGTTACACATTCTAATCACATCGAGGTGGTGAAGCTTATCAAATGTAAGGTCGTACATCTGTGTTCTGGCTATTTGAAAATCAATGTGAGAGGAGGGCTGACACTTTGCTTTGATCTTTATATTGTAGCGGGCTCCTATGTGGCCCTCACAGTGTTGGGGCGTCCACCAGGGCTCCCCCAGATTCCCTTGTCGGAAGCAGAGTCCGAAATGTTGGGCGTAAGCATTTCCTCTCCAAACTCACCAGCAACAGAACGCCCCTATAGTCCTCTAGACCGCTTCTCCTCCGCTCACACATCATGGGTACTTATGACATAAGTTACTATTCATTTCCTTAAAAAACATTTAATTAACTTTAGATTTTAGTTTACTTCCTGGTTATCTTTATCTTTCTTCTTGGTCTTTTGCCCTGTAGTGTTCACAAAGTTCCCCCATGTGTTTTCAACTTTCTTTCTTTTTTTTAATTGACTTATAGGATGAGAACAGCAGTGTCTGCAGCCAGAGGGTTGACAACTTACAAAAGACGCTCTTAAGAGAACAGCAGGAGCTCCAGGTTAGCATGACCATCACTTCCCCTTTTCCTGTTGTCTCATATCAACTATAAACAATGCTCAGACAATCGGGTCCACACATTGTTCAGACTTGAACATTCAGAATGTAGAACTTTTTGAATGGGTGTAGCCTGGGAAGAAAGTGCAGCAAGGATTTGGAGACTTATTTTTGTAAGGATGATTGTTTTCTTGTCGATCTTAATATAACATGTATATGGATCTATCCACTATATCAATGAAAGAGTAGAAAGCAAGCAAAATGTAGGCAAACAGAAAAGAGTACAAAGCGACTACACTGAGTGCAAAGTCATCAAGGTCATCTACATTCCCTCTAGCTGGCTGTCTATGTTCTGTACGGTGACCGTCTCATGCTCCGTTCACACATCTGCTCATTCAGAGAAAAAAAATTGGTCCCTCCATTGCTTTCTACATTGTATCACACTATTCTGTATATTTAAACCCTGCAGATGAATGTTGTGTTATTAATTGGGTTAAAAATAAAGTACCGGTAATCGGCTCTGGTTCATTTTGAACTAGAATTGCAATGGGAAGGAAGCGGGTCGATGTGCAGATATAAGACAGCTTTTTTAAGAGCAGAGATTTTTGAGACAGCACTTTCCTTAACATCACAGGCTTTGTCCACAAACGCAGAATGTATTTGATGTGCATGATTGTAAAAAGATATCAGTTACTACAGGTTTCTGATTGCTTGTTTTGATTTCACCATTTCTTGTTGTTTAGGCCATGAAGGAAGAGTACAGCAGGAACCCCTCCCCCAAACTACTGAAAGACATCCAGGAAGCTAAAAAACACATTCCTCAGCTGCAGGGTCAGCTCTTAAAGGCCACTGGGGCATCACAGGTAAGCAACCCCCCCCCCCCCCCCCGTCTTCAAACTACCTTACTACCTTCATGAACCTGCATGAAGAGAGTGGGTGTCCAGGAACAGTGATGTACCAACAACATCCAGGCAGCCTCTGCATAATTTTGTGTTGTGTGTTCTGGGATTGCTCCAGACAAACAGTAATCCTAATCTCATCAGAGGATTAGGTTTTCTCTGTGGGAAGCCACTCTTTTGTGTCTGTGTGACAGCTTATTTTACATACAACACTCACTGAACCTTGTGTTATGCATGTCAACATATTTGTCTGCATTTTACAATTTAAACATTTAGATTAATGAGATTACACTCCTTACATATAAACATGAACAAGTATTACCATGATCCTTTGCCCTTGGACTTTTTCTTCAACAAAACATGTCGTCTTTGCTGCTTTTTGTATCTTATCATTATCTAATTGTGCTGTTCATAATGCGTATCAAATCTTGTGTTTACATGACTCTTCAGGAGGCGGTTCCAGGTGGTGATGCAGACGATGGTAGCATGTTTGACACCGAGCACACCCCGGGCTCTAAGGGAGACAACAGTACTGACCTGTCCTGGATCAGCTCTCCTGTAAGTTGTCACAAATCAGGCCTACTAACCGACATCATGTGATTTTCCTCTGAAGCCTTTATCAAGCTCTTGATTTTATAAGGCTTCATAAGCTTAAGGACTTAGGATTCATGGCATCATGCTGAATTAATACCATGTAAAATCACCATGTTTAGTTTTGGCTACTTAGACAGCAAAATTGCTAGCATTATATTGGGGGAAAACAATACATTAAAAAGATGTTAGGTTCTATAGTGATTTCTCTCTTAAAATTTGTTATGTGTCCGATTGGACTTAAAGCTGTTTGTTAGCACTTACTGGTGTTTTTCCTCCTCTCTGTATCCTTGCAGCTTTGGATAAAAGTGACTGCTAAATGAATTGTGGAATTGTAAAACATTGAATGATTGACGTGTTTTATTTCATCCCACCTTCAGATATCTCGGGGATTTGGTCTTAGCTCTCCAGACAGCCTGTGCCCCAGCCCAAAGAGCACTCCCAGGAACAGCTTAAACTCCTGCCACTCTCCAGAGGCTGAGGACGCCACTGACCTGGTAGTTACACTCAACATCTGTATGCAAATTCTGCACACAAGAAATACACTCCTTTGCTGCTCCCTTTCCTGGTGTAAAGTTGTGTTTTATTTTATAGATATTGAACATTTTTCAGTGTGTGATGAATAATGACTCCAGTGCAAATCTCTTGGCTTAAACATTTCCAAATGGAGAATTTATTTTGGTGAAACTCAAATCCAACTGTGAATCACCATCTTTCCCCCAGGACTCTCTGTCCCCTACTACAGTAAGCAGCCCTTCTTCCTCCCGCCTCGTCTCACAAATCATTGGAGCAGAGGATGACTACTTTGATTCAGACCAGGAGCAGGTAACTTTCAACAGGGCAATCTTAATATCCTTGTCAGTCATGGTTTCACTTAAAACAGCCATCACATTATGAGTTTTCTTAACAGGAATGAAGGAATAAACCAAAATTGTTCTATGTTTGCAAAATCTAAATTTGATAATTTCAGGTCATTAGATTTAAAGTGAGCACAACTGACAATTTTGAAAACTGTTGTGCAAATTTTGTTGCAGACAAATGGCCAGTGTAACAATTTTAATAGCATCGATCAGCTCAAGTCTCGACCGGCCCACCTAGCAGCCTTCCTTCACCATGTCATCTCTCAGTTTGACCCTGCTCCTGTGGTAAGACCCTCATCCCTTTTACCTTGTTAAAATGTTTTTAATTTTTCCTTTTTTGTCATGCAGCCTAAAAGCCCTCTCAGTTTAGTTATCTTTAAATGAATCTAATCGTATGTCCTCAGCTGTGCTACCTCTACGCTGACTTCTACAAGCAGACCAACTCCAAAGAGACTAGACGGGTGTTCATGGACCTCCACACCTTCTTCATTGACCGGGGAGCAGTGAGTACAGTTTGTCCAATTTGTCTCATGTTCATCAGTTCATCATCTGTCTTTCACACAAAGTTTAACAATATGTCACTGATTTGATTTTGACAAAAAAAAAATGGAAGTGCAGTAATGTTTGTCATCACATTCTCGTTGGAAAATTTAAACTTACAAGAGAAAGGCAAACCTGTGGTTACTGTCTTTAAATGTGACTATACATTTGAATTACCAATGATGAGAGGTCTGAAGTATATACACAGTTTGCTGTTAACTTTGAAGAGTAAGAAACCGTCCCATTTAGAGCTGAGGAAAAGGTGTCATTTGGTTACAATAGGGCTGTTACATCATTGCCTTTCTACCAAGGCAACATCTAAAGAAACATCAGTGAGTGAGGTAACGAAATCTGCAAACTGGTTATAAAAGCTTTTTCTAGCTGCTATTTGACTTGATATGAAAACACATCATGAATACATTTGACTGAATAGATCATGGATAAAACTTTATTTATCACTTTTATTAGCATACTTGATTTCTGCCTCTGCCAATATGGATAGATTCTCATCAGCAATGGTGGTCGTTTACCGTTAAACAATAAAGACAACAACTCCCATAATCCCAAACTACTTTAGGTTGAGGCGGCAGTTGCTCAGTAGGGACTTGGGTTGGGAACCAGAGGATTTAATCCTCGTAGGGACCAAAATTTGGCGGTTGGTCTGGTAGCTGGAGAGGGGCAAGGGCACTCCCCGAGTACTGCCGAGGTGCCCTTGAGCAAGGCACTGAACCCCAAAACAGCTCTGGTGTGATCGCTGCGTAGCAGTGTGTACCAGCCCCACTCTGACATCTCTCCACTAATTCATGTCCACAGCTCCTGTTTGTGCATGTGTGTAATTTGGGCCTATGTGTGTGAGAAGCACGTCTCTCAATAACAGAGTGTGAACCAGAATTTCCCTCAGGGAGTAAGTCTAGATAAAAAAAAGTATGTAAGAAAATGTAACTATTTTTTAAGATATTGCTTTGATTGAGAAACCTCTAGTTACAAAAAAATGTAAATACTGTAAATTGAATATCATTTGAAAGCATTTTGCTAGGCCTCGATATGTTCACGTTTTTGTGACGACTTGTTCTCAGAGAATACAGTAAATTTTATCTATTTATTAATACATTTCTTTTTGTTATATTTTTACAGAATTTAAAGGTTGCTGTCCCTGAATCCATCTCTGCTGATCTCGGTAAATATCATGCATTGCATCTTCATCTTTTGGTTGTCTGCCCAGAGTCATCTTGGGTCTGTGATTAGTCTATAACAGTCCACTTCATCCGTTGACTCAGTGCAGTCACTTGACCATCCTCACAACACAGTCCTGTTATAATGATCACATATTTACGCGATGCACTCCAATGCGTAAGGGGCTGAGAAATGAAATGCTCTGAGTGTTAAGTACTGCTGTGCCATAATCTCTTGAAAAACTTGTCGTTCAGTATATGCGACTGTGTGATTGTGTATTTGCAGATCGACGTCGTACAGAACTGATCCCAGAGGAAATAAACAGACAACATGTTCAAACACTGCAGGACTCACTGCTCCCCGACATTCAGAGGAACCTTGAAGACTTCAGGTAAACTGGTCCTCTCAGTTGTTTTGTCTTTGATCCTGTGCTAGGGCCTTATTAGACTTTTAAACATGTTGTTAAGAACACTGCTTTCTGTTTCGACATGTTTTGCTGAGAATTTGCTGAGAATTTACGATGTATTGGTACATGTAGGCAGAAACGCAGTATGGGCCTGACAGTGGCTGAAGTAGAGTTGGCCAGACTGGACCAGGAAAGAGTCCGTGACCGTGTCACTCTGGAGCGAGAACGCTCCTATGCTGAAAACATCATCGCCAAAATAGAGGATATCCTGTAAGTACCACAGGCCATGCATACAGTCATACATTGCTCTCTGCTGAAATCAAGTTCATGACAGCTCAAGACTGTTTTTCTTCTTTGTATTGTTTATAGGTTATCTACTCAGACCACAGAGGAAGAGAAATGGTGAGCAGTCTGTTGTGGATGTGGTTGATGAAAATAAGTGTTTTCTAAAGCATATGCATGTGATCGTTTAGGGCTCATAAGGCTCTCATTGCCCCTCACACCATCTGTGCACTCGCAGAATTTACAGTGTGTACTAGTCCAGCTATAATCTATTAGAATTACAGTGTCACATCTTATTCATCGGGCTTCCTTTTAATATATTCTTAAAAGCATCTTGTGTCAATTTTTGAATGTAACTTGTAGTTAGAACACACTACAGTATTGTGATGTTTTTCAGGCCCCACTGAACATCCTCTACTCTTAACACATTAAGCACTTGGGTAGTGTCTTACATATTGCATCTAATTCATGCAGTATGTTTGTATTACATTATGTCTAAGTGTGAGTGATTTATTCAGCCTGGTTCAGAATACTTAACGGTCACAGCACACCCCAGATGGTTTGTGCAGATATTGTACGGGACATTAGAACACTGTTTAAATGTATAATTCTGTTTATTTGTTGTTAAGAATCCCGACTCTTCTTTTTTTGTCCTTTAGCACTACAATGCAGTATGTCATATATACATACATGAAGCACCTTGGTGTGAGGGTAAAGGAACCTCGCAGTCTAGAGTCCAAACGGGTCAGGATCAACTTTCTCCCCAAGATCAAGGTACTCTAATCTGTATTCAGCTGTATTCTGTGTGCCTTTACTCTTCTCTCCATCTCCCCTTTATCATCTCCCTGACACATCTTGTCTTTGATCTCATACAGAAAAGCATCAAGACTGAAAAAGAAGGAGAGGAGAAAGTGAAGAAACCTAGATTTCCCAGCATCTTAGGACCCCAGCGTCGACCCAGCCGCATTGAGGCAGCATCAAGTGAGTCACGATGCTGCAAGGTAAAAATGATGGCACTGCTTCTAGATCTGTTATAAGTTTTGACTCCACTCTTCTCTATTTCAGTGGGGAAATCCTTGGATGGTCGCCCCAGACCTCAGAAGCAGTTGTCGCAGCCTTCACTGGGTGCAAATGATCACACAGAAGGTGGTCGTCTACGAGGCAGCCAATCAAGCGAGGGCTCTGAACTCACACACTCCACATCCGTCAACACCTCATCCCCAAGCAGCGCCAACTTTAGCTCCGACACGAGCCGAGATAATGAAATGGGTGAGCTAGTTAACAAATTCAAGAAACTCATGAGTAAAACAACAAGACGGAGGATTCAGTGGTTTCTAACTTGTTGCTTGTCTCTCAGGCGGAACTCCAACCTCAGGCCCCTCCAGGCTGAGTGACGGCCTTCAGTCTGACCCTCTGGATGGCTCGCCGTACCCTGCAACACACGTAGACCTTTACAACCTGGACCAACTCCAAGAGGATGACAGAGAAAGTGATAGGTGTGTCTTAAAGTTAAATTTGCAGGAACACTTTTGCTTTCTCACGGAGGGAAGATTCATTTTTAACACGCATTGTTCTTGTCTGTAGAGCTCACGAGGGAACACCGAAGGCCATAAGAAGGTGAGGATACTGTTGAAACTTGAATCAATCTAGAGAATAAGAATTGGGGATATGCTGTGTTGAATATTTATCAGCCAGATGAAAAGCTAACTTCTCATCTCGACCTAGGCTTGATGGACTTGGTCCTGCAGATGTCCAGAGCGAAGACGACCAAGGAACAGATTCTGAGCACGACCCTCCAAACTGGCAGCAGCTGGTGGGGAGAGAGATCCTAGCAGGTCTCCGGCCCCAGGAAATCAAGAGACAAGAAGTGATTAATGGTAAGGACATGGTTAACCTGTTCAGATGATTAGACATTCATTTAAAGTAAGTTCTGTTTTCAAAGAATATAAGCTGTTTCTCCTCTGTGTGCTGCATAGTATCAGTCTGAGAGTGTTATAATACAGTATGCGGCAGCAGAGCATTTGAAGTTGAATAGTCTGCCACCTTGAGGTAACATTGTGCACTGTACCCGCAGAGCTGTTTTACACTGAAAGAGCACACGTGCGGATGCTGAAAGTTTTGGACCACGTTTTCTACCAAAAGCTCTCCAAAGAGGCCATCCTGCCTCCTGCTGACATCAAGAACATCTTTACCAACCTGGAGGAGATTCTCCTGCTGCATGGTACACACACACACACACACACACACACACACACACACACACACACACACACACACACACACACACACACACACACACACACACACACACACACATCCTGAAATCCTCCAATCACCTATGTTTACCGCTTGAACCATTTTAACCCAGTAAAAAAACAAGAGAGGTATTGAGAATAACTAATAAAGTTTAGGTTAAACTAAAGCAAAACAAAATGTTTAAATGCAGAACTTCATCTGTGTTTAGAAGCATCACCATCAAATATTGCAGCTCTGATTCGTCCCCTTTGTTATCTCAACCAAACACGTTGGTTCTTCTTTTTTAATTTTCAGTTTCAATACTGGAGCAAATGGCAGCCGTTCGGAAGAGAAATGAGTCTTCAGTAATTGATCAGATAGGAGACGACTTGCTCTCCTGGGTGAGTACAATTCTCAGGCTGAGATTGTGTTTCCTCCTTTCAAACATTTTCTTTCATTGAATGGATTTCAAGATGATTGATGTGGTGGGCTGGAAATAGTGTCTCACAAATAAAAATTGAACTGTTCCCTTGAATTGCTTTACAGCGAGAGAGAAATGTTGATGTTAGTGTGAGATTGCTTTCCTCAGCCTCAGCTCTGTTTATATACTGATGTGTCATATGAACAGAAATAATTTTTCATATTTTAAATCCTTCAAAATCCTAAAAGGCAACACCTAGGAAATGAAACAAAAGAATAACGTAACAGGAATCATTGAAGCAAGAGAGTGGATAGGAAGTCTGCTTCTCAGTTAATGGTAACGTCAGACAGTGCCCTAGATTTAACTGACATCGCTGCGTCTAGATATCATGTTTGATACATTAGATTTGAGCTAGCTGCATATCAGCTGGCAGCCTTGTCTGAAATGTGTCTATGGGGGATAAGTAGGGTAAACATTCCCCTAGGGGTCCAGGCATTGATCTAGTCTACATTAAAAGTTAAGCTCTCTCTTCTACTTCGAGGACTTAAGCCTGGCCCCCTTCTGAGAGTCACTGCTCATGGTTTAATAGTGAGACATTACCATGGCAACTACCCTTGACCCAGATCTACTGGGTGACTGATCACCGTCTCTGTTCGTCTCTGCTCTGTCCCGACTTGGTTTGGGTGGTTACAGTTCAGCAGCGGAGAGGAGGAGAAGATCAAGCAGGCGGTGGGGACGTTCTGCAGTAACCAGCCGTTTGCTTTGGAGATCATCAAGACCAAGCAGAAGAAAGACTCACGCTTCACTTCATTCATCCAGGTGCTCACATCATGCTCATATACTCCAGAAAACTGTTGTTCCAAAAGATAAATATGAAGTAAAAAATTAATGAATGCAAGCTCAGAATATTTCATAGAGGACATTTAAAATGTCACTTCCCTGAATTATCGTCTAAGCTACATTTGTTGTATGTTAAGTCATCATTTATACTTTTTCCGGAATGTGTTTTTGCTGTTTGCGTACCTTTTAAGTTAAGCAAACTTGTGTTGCATTGCTTTGCAGGAGGCAGAGAGTAACAGACTGTGTCGCCGACTGCAGCTTAAGGACATCATTCCTGTCGAGATGCAGCGACTCACCAAGTACCCCCTGCTACTAGAAAACATCGCTAAGTACACAGGTGCTGTCATGCTGCCTTACCAATCAGAGTTCCTCACAGCATCTTAATTTATTCATGTTGTAATCACTTCAAGCTGACAAGGTTGTTATGGAAATGAATCCAAATACTGCCCAAATGTCTTCTATGTAATAGTGGTTCAAAACAAGATGTTTTAATCAACAGTATAAGTGTCAAGTGGGTAAAAGCTTTTCTGAAGTCATACAAGAGCTCAAACTTCCTTCATAGTTGGTCTACTTAAATTCTTGATGAGTTGTTTTATCACTTGTTCTATTTAATAATCACAAGTTACTGGAGTTTTGAATGAGTGAGAAAGCAAACGTTCACATTTTAAAAGTAATGAATCAGAAACGTATTTGGATTATTTGCAAACAATCAATGTGCCCATTGATTGTTTGGCATAGGGATACTTGGGTTTCTACAGCTTTGTAATAGAATATAGGGATTGTGATACGCCGCATGCTTTAATATAGCACCTGCATGCACCATTAAGCCTTAATGATGTCAACATGCCTGCAGGAAGAGCCACAGAACAAGCTGCTTACAGTTCATGCAGGCTCAAAACCGATCCCTCATCTGCACCCTTACTCAGACACTTGAAAGTCCTCCACCCAATCATTAGTGCTAAGTGGGTGGTGCACATTTTAGGGAATGTCTCACCCATTATTTGGTTCATCATTTCTGACTTGGCTGCGGTTCAGCCTTCACACAGAGAGAGCACACTAATGATAAAGTTAACCAGCTATTAGAGGATCATAATGTCCCCCCTGCTTTATCGTAATTTTTGAGAACGATGGTGTGGTAATGGACAGAGGAAACATCAATTTGCCAGACAGTCCCCTGCAGAACTAAGAAGCCTTACTTCTTTTTTGATGTCTTATTATCTTATAGACAGTACATTGGAGAAGGACAAAGTGAAGCAAGCAGCAGACTGCTGTAGGAAGATTCTCAATCACGTCGACCAGGCTGTGAAGGAATCTGAGGACAAGCAGGTGGGATGTTTTTTTAAATCTCCTTTTCAGTTTCCACCACCCCCTTTAATGTTCTCTTCCTTGTTTAAGTCTCCTCCAAAGTCCTTCCTTCTTTTCCTTCTCTGCCACACTCTATTTTGCACTCCCTTCTCTGCTCCTCAGGCAGACACTCCTCATTGAAGAGCGCTTACTTATCCCCTTTTCTCTGTCTCCATTTTTCCCGGCCCTTCCTCTAGAGGTTGGAGGACTATCAGAGAAGATTGGACCTCTCCTCTCTAAAGCAGACGGACAACCCCATGATCCTGGAGCTAAAGGTGAGTTATCTACACAATGCTTTTTGGCTTCAGTTAAAGCAGCATCACATTTTGTACACCCACACACACTGTGTTAGAAGTACGGTAAGTGCTGGGTAGTGCATGTGGAAATGGCTCCATTGACCAGCAGCAAGTACTTCATAGGCTTGTCATAAATGTGCTTGTTCTTCCTTTCAACAGAACTTGGATCTAACTAAGAAAACGATGGTGCACGAGGGTCCGCTGTCATGGAAAGTCAATAAGGACAAGACAATTGGTTTGTAATCATCACATTAGAAGAATTTGATTGCTATTAAACTCTGATATAGTTTTTTTTTTTTTTTTAAATTAAAACCACCAATAATGTCTCACAACTATCCTTCCTGTTTCCTTTCAGAGCTGTACACACTGCTCCTGGAGGACATCCTTGTTCTGCTACAGAAACAAGATGAGCGTCTAATCCTCAAGTGTCATAGTAAAAACCTGGCAGGCACAGCAGATACCAAACATATCTTCAGCCCAATCATCAAACTCAACACTGTGCTGGTGCGCTCTGTAGCCACAGGTGAGTAAATAACTGATAACTTTGATGTGCATATTGTACAAGAATGACAGAAAAATAACAGGATTTGTCAAAATCAGATTGAATCATTAACACTATTTAGGAGAGCTGCTTGCTATACCATTAACAAATTAAGGTATTGTGGTATAATTGGAGTCAAACCCACAGGGCAGAATATTGATTAATCTCATCCACTGTCCGCACTCTCTCCAGACAACAAGTCCTTCTTCGTCCTCTCCATGTCAGATAATGGAGCTCAGATCTATGAGCTGATGGCACCCACAGTCTCAGACCAGAGGACGTAAGGCAACACACCCTTAAATCTTGTTGATTAATTCCATTCTTACTGCTCCAGTTGTTAAATGGGCTAATTTTTTTTTTTAATACAAGGTGGCAGCGTCTGATCACCCAGAGAGCTGAAGCCATGAAAGTCAAACCTCACAGCGTTATACCATTACCTCAGACTGAGTATGATTTGTTTCATCGTTTTTCTCATTTGATCTGATCAGATTTGAATTTGTTGATAACATAAGATATTGCTTTTGTGCCAGCGGGGAGAGAGACGGTGTGGAGATCATTACAGCTGGTGTTTCCAGGCTGAGCAGAGACTCAGACCGCACATCCACCGGCAGCACTCAGTCCACAGGTGACAGCAGACGCTTGTTTCTTCAGTTTTTCTCAGATGTTGCTTTAAATGCTCTACCATGCTCAGCTATGTTGATAATCCTCTGATAACTGTAATTATTCCCCCTCAGATAAAGAGAACAGTCCAGCCTCTGGAAATGTGATACAGAGTTGTCTACCAGGCACTAATCCATTTGAGGGAGGGAAGGAAGAGGAAGAGGAGGAAGAAGGTTTTGTGGACCCAGAGCTTCCTTACCAAGTGGCTGAGGACAGAAAAGAAGCTGACTCATTTAACATGTTTCCCTCCAGAGCTGACGAAGCACTGAAAACATGTAAGCAGACAGAAGAGATAACTAAAAATTCAAGTGCTTCTTATGCAGTGCGTTGAGCAGCTCTTCTAATTTGAACTAATTTCAACTTCCCTGCAGTGGCAGCATTAAAGCAGGTGTTGGTGACCCAGCTGATGTCCCAGGAGGCTGTAGAGCAAACCAAACGCTCCACCGGGGCTCGTCTCCTCAGGACCACGTCTTTGCGGACCCCTGTAGACAGTCGTGCCCGGGTGATGGTTCACAACGGCTCAGATAAGAACAGCTCCCAGACAGAGGACCGGACTCAGGACCTGGGCTCTGGAGACACAGGCTTCTTTGATTCTCCTGAAGATTATGGTGAGCCTGGACAGTGTAGCCTTGTGAAACCCAACAGTCAAATCAAAAAGAGTTATTTATAAAGCGGCTCAAAGGAGTGGGAAGCAAATTTCACTTAACTTAAATTTAACAAAATGGCCCACCTTTTAATGACTGAGAGGAGAGAAAACACAATTATGTTTAAATGGGAGATACAACTGTTTGTCATTAGTGTGGCTATGCCATGAAATACTACGTTTCTGTAAAATTGCCACTACGGAGCAAAAACTGTAGAAAGGAAATAAAATGGTCTCAGTATTGACCCCTGAGGGACTCCTTAAATAACTAAGTAGTTGTGTTGTGCAGATAGCTCATCGCTCAGTCAGTCCCGATCCTCGTGCACTTGTGTTAAATGGCTCCTTGTGATTCTCTCAGCAGGATATTTAGTACTGGAGGGTTATGGTGGCCAAGGGGAGAGCAGCACAGATGATGACATCTTGGCATCAACCACAGGGAAGCAGCTGCGCACCTCACAAGGCTGTGCCGCCGACTCTGGCATCAACTTGAGGTTCTCTTCAACATCACAGGCTGGCAGCCTCTCCTCTTTTAGCAGACAGGTCCTGTCTCATCTAAGAAACCTTCAAGCCAACCTCAACTTTCTGAAGGTACTTAACATATAATGATCTTAACACACATACCTCTGGACTTAGATTTTTAAACTTTATGGTCATTTATAATGTCTGTTCTCACAGTGAATGGTGGGTTTTTGTCTTGCAGGAGGTGGAGGCGAAGTACAATAATCTAATACGCCAAAGGCCAGAGAGGGCAGCAGCAGCAGACACAGATGGAAATAAAGGTAACTATTATATTAATGACCAGATCATAATATGTGAATCATCTCCTGTATGTGTCCTTTATTCTCATCCTGAAATTGATTTCCCTTCACAGATAAAAGATAGTGGGAGTCCGTGCCTCAGCATTCAGCTCTGGTCCCAAAGAGGAAGTACCGACTCGTAGTCTGTGCTTACTTCTTGTGTCCTGGACTTTTCAGGACATTCCATAAGCTTGTCCTCTCACTGCTGAGCCCCTCCTTTTTTTTTTTTTTTCCCCGTTGTCCCACGGTCCACACAGAGAATGAGAGACTTAAATATAAGCGGAATCGGATGAAGGAGGAGTCATCTTTGTGATGCCATGCCCCCCTCATTCAGCACAAGGCAATCAGGGAAGTGGGATTGCCCCCAAACCTCACTCCTTTCCATCTAACACTCGTTTTCCCTGGATCTCCCTGCAAGAAAGAGAACTTATACCAAAATGTACAAAGATGTGTGTTTAGAATATATATATATGAAACACAAAACAAGAAAAGGAAAATTTTAAGATAATGTATTAAGATTTTTTTTATCCCGAGATGTATTTATTTTCTTTCTTTTCATTTTTTTAAGTGTTTCCCACATTGCTTGCATGCTTTTGGCCATGGTGTTAACCTTTTTGGCTGCTTTTCCTGCTTCTTTCATACAGGGTTAGTGTGAGTGTTGAGTGCATGCTAGCATTCAAGCGACGCTAGCCTTGCACACCCTGATGAAATGGCGGGAATATATTCAGACTGATAGAGGCCAGAGTTGCACTGGTGATGAATGGATCCCATTGTGTTTAAAAACTCTTGATTGTGTTGAAGTCTAGAAATTCAGATGAATTCTAGGTGTGGTTTTTAACTAGAATGAAGAGTCTGAAGGCTCTGATCTGGTCCTGTTGCATTTCTGTGCTGCCTCCTCCTCCCCCCCTCTCTCACTGTGAGATGTATTTGTCTCTTGTCAGCTCCTTTCTTCCTTGGTGTTTGATTCAGAACCTCCTCTCCCCTCTGAACACTTATAGGTGTCGTCCTTCTCGATTTCCTCACAGCCCAGTGACTTTCATGCTTATTTATCCCCTCCAACACTCTATATGTCATGCTTCCTTGTTTGCCTTTGGGTATCTTGCCTCTTTCCCCCTCTTCTACAAGGAGCAGCCATGCTCTTTCTGTCTCAGCTCCAGACAGAAAACGCTGCTTCTTTCTGCTACTGTTGGCGATGCTGAGCTGACTGCCTGATATTCTAATAATGTCATGAAGTTCAACATATACTGTTAAATGATCAAGTTGGAAGGTTATGCATAACTTTAATAAATAAATGGTGCCATGACACATTCAAAAAGAAAAACGTGCACATTTTGTCTCTTAATGCAATTTTGTATGTGACTCTGAAATTATTTTGATTGATGACCATTCTTCTTACTCAAAGCATGATGAGAGAGATGAAAGAACTTGATTTGTCAAAAGGCAGCTTATAATTGAATTTGTAAGCCACACTGCTGTAAAAAATAATGTAAAATAACAGTCAGTAATAGAACTATTCATGAACTGTGATCATCTGAGGCATCACATCCTAGCTGTTTTTTCTTTTGGCTGAATTGTAGTTTCTGTTAAAGATACTATCTCCAGTGGTCTTGAATATATATATCCACACATCTTGAATATGTGCTGATTTTTGTCCTGAAATCAGGAAGAATACTTTTTTTTTTTTAAATAACACATTCCCTTAGTAAGTAATGTCAAGGCATGTTCATGTAAGATTTATGTTGCAATGTGACACGACTCTAAATGCTCATCTGGATGTATCAAATATAGCTAGAACATGCTAGAACTTAAATTGGAATTTGTGCAAACGCTTTCAAATGTTTGCTTGCACCATGATAAACTGGACTACAATTTCACAAACATACTGGTAAAGTAAATACACCTATGTAGTATTTAAATAGCATTTAAGGTATACGTCTACTTTTTACAGCCTTGGATTATTCATGTCAACAGGGCGAAAAACATATTAAAAAAAGGGCTCTTGTCTTTGAGCGACAGAACTGAATGACGCATAAACTAAAACATGTTTACCTCAGGCTATCTAAAAAGTTAAAAACAATGGTTGGACATTTAAGCCAACAAAGACATTTTAGAGCAACTTACTTTGATGCTCTTGGTCAGTAGTTTCATTTTGAACTTCATAAATAATTTGTATTTTTTGGGAACATTTTGTAGCACTAAATATAACGAGGGTGAATTTTTGGGGTTTTGGTTATAGTCACCAGAGAAGCAAACCATAATTGCCAGCAGGTGGCAATCTTCTCCCATTCAGTATCAAAGCAGTAGAGGGAGACCCACCCTGAAACCGCAGTGACATCAGTGTTTTAAATAATCCATAGTATTTTTTGATTTTCTGGAAACATATGCCTCTACTCTCTTTTTGCCTGTTATAACGGTCAGAGGGATCCTGCAGGGTAATGTGCAACATTTATTGCTCCCTTCAATGGAAACGACTGTGCTACATTTGGCATTAATTTTGCACTGGGTGTTTGAGTGTGACAGTAAGAGCTGGAGGAAGCCTTACAGCCTTACAATGATATGTTCACTCTACTCACTGTCACCCTGACTGTATACATGTTGCAGTGAAACTGAGTGCAGAGGAACAAGGAGAGATAAGATAGGAGACAGTGAGAAGATACATTTAGAATACGGGTAATAGAAGGGGACTGCGTGTGAAAAATACACAGAAGAGAGGGGATGGTAATTGATTGTCTCCATTCTCCACATGCACCTGTCACCAAGCTAATTGGAATGGTAAAGCCAAAGAGGAGAGAGGTGTCATTCACAGGGAAGGATTTCAGGAGGGCAGTTCATGTCAAGCTTGTCTCTTGTTATGAGACAAACCGTTTTTGCCCTCCTACTCCTCAGCTTTGCAACAGTGCTGCATGAGTAATGAAATGAAGCTTTAGTCTTTAAAGGAGGAGACTGAAATTTGCATCCATGCATTGCTGATGTATATATTTCTAACTTTCACCCTTCAGGCACTTTAAATTTTGTCATCCCTTAAATATAGTATAAAACCAGAACAAAAAACAGTCATCCACATGATTTCAGATTCTGATTGGAATACTTTTTAGATACATATTCAAGGCTGCAAAATCAAGTTGAGGATTTGTTTCCCTGATTCTGTGCACCTCAGAGATCTGTGAACATTGGATGATTATAGCAGAGCGTGTCATTTTGCTTGTTGCTATGGGGCTTAATTTCAGGATAAGGATGCTTGACTAAATAACTCACCTGTGACAGGAAACAAACAGGGAGAATTTTCTGGAGACCTTTTTTTTTTTCATACACGTCTCCCCAAACAGTCTTGTAATTATCAAACTCTGAACCAGACTGCATAGTGAAGTTCCCTAAACACACACACACACACACACACACACACACAAATATATGTGCTTGTTTCTGTTCCATAGGCTTTCTCATCAATATGCTAATGTATCTAAAAGTGCATCTATTACCATTCTGATGCTTCAGATCATATATATTCTCATACCAGCTTGCAGCTGCTGCATTACACAGAACTGAATCAAACTATTGTTGCTGCATGATTGGTTTCTACAGCCAGTGTTGTCACATAGAGAAGTATTCAGTGTCATTCACAAGCCGTGTTAAAACTCGACCACCTATCAAACCACTCACAGGCAGGATGCTCCTCATTCTCTATTCTGTGCTCTTTGGTGGCTGATCATCAATATTCATCTGTGTTTCCTGAGCTGCTGCTCTTATAAATATATATCGTTGAATCACCATTGCGATCATCATGTTTGTGTGAGGTCAAACTTTTAGGACCAGGCAATAAAAAAAACAGATAATATTCCTTCACTTCTTCTGTGCAGCTTTTCCAGCAGAGTCACAGTGGGATTGTTGGGCTATGCAATAAGTCACTGTCTAGTTTCATGGTGCTCATCAAAGAGTTTTACATTTTCAACTGGTCAGAAAAAACAGAGAGGAAAATAAAATCTGCTGATTTAAAAAAAAATGTATTAAAGTAAATAGTCTATTCAGGCGGTGATATATGGCTGTTGTCTTTCTCTCTAAATAGCTCTTGTTGATAATTTCTTATTCGATAATGTTTCTTCCATCATTTCTGAAAGATGTTGAATTTTCTTCTTTTTTTTTTTACGAAAATATTCTAAAAAAATATTCCTTTGAAGAAAATACTTTTTTGTAAGTAACCTTGTAAAAAGTGTTTAATTCCACCTGCACTGTGAAATGCATGTCATTTGTCATTGATGTAAATCAAGGACATTTGATGATTCTTGTAACACCATCTCCTCAATTATAACCTGTTTCCCAAATGGGAACCCCTGACCTCATGGGATTGATTTTCACCCTGCAAGTCTCCCCCGCTTATCGAGCAGGAGCCAATATCAGATGGATTGGACTGAAGATCGATGTGCTCTCCACAGTCGGATTAATCCATGGCCTCTCCTGAGTAATCACTGTCCCAAGCACAACAATGAGCCAAGCCAGACAAGGGGAGCATGTGCTAAGCTGATGCTTAGAGATGAATGAACTGACTCCTTCAAATGGGAGGAATATGCTAAAATATGTGCTGCTGAAAGAGCGGACAGTCATGGATGCCAACTGAAAAAAACGGTACCTGAACCTATTCAAAGGCTGCTGCTGGGAGACACTCGATAATCAACCTATCCAATAATAAGTAGCTACCTGTGGCCTGGCTTGGCATTAAGCCTGTCTTATTACTACGCAGCTCTTTGATGGAGTATCTGGGTAAAAAGCTTCCTGCAGGCCATCTGGCATCGGGCTCCCCCAGTTTTTCATTTTGTGAATGAGAAACCAGAGACAGGCCAGCGGTGGTGCGGCAGAAACCAATGCTGATTTTGGTGACCAGCACTGGACAGATACGTAGATACACAGCTAATGTCCTGCCAGGTTGGCTCAGAAGAGAGTGGGCGTTTGATTGTAGTGACCCCTGCCATTCAAACAGAGTAAAGGGAGGGGGGGGAATCTGAAATGGAAACTTAGGGATTGGTTAACAGCGTATGCACAGAAATAATGCTGGAGTTAGCTCCCCTGGGCATGATAGAGGTCCTCAGTTCCTGTGTGTGACAGGAACAATGATTGGAGACTGCCTAGCTCCATCTGAGGCTGGATGTTGTTGAGAGGAGAAATTGATTTTTTTTCATGTATTACCCTCAATAAATGTCTGCCTCGATGAACCCATAAGGAGAAGAGTCATTCAAAACTGGAATACACTACAGTAGAATGCAGCTTTCTTCAAACTATTTCAAGAGTAATTTGTCAATTATTTGCTTAGTTAGGAAGATCAAAAGTGACCATCTTTTATTATTTGCACCTCACATCCATAATAATGATGCAGCACCACCTGTTCCATTACTATGAACACTTTTTTTTAAATAAAGGTTTGTTTTTTCCAGGGGACATTTTTCAATCATGGTGAATTTCCAGGCAATATGTGTGTGGTGAATCTGAGCTGTTGCAGCAGTGTCCCTTGTGTCCAGTGATGTTCTGGAGTCAGGTTGGTGTTAACTTGCTGTGCTTCAGCGGCATCTCAGTATTAGAGATGGATCAGTAATGTGCACCTGTCTTAAAGTCCCAAAAGGAAGCTGAAAGACAAACCTGGAGTCAGGTCATTTAATCTACCTGACAAGCTCCTGCAGAGTAGCGATCAATAATTCTCCAATGCTACCATCAACATCTGGAGAGAATGAACAAAATGTGAGAAAAGATGGAAAGAGAATGGCAAAACCTTACCGGAAAATAACCGGAGTGTTTGTCTTTTGCTTGTCTCGACGGGCTGGAGGCCCCAAACTAGTCATTTGGAAAAAGAGCATCCCCTGCTGTTGGCCTTAACTCGTCTGACAGCCTCCTGCTGGATTGTGAAAAGGGCACAAATTCAGTGGACACATATAATCCCTGGAAGGTGAGCTGTCTCTCAATACCTACAAGAGCAAGAGTTCAGACAGGGCTTCACACAGAGAATGACTCCAGTCTAGAGCCCGGCTAATCTAGATAAACTGGTTCACAAGGGCGGATGGGGGAAGTGAGAGGAGGGCACCTCTTAAATGGTGACCCACTGAGAGGCCTCTGCTCTCTACATTAACACCTTCACCTTGATAATGAGACAGAAGGTGGTTTGGGCTCACACAACAACGCTACAACATACAGGCTTTTGTCAAGTGTTAAGTTCAAAATAAGAGTCTCCACTTGTCTTCACTTTCTGAGCAGAAACACATGTTCATGAGAGACAGCTTATTTAGGTAATGGCTGGTCTGGATCGTTCATTTCTATGTGTTTATAGAGGTCATGCACTGACAGTCCCAGTGCTCCAGATCATGATATAGTTGTCTGCGGTATAAATTACACTCTGCCAATGTAATTCAAAAAGAAGGACAGTTTGTGTTGCGAGCTGTTTAACCTCTAATAAAGTCAGGAATGGTGATTGACACGTGGATCAGATTACTCCTGAGCTGAAGGAAATTAAGATAAGAGGGGATGTTGAGTGTGTTCGTGTGCAGGTGAATCTAATTCACCTGCACAATTCACTTAAATTCAAATTGACGGCCATGCAAAGCTGCATGAGCTTGATTCATACAGTGACGGATGTTTTGTTCCTTTAAGGGCAGCTAAGGCAATGCATGTCATGTCATAGTGATGGGAGGTGAGCACAAAGGAAGAATGATTCCATGGTTAGGACATTTTCTTATGGATCAGTCGGCTCTAATTCGGAAGAACATTTGAGTTTGTGCATTAACTCTAGTACAGCATCCTACTACAAGACAGATATCCCTCAAGCAGTGAGTGCTTCCTGAAACTATTACAGCATCCTAAGTGCTCTCACCTGTCCTCATTGCTCATTTCTCCTGCCTTGGATTTAAAAAGAGAAACACTTTACTGCCCATTCTCATTAAGCGGAGAGTAATAATACTCTTTTTTGTACCTGGATAATGGTTTGCACAAGTTACAAAATTGTCCAAACAAAGCATATAACCACCAACCTGACAATTTAAAACAGCAGTGCTGCACTAGAACAGAAATGGTCTGATTCATGACTAATGAATATTTACTATCAAGTCATGCCATGTTAGAAACTGCAGAGACTCACAGGGGAAACCACGGTGTCAAACCACGATTGGCTGAAAGTTGTAAATCAATCTCCAACACAAGCAGCTGTCAAGGTGAAGGCCTTACTCTCCATGTGGACATGCACCAGTGTGCATTGAGGGCTTCACATACTTATTGTATGTACATATATTTATGTGTATGTCCATATGTAAGTGGCTTCAGATACTGTACATTCCTCATATTTTTCCCCAAGGGATTATGAAATGTCTTGTCGTGGCAGTCTGTCCTGTACACTTCTGCTCAGCTTCAGTCTACATCATATTTCATCGTGACGCAAGATTTTTTTTGCATAAAAAACATATAGTAAAAATGCTTCGCTGATGCTACATTGTCCCTCTGCTGCAACTAGGATTTTATCAGCCCGAATTGGTGGCTCATTGTATATCATAAACAAAAAGCTGACAGTTTTTGAAGTTCTCTGGGTTACAGGATTCCTCTGGCAGACGTGAAGGTTGGCAGTCAAGTTACTGATTGATGCACAGAAATGTGTGACATCAGTTTTTCCCCACACCTACCTCAGAGAATTGAGAAGATCCCCGACAATATAAGAAATACAAACAATCTCTAACTTGATTTAACAGCCTGCATCACTCAAAATGAAAAGCTAATTAGAAAATAAAACTGGTTTTGGGGGCCTTTAACTTTCACAACAGATCGATGGAATAATCAAAGTCCATATTTACTCACAGTGAAGACTGATCTTTGATTCTGGTGTGTGAAGTTCAGTGCAGAGTTCACACCAGTCCTCTCAGAGAAAAATAAAAAATCTCAGGTTTACTAGTGAATAAGGGAGTCAGTGCCCAAACAGCAGACTGAATAATGCCGTGAATGCTTATGAGGCAATTTGCTGAAAATCCATGTTCTGATTGGACAGTGGATTTTATTCCCTATAAGTGCACCTTGCCAGCTTCCTTCAATCAATAAGCCAGTAGGTATGTACCCACCCTCTGACTTCAGCACAAATGTGTCATCCATTGTGTGCTGTTCCTCTTGTCCTTATTCTCATCATAGTGAGGTGACTGTACCCTTGTCATGCCATTTCAGCATCAGCAGCCTTATTCACATCCATCCCACCCACACACCGCTGTCGCTTTCTGGGGATTTCAGACGTCGTCAATAATGCCTATTGCAGTGTCAGTGTGCTGCCTAATTGCAGTTTGGCTCAAGCTGAAATATATTTTGTTTCAAGGCAGATGTGGTCATCGGAACATAAGTCAAGGCGTACATAATTGCTCCTCCTAATGGTACCTGGCTAAGAGACAGTGACAGACTCTTGTATGGTATGGCTTGAATGAAACATATTTATGAACCTTTTTTTACATCTGGCTGTATTTTCAGTTGGCTTCCATGACTTTCAACAGTTTCTGTGTAGGTCGGTTCTATGGCACTCAGTAAATTATACTGTACAGTTCTGTGCCTCAAAAAAGGCTACGCAGCTGTCAATGTGCCAGTTCCACAAGTCAGATTTTTCTACATGCCCCATTAACAACCCATTTCACATCAAGAGGTGCACAACTCTATGATTGTGCCTTAAATGGAACATCAATACGCCTGTTCATTTTCTCGGGGCTCCTAAGCTGCTACACTGCACAGCAAATCAGTCCAGTTCAGTGGTTACTAAGACAGCCATCTACCACAGCTACTCAGCACTGCACTGAGCTCTGAAAACACTGACAGTGAACTTATGTCTCAGGTTTCAGAATGTGACGATAATGTAGAAATCACTTCATATCTTTGGATATGTAGTGTGTGTTAAGAGTGAACTGGTTCTGTTCTAAGCCCACTCTTCCCGGACCCTGACTGGCAGATGATTCCAAAGTAGAGGGGCCTGATAACTGACGGCTGTACCTCCTATACTACTTTGAGAGACTTTAGGTATGCCTTGGAGGGAAATGCTCTCGAGGGGTATTGGGGGCACTATGTCCTCTTTGCTGTGATAGGTTTGTTCAGACCTGGTATAAGAATGCCTCCAGTATGATCAATTCACGAGTGGACAGCTCTGAGTTTGAGTGCTCACACTTTGAATTAACATCTCCAAATGTGTCTCCAGTGACCACTTGTAATCGGATCTTACTTTCAAGCATCAGATGCGAATTAACACAAAGGCTCATACACCTTCATTAGACTTTAAAAAACCATGATGCAGACTTGCAGCCAAGAAAGAGTAAGGCTACTCCCTCTCACACACTCAATTACAGTTCCGTAGTTTATCTTCATCCTCTCTGCCCATGTCTGGGGCCCGTTTCTGAAGGAGGTTCAACAAACTCTGGACTCAAACTAACCCTGAGCTCTGAGTTGTTTTACCATCAGATGGGAAACTCTTTTCCAGAACAGCTGATTTGAGTTCCTTCAATCATCTCTGATTAGGTTCACCTCGGAGTTCAGCATGTGCACCTTGACACCTTGAAAAAGCCAACATTAATGGAGCCCAGATACTTCCATTCACCATTGCACAGGTGATCCTCACACTTTACCCCTCGCGAACTAGAAATCCTCATGCAGACATACGGCAACTATGAACTTGTTTTAAGTAAGATAAAAGGTTACACTGCTGTACAGGCAAAGGAGAGAGACGTGGCATTGGAAAGCCGTCCTGTTCAAGTTAATGTAAGTTGAAATCTGGTCAATTAATTTAACATTTAATCACAATTATATTTCAAGTGAAAGTTGGTTGAATGGTATCAGTAGTCTATGGTGTAAAATATATCATTTATTTTGCAATCAAGTGGGAGAAAAGCAGATCTAGAAGTAGTTCAAAATGAGTTCAAACAGGTATGACTTAGGCTTAAAAGGCTCATGGTGGTGCCTCACTTAAATCATATTTAAAGATAAAGATAAAGATAAACTTTATTGATCGCCCGTGGGGGAAATTTGTGCAAATTGACATATTAACAAATATCATTCAATGGCTATTTCAATGAACGTTAGCGTTGTCCCCAACACAATGCTGGTTTCACAAATGTCCTCTCAGCTATACCCTGTTCAGTTAATTAATTAGGCCTAATAATTAGTATTGTGTGACATAAATGCCAGTCCTGTGGAGTGATGCAGCATCTTTATCCATAGGCTTCTCAAGTAAAGGACATTCCACGTTCGACATAATAAGGTACGATTTATATAGAATGCCTAACAGTGTATTTATGCTGTTAAATGATATAAAACAACCTAGACTTTTACTCAGAGAAATGATGACTGTCCACTTACACGTGATACGGGCTGACTGACTGAATGAATGAAGTGAAATTGTGTTTCTGGCTCTGTAAGGGGGAGGAGACGGAGGGAAAACTCCGGGTTCATTGCAGAAAACCTGCTCCTGACCATTTTAGGTTCACAGACTCTTCTATAGTTACTGTCTCAGAGCCTAAGTTACCTCTCATACTGGAACAGGCATGAGTTACTTCTTTGTCTCAGGTTTGAGTAACCCCTCATTCTAAAATGGAAAACCCAGAGTTTCCCTCTTTTCAGGGTGAGCAGACTCAGTGTTTGCACTAAACCTGCTTTCTGCTTCAAATGACATCACCTTCGCAATACATCATCACCCATCATGGAGAGGCTTTGGCATCAATGTTGTGCAACAGAAGGACTTGAAGACATATTGTCTAATACTCAGCTCGGCAGCTTTGGTTACTGCAAATGCACCCAATAACAGACTTGGGTCTTCAGCAGTTTGACTGATAAGTTGATATTTTTTAAAGAAAAATACAATGATTACTATTTTCCTTTTGTGTGGATTCTCGTGTTTTTTTTAATATTATCTTTGGAAGTCAATCTATTCTCCCAAACACCCACAAACAATGGTGTAACTACCGATGGTGCAAGCAGTGCAATGCACAGGGCTCTGGTGCTTTGGGGGGCCCCATAGCATCTGTCAGTTAATGCGATATTATTACTGAGGGTTAAGCGAGGATCTGTTAGCACTCTGAAAAGTAGAATCAGTCAGTTGTGAAATATGACATGTTTCTAAAGTGCCAGTGCTTTTTTTTAAATGGCCATTTGTTTAATCCTCATCGATATGAATTGAAAGCTGCCCATAGAACCAATTTTGGATGTTTGGTTTGATTTAATCAGGTTGAGATGGTTTGGGGAGGGCTGCTATCAACATGGATAAATGTTTGCTCCAGCTGCTGTCCGTGGTGCTCATCAGAGGCTGGTTTGGGTGTCATTATCGTGATGTTTTTCTGCATGATGACATCAATCGTCTGTTGTGGAACTTCATTGATATTGTCATTAAAGTTCAGGGGGAATCTTTGATGGTTCTTTGGAATTCCTGGGTAATAGTTGACTAGACACATTTTGTTACCTACCATTTGTTAATGGTCATAAAAGAAACATAGGGTTCAGACTAGACCTGCTCCTTTTTGTTAAGTGTATTGAAATAACTTTTGTTATGAATTGGCGGTACACAAATGAATATGGACTGATTTATTGAAGGTATAAAACAAATTTAAATGATAGGACACTGACTTAAAGGTAAGCAATACAGTGAAAAAGAGTCGCCTCAAAAGTTACGAAAACTATAGAGGCAAAGTTCTTGAATGAAGTTTACTGATCAGATTCACAAAGAAATCAATTTTACTCCATTTTTTTTTTTTTACCCATACTTGAAAAACTGAACCATTCGTGTTGATGTAAATTGGCAATTATCTTGTGTTATTAATTGCATGATTCATACAAATAATGTCCATTGCAATGCACTTCCTCAGATTTACTTAAATTGTATGTATTGCGATCCATCTGAAAGGGAGGGACTTTGCCTCTATTATGCCGGCCTATGTGAGGGGAAATATCTTCGAGGTTCCCCTTAAAAATAAAAAATAAATAAATTAGAATCTAAAAAGGAATGACACACCTTTTTACCCTGGAATTACTTAGTTATACAAAATAAACGTAAAGGATGGCATGAGACTTGTGTAGATTAAATAATAATTATCCCTTATCAGGGAGTGTTTTAAGTCACATGTACTTGAATGAAAGAGAGCAATGCTGTGTAATGTTCAGGTTTGTATTCTTAAGCCAGTGTATATTTAATTTGGGTCATGACCTTAGAATTTTTTTGTATTTGTTTGTCACATGCCTACCAAATGTCAAACTGCAAAATGCTACTCTGTTGAAATGTTGAAGGGGCAGGGCTGGTTTGCACCACACACAATCCTAAAACCCAGATCAGATCAGATATTGTGATCTGACTTAAAATGTGTTCATTGTGTTGTTAGTTTTCATGAACCAGCAGTCCCCCAACAACAACTTCATGTTTTATGGAATACAAGATGTTCTGCCAGGTACATAATTTGGACAGAAGTTTTCTCTAGCCTTGAACACTGAAGGACTGTGAGTGTAACAAGAACTGTTTAATGCAA
Organism: Labrus bergylta; assembly: GCF_963930695.1. Taxonomy (NCBI): domain Eukaryota; kingdom Metazoa; phylum Chordata; class Actinopteri; order Labriformes; family Labridae; genus Labrus; species Labrus bergylta. The sequence goes on from NC_089205.1 coordinate 17,526,497, forward strand.
ACTTTACACTTCCACACATTGCCAAGCCCACACCCTTAAGGCTAAAATATTCATGCAACAGCCCCTTGCATGAGAGGGAGTGATGCACTGAATATCAGCACTGTGCTGTGATTGGTGGGAGAAGAAGAAACTTGGCACTCAGCCTGATGTTGTATTTATATTATAAATGTTCTCACAAATAGTTTTACAATATTGAAACCATTTTTAGTTTAAATAGGTTTAAAAAAGTACTGCATTAGGCTTTGGCACATTTGTTCATGTTCTAGCTAAAAATAGCAAGAATGTCTATGCCAAAGTTAGTCTCCACTGTAGACGGTTGGTCTTTAGGCTATCCTGCTCTGATAGAGGTCCTCTCTACAATGCCTAATATGCTATTTTAATGCAAGGGGTGAAGATTGGACAGGGGGTAAAAAGTATCTCACCCACCGCTGTTAAAATGACTGCTTTTCTTTCCTTCGAGGGGTGTAAAGTGTGTCATGTCTGTTTGGGATGCGGAATGTTTTCTTTTAATTTACATACTTGCCTATTTAGCATGGATTGATGCGGACATACCATGATCAGATTTGACTGGACTGCACTGTCTGTGACCGTCAGTCTGCTAGTTTAACCTGGAGGGAGCCACGGAAAAAGAATGAGCAACTACACAAAGGGAGATTTCCATTTCTGCTTTTACGCTTTTCTGGCCGGCAGCGGGCACACAAACATACAGGCACACGGCATACACACACAACTTGTGACAAAGTTATTGTTAATTCATTTTAACCTTCGGACAGGAGGGAACACACAGATCATCAGGTAGGCTTATAGAAGTTTGGTAAAGTCGAATTGCATTACGCAAAACAAATGCAAAGGGTTAACACCACTGTGGTAAAGATTCAAGCTGACCGCTCAGTTCAGAGAGGATCAGAATCAGCTAATTATTGGCCAGGTATGCTTACACACACAATGAATCTGACTTCGGTGATCTGTGCTCTCTATGTACAAAAAGTACAACATTAAATATCAACAATAAACACAAAATTAGCAAAGACGAGCTAAACGAGACACTAGTGCAGTGGTGGGGATAGTGCAAAGATGCTGAGATAAACATGATAATAAAATATGTAATTATGTAGATGGGTAGGTTCATTTACAGTACATGAGGTAGGACTCACTTTAAGTGAAACTTAAACGAGACTTTGACAATCTGTGACAAATATAATAATAATATTTTTTGTATTAAAGAGAAAAAAAATAGCATTTGCTCCTGTAGCAAGTACATGTTAATAACTAAAAAAAAGCTTCTTCTTTTTTTTAAGCAATATTAACTAAAGAAGTGTTAAACCATCTTAAAAATGGTTTGTATTTTCGCAGTAGTTTTATAATTCATAATTTTTCGGAAAAATGGTTATCAAGAACTTTATTGGGCTGTAGCCGCCCAGTGCTGCACTGGTGCCAGCCGATGTATAGTATTTAGGCTTAACTATTTGTGTTGACCACAAAGTAAATAAAGTATTTGTCCATCAATACAAACTGCTTTGCTCTCTGTCTTGATGGAAAATAATTTCTGGAATAAATTTAATGTTCATAGTTTTGTCTGCAACTTGGCAATTCATTTTGCTGTTTAATGCCAAGTGCTTAAAGATGCCTTAAAGAAGTCTGAAACCTGATACGATTTGGTAATTATCTTGGATTTGTTACATGCAATTAAAAATGTTGTGTTTATTGTCAATTTCTTATTCAGAAAATGTAGTTCAAGTAGAAATTCTGAACTAAAACAGATTCTCCCTCATCACACTTGGAGGCCATTTTTTACCACTGAATTCAGCCAATTTTCAGAAAAAAATGACCCTAAAATCAATGATGATGTAAGTGCATGGTATATTTGGAAATGCTTTAAGTGCAATACTTTCCCGTCAGCAAGCCAATTTGGCGGACCACTTGTTTATCTGCCTGGAGCACACTGGGTCTGTAGTTTACGAGTCAATCCAATTTTGCCTAGTAGAGTTTTTTATTCTTGCTCTGTGTTTTTTTTTTTTTTTATCAACAAAACAATTCATGAAAATCATGGGTTGTGTTATTATAAATAAGTAATATAAAAAGTGTAAGTCTAAAACTTACTTTTAGGGCAAATTTTGATTCAGCTGTTCTTTCAAATTGAATTTGTGAAATTTGAAGAAAATCTGTGACCGGGGATCCAAGACAATGGCCTCCCCAATGGCCTCCTTGGAGTGCTGCATGGGCCAGATCCAGCATCGGTAGAGTCCCTTTAGGCGGTGATAGGTCTCGGTGGGGTTCTCACCAGGGGGAACAGCGCTGGAACGAGATAGCTGCCGGTACGTCTCTGTAGTGGTGCCAAGCTTCGTCAGCAGGGCTGCTTTCAAGTCCGTGTAGCAGCGGTAGGCCTCCAGTGCCTTACCAATCAGCAGTGGAACGAGCCAGCATGCCAACTCACTTTCAGACCATATCCAGGTCTTAGCTATTTGCTCAAAACAAACACAGCAAATGTCCTCGCTCATCTGGTATTGAGAAATTCTGGGGTCTTAGTGTCTCGCCTCGGTTGATCAGGTCTGCTGCTTGCAACCTGAGACTGTAAGGAAGGAGCTCAAGATGCTGACTCCTGATGTCCTCACCAGGGTGCTGGGGTCAACAGTTCAAATCTCAGGAGGCTGCTTGCAATGGCTATACTTTGGGTTGCATGTTCTTCCCCTGTGGTCCAATAGTTTGTCGGGGCTTGGGCATGAGTTGACAAGGCTGCTCATTCCCCTGGAAGAGAAGCCCTAAGGCCTGTTACAAGTTCTCCCCCTGCTTCCCCTGCAGATGCTGGTCATTTAGGAGCTCCTTGGGCCGGCCAGGGCCTGTACTCTGTCCTGTCCTCTGATGGGCGTTAGCGCTGTTTCTCTGTCCTGGCAGCTGCCTGCTCAAGCTGCTCTCGCCACTTGGACTGCAGTCCTAAGCGCCGCCTTTGGGGCTGGATAAGTTTCTTGCGTCTAGCCATCCCAATCCTGACAAAATATGTTTCACCCCAAATTTTGGAAAAACACAGTTGTTGTGAAAAGACAGCGGTGATTGTGTAAAATATTATGGGTGGCTTCTGAAGGTGCAGTGAAATAATTTTTACCAAAGTGCAGAAAATATGCAAAACGGAAAAAAAATACAATTAACAAACAAACTAAGGATGGCAAAGTCAAAAGTTGACATGAACCAAAATCCAAGCAAAACAAGAGCGCTTCCTAGTTTGGGACGCTGTTACCTTCTCTGTTTCCAGATCCAGGCTGGAAAATATAAGGCAGCCATCTTTTAAACTAGAAGCCCCTCCCACTGGGCGTTATTAATTAAATAATTTTAACCCAAAAAAAACCCCATCTTATCAATTAAATCATTTTTATTTTTAAACTCATCCTCAACAAACATTTTAAACATTTATTCAAAATTTGAACTGAGCCACAACAATATATTTGTGGATATACTGAGAATACAAACATTTGATGAAATTTTTCAACCAAAAAAAAAAAAGATCGCCTCTGTTTGGCACACAAAACGGGACATGGCGGCGTGAATATGCAACGCACCACACGGTAAGAGCGATTTAAAGTTGTATTGCATGTCAGATAAAATCGATTTCTCGAGTGTAGATATCTTTGCTGTCGCTATGAAGCGGAGAGGGGAAGGATGATGATTATGGTGTTATTTACGAAGCGCTGTTTGAGAGAGGGAAAAGTTTGGCGTGTACACACAGTGATGGACAATTTAGATATAGCCATTGACATTTTCATCTCTTTATATGCTTAAAGAGTGACTAAAACAGGATTGAAGAGGTGCTAATGTTGGTAAGTATCGTGACAGTTTGCAGACCTTCTTGTAAATATATCTCATCCAAAGTTGTGACGGAGTTAAGTTGAAAATAAAGTTTATCACTGCTCATTCACACACAGGCGGTCAGTAAGCTACTGCAGGGACTGAATGGTGACAGGCCGGTGCAGATTGCAGCCCTGTATGAGCTGCTGCCTGCTGGCATCCTCTTTTTTATTTTTATTTTTATTTTTTAGAAATTTCCTGAAGTGCTGTTTTAACCAAGTCCCACCCTGGGTTTGTAGACATGAGCTCACAGTTGACACACATGCATCACCTGGTGAATTGGACTATCTCCTGTTCTCCAGTTTCCATAGAAATGTTGTGCAAAAAAAACTCTCCTCTGTGTACTCCGGGCCATAAAAGTAACCTCTTAAAAATAAAAAATAATTGCTCTTTTCTTTTTTTGTTTTAGTTTGGTTGTATTTGTTGTCTCTTTCGAAGCCCCCTGAGACCCAAACATTTGATCAGTTCGCTGCAGGTGGAGGAACACGTGGTAGCTGGAGAGGTGCCTGCCAGGTCACTTCTCAAGTACTGCAGAGGCGCCCTTGAGCGAGGCAGCGAAACCCCCAACTGCTCTGGTGCGCTCCCTGCGTAGCAGTGTGTAGCAGCCCCACTCTGACATCTCTCAACATAGGATCTCGCAACATAGGATACATGTGCGTAGGGGAGGTGCGTAGCTTGTGATGCTTAAATAAATTGGCTTGCTGATGGTTTAGTTCTCAAAAAATGTCTTACTATAGCGCACAATTACATTGCCATTGATTTTTAGGTCAGTTATTCTTATAATCAGCTCAATTACAGGGTAGAAATGGTCATGTCTGTGGCAGTGTAAAGCCTAGCATTCGTGATGGCACTGATGACAGACATGCATTTATAGAGAGATGACAGAGTGAGGGGGCTGCTCAGGGACTGGCACCCTGAGCAGATGGAGATACAGTACCTTGCTCAAGGGCAACTAGTGGGCAGGAAGTAAACTGGGACCTCTCCAGCAACCAGTCCCAATTCTATTTGGTCTTTGCTTTAACGAAGCATATTGTTCACACTTTTCTGAAAAGATATTCGGTAAAAAAGGCTTTTCTGTGTGATGCGATTGGTGTGTCTGGGAGCTGAGATCGGATGGTCACATGTCGGTGTCCATCTGTTCACTGTGCACATTAATGTTTGCCTTAAAGGACATAGAAGACAACAAAGACAGTATAAGTGTGGTAAAGAACGACACAGTGCAGCGGCCCTCCACTTGAGTGACGCCTCTAAATGATTGCACTACGTGCTCTATCAAAGGATCAAAGTGAACTTGACTTGCTGTGCAACTCAAATCAAACTGAGTGACTTCGGAACATACTTGGTGTGATGTATAAGCTGATGATAATTGAAATTGCTTCGCTTTAGTTAAAGCGAGTGTCTGCTCTCATTCTTTTACGTATGTGTGTGTGTGTACATAAACTGGCTCTGCTTCTTTTTCGACCGATATTTGAGCTTTTTTTTTAAAGTGGACTGTAAACCCAAAACGACTTGTTGCAAAAAGAACACATGTACTGTGTTTTGGTCTTTGGGAGGCTGACTGGAGGGGTTTACGTTTGTTTAATTGGTGTGACAGCTGTAGGAGTACAAATTGTGTTAGGTTTGAGCTCTGCGTCTGAGCCCCTGACAATGTCTTGGTGGCTGGCAAGAAACAAAGCATGAAAAGGCCATTTTCCTGGCCATTTTTGCTTTGTCTTCTTTGCAGATGTTAAAATGTGTAGAATCGCAGTTCGGGAACCGTGATAGATTTAAAGTAAGACCATTAGTCACAACCCTGATCTTTTCATTATCTTCTCTCACATACATTCTTGGCCGTGATAATTACTGTGGGCTCCATTATGTTGGATTTGCAGTCATAAGCTAACATTTTTTTGTAACAGGGGACATAAATCACAGAATGGAGGTTGATTGGGTTCAAGTCTCTGAGTATCACACTTGATTAAGTAAAGGAATGCAAAAGTGAGAAAATAAACTCTCTCTCTCTCTCTCTCTACACACACACACACACACATAACTTCACTGTGTTTTTTTGGAGGAAAAAAAATAACACATGTATAAGTCATACAGTGCTGCCCTGTATGAATGATTTGAAGATATTGACTTGTCTCCAGAAGGGAAAAACTTGACCAGAAACATCGCTCTGTCTGAATCACATGAGCTTTTGCTTTTAAATCGAAGATGCAAGATGAACTGGTGCCTGAAAGGGTAATTAGACCATTGATATGTTATCCTTAACCAAGCATACATTGATGTGTGTAATGATCCTAAATAGAATTGAGTCTAGTCTGAGACTGTGCACCAGTAAGCAGGTAACACGATTGGCCTGTTTTCTGCAGGTCACCGGTCACCATGACTTCTTTCTCTACCACCTTAACTGATTTTTATTATTTTTTTAAATTTGATATCCTTACTCAATCCCTGAGGGAAATTCGGTTTACACTGTAACTGGCAACATAATATGAAAACTAAAAGGCCCTTTGTGATTTCCTCCATCTTCTTACTAGAGCCTTTTATTGATTCAGGCTGTGTCCTTATTTGTCTCGCTTTCTTCACACTGTATGTGTCACTACTAGTCTGACTCATCTGTCTGATGTTCTCTTTCATGTCAGTCTTTGACCCTTCACGTCTCCCCACTGCTGTGACCTCAACCTAATTACTAAACTCATTTATTTCTCACTCACTCCTGTCTCATCTTAACCTCACTACCTCCCTTTCCTTATATTACCTTGGTAATGACATGCTGCTTAACCCTTGTTGTCACTGTACAGAGACTGAACCTACGAGCCTTACTGTCACTCTCTCACTGTTTGATGCCTCACACCATCCTCACCCCCTAACCTTGTCAAATGTTGCCTTGGTGTCACAGTTTGGTTTAGAGATCAGTTCAAAGTTCATGCAATAAAGGAAATTCATTATGGCGGAATAATCATTGAAAAAAAAAAAAAAGGAAGAGGGAGTGGATAATAATGACAAAGTGTGGAGATGCTGTTTGTTTTCCACAGTGCCTGCTTGTGTGGTGGTTGGGAGTAAAATGGGGGTGAGAAATAAAACTTGGAGGCGGCACAGAGATTTATTTTGTTTGATCAGGAAGGCTGTGAATAAAAACGACAGCCTAATCTATCTGCCCCCATATAAAGAGTTGTTTTGCTGTTTAATGGAACTCCACTGTGCTTCTATCACCCAAACGAGTGCAGCTGACATTTCCATCCTGAATCCTATTAAAGACAAAAAACCTGCCTTATCTTCATAAAGGGATTCAAGCCAGTAATTCTTGTTTGCATGTTGTAACAGCTCTGCAGAGAGAGGTGTCAAAAGCCGGTTTGCCTGAATGATTATCAGACACATGTTTGAGATGTGCAAATTCGTCAAAAGTCACCATCCTTTAAAACTCTGTAAACACCCAGCTGCTTCGCACATGTTCACAAAAGTTTTGTTTCTCAGAACCTCACCCTCTTTAAGGTTTAAACTCAATTACCAGTGGGAAGCAATGTCTATATATATCTATATATGCTATATAAATCAGAACTACCAATGGAAATCATGCCATCGTTAATGTCCATGTCAGAAGTTAAAGTTCCCTCATCATCAGTTTCATTTCTTTGGCCTTGATTTTCTATTAGGGCACACCACACACATTATTCCAATGAATTTTGTTTGGCTCACTAGTCAGCATCAGAATCATAAAGATGTTTACATTTTGGCGCCTGCATTTAAATTTCCATAGGAAATCTACCCATCCCTAGGTTTATATTTATTGATTGCTCCCTGGATCTCAGCTCAGGACAAGCAGATAGTTAAATGATAAAGGGATAGTTTGTCAGGGAACTCTGGATGGTGAGTGAGGTAGACTGCAGTCATGTGTACTATGCTGGTATCCTCTGATCCAGAAAGATCCACAAGTACTGGTTTTACCAAGTCCCACTTGTTGCTCTCCGGGATCAGTGACATGGGCTCACAGTTTACTCACCTGCACTATCAGGTAACTTGGGATCCCTCCTGTCCTCCAGTTTCTATATATTTTCTCTTTCAGACCGGTTTTTCCTTTGTATCCACAGTAAACAGTGTGTCATATTAGTTGTTAAAAATGGTTGATTGTTTAGTTCGGATGTATTTGTTGTCTCTTTTGAAGCTTGCAAAGCCAAACAGCTGATCGGTGTGCTGCATGCAGAGGAACACCTATGTGGAAATAATAGTAAATCAAAGTAGTGGTGCTTAAACAGAGTGTCTTGCTGGCGAAAAACTAAATAGCTGGGATTTTTTTCAATGTAGCGTTTACTATGACATTGATTTTTAGCTAATTTTTTCTTAAAAAGGAGAGAATTACTCCTTCTGCATAGATGTATAGCCAGGCTTTCATGCCTTCACTCTCATCTGTCTCTCCTTAAAGGAGCCACGCTGACTGGCATCTCCTGTTACTAATATATAACCTCATACAACCCTGCTTCAAAATTACCGAACTATCCCTTTAATCCAACTGAGCTACAAAGGAATACTTGCATATTTTGTTGAAAATGTGGTCTTGCTTCTGTCTAAGTGCAGTTTTATCGCTGGTAATTTAATCAAATTTCCATTTCAGTTAGGATTTTGGCTTCCTGCAATCATGAAAACAAGATAATTGAGGTTAAGCAATTATTGTGCTGCATGCTGTGTTGCGTTTGTCCAAAGGTTTTCATATTTTTGTCACATTACAAGTTAACGTTATTATTATCTGCCACAATGGCACCATGCGAGCTGTATGCCAGTATTGTTCAAAACAAATCCTTGTGGTAAGAAAAATACTTTTCATGTTTTAATTGGTTCATTTTGGGCCTTTGTGTATGACAAGTGTTGCCTTTACATTATCTGATAAGAAATAAAATGCCAAGTACAATTTCTCTGGATAAAGAGCAACCAAGGACTTTAAGGACTTTGTGTGACTAGTGAATAGAAGTGTTGATGTGGAAAACTCAGATGACACCAGAATTACACTTACGGCTTCCTCAATCATCCCAAATGTCATGTCGGTTTAGCGCTAGCAGCCACGTTTCACACCGAACACGTTCATTAATTTACCATTTGTGCACACGAAGACATGCAATTACACACAAACACACTATCACTGGTTTGTGCTAATTGGAGCTGTGGAGCCTGTTGGCATTCACACTGTTTGTGTTAATCCAATTGAGATGTGACTACTCAACCAAGAGGATGAAGCCAGCAGCTTCAGGATATGAGATCGAGATATGGAAAATCACAGAGCAGGGACCGAGTCATGTACATTTGCTTGAGTTTGTTTGCATGTCTGTTTTTGAGTTTGTGTGTGCATGGTTGTGTTACCAAGCATTAATTGGCCACCAGTGCATTATCTCTCGTCTTGTGTTGGCCTTAAATAACAAGCTAATTGCTGTTAGCATGCAATTGCAATGTTAAGTTTGAACGGACAGCAGTGATACCACATATCGATTGGTTAAATTTAGTTCAGGTCCCCTGTTCCTTTTAATGGCCGCAGCCATTATCACTCTGTGCATCTGGTCCCATTAAACAAAGAAGAACTGTATAGGATGGAGGAAAGTGATGCACCTTTTTCTGTCTTAATGGTTCCTGTCTAATTAGTGTAAGTACTTTAAACAGCGGTGGTAGGATGTGTGTTTTCACTGTCTTATTGACTCTGCTTATAATAGATTAGATACGCTGTATGCTGGAGACGAGTGCATAACAATGCAGCGAAGGGAGATATGGGTTCAGTTCAACAGAAGTTTTGTGTCACTGTGATTCTCCCGAGACTGCTTGCTAAGCAAAGCCTGCTTTGTGATGTTTGTTTTAACTGGATATGCTTTACAGCATGGCAGTTGGACAGAGATGCTCACACTACTGTTTCATTGTGACTAATTGTTTTTTGCTGCCTTTTGGTAATTTATTCTTCTCTAGCCAGTACTTTAAAACAAACCAGGGCTGCACATTTTATCTTATTACATATCCAGAATGCTCTCTCTTTAGTATACCAAAAGTATAATATGTAACAATGTTTTTGTGGAAATAGCCTCGTGGGTTTTAATAATTCCCAATGATGGGTCTTTGGTGTAAGATTAAGTAATGATGAGATGTCCAAGCCTCCATTGTGTGGAAGTGTGAGACATGCTGTATTTGTTGTTGAAACTTTTAACTTGTTTATACTTTTCTCTGTGGGTTTTATGAAGAGGTCACAAATTGAGTATGTGCATTTGGGAGATAACTGTCTTTCTGTCACTGGGAGGGAACTTATAGATAAACAGCATAGTTGATCAAGATGCCCTCTTTTTTTTGTCTAAGGCATCGAAGCAGTTAAAAAACAAATTTATTCACACATTATTTCCAGCTGCAGCGTAACCCATCTTCTTAACACTTACAAGGTGGTAGCAGCAGGTCTGTCCATGTCCCAGCGGTCCTCATCTCCAACAAGCGCTGTAGCTCATTCAGAACTCTTCTGTGTTCTTGTTGTGGTGACACTGTGGTTAATGTTCCCAGACATCAACAAGCTGGCTATGCAAGACAGATGCAAGGTTCAGAGTCTATTTAACAAAACAGCGAGAACCGTCATATCACTGTCCATGTCATCCTGTATCAGCCCACATCTTGACAAGCCGCAGTTCACCTGGGACGGGTTACCCTGCAGCGTTGTTATTTTTGAAGGAAACAGCCAGGTTTGGAGTCATTATGTATACTTTGTACTCAATGCTTTCTACTTTCTCTCACTAGTGCGCCTCCTCTCTTTGATCCTTACATGAATTTAATAAGAACACACTGGAATTGATGAGCACATTTTCGGTCTGCCTTGATCTCCTTACTGTTAATCATTACTCCAAAGCTTTCACAAAGCCAAAATAAAAAAAAAAAGATTTGTAATGTCCAATGAAATTATGTCCCTTTCCAGAGTCTCTAATCACCATGATGTGGAACTAATGAGAATCTTTATTCCTTAATGATGTAATTGAATTAGGTTTAAAGGTTTATAAGACGTATTTGCATACTTTGAATCTTTTTTTTTCTTTTTTAAGATTTCTTTTTGGGTTTTTTGTGCCTTTTTATTGGAGAGATAGGACAGTTGATAGATTAGGAAATCAGGCAGAGAGAGAATGGGGAATGACATGCGGGAAAGGAGCCACAAGTTGGATTCCAACCTATAGGCTACCCGCTTGGAGGACTACAGCCTCCATACCTGGGGTGCACACACTAACCACTGCGCCACCAGCGGCCCATACTTTGAGTCTTTTGATTTTAACCTTACGATGTAGCTAAGTGAGGTGATCACCACTTGTCTTTATTTATGCTTGACTTCAGTAATGATGCTTGACTCCAGCACCCACAGACTACCTTCCGGTGTCAACCATCAGTCTACCCAATGAGAGGGCTGCTGTAGCCCTGGTAGAAAAGACGAACATTGTGCAACTTTTGAGTTGTTTGGTGCATATCAAAACCACGAGTTCTCTTGTTTTTCATGACAGATCTACAGTATAATACAAATCTGATATCGCAATCACTATAGTCAGAGAACTGACCACGGTGCATGCAGTCTGTGTGTTCATCTTAAAATAGGCTTCAGGCAACACTACTGCAGTCACAGATACACCTGCATGACCCTCGCAGAAGAAGAAGCTCAATTACAGATGTGAAACGACTTATTTATTTATTCCCTTGAAATTGTGCTCAGATTCTGCTTAGCCGTGTCCTCAGATCATTCCCTCTGAGTTGATTGGGTCACAGCGTGTTGTGTGAAGCTGTCAGCAATTAACATGATGAGAAGTAAAATGATACTGAGGTTCATACCGGATAAAAACAATCATTGTGTAATAACTTCATTCCTTTGACTGTCAGAAGTCATGCATAACCTTCATACTCTTTTCACGACTCTGTTGGTACCATTTCACTACAGGATTTCTGTGCAAGGCAAGAGACCATTTTTTTTTTATTCACGCCCATCCTATTTCTCACTACCTTCACTGCTCTGTTTGTGTGATTATTTTGCTGATTTGCTGTAATTAAAAAAACTGAGACATTATGATAAAGCCTTAACAGATAATAATACATCATGGTGTTTGCGTGTGAAATTTCACCCTGTGAATTACAAAACTATTCATCTATAGTTAAACAGCTCGCACCATGATTTATTCTCACATTCTCTGATTTCTTCTCATAGTAAAAAAGCAAAATTGTGTGAATGGTAAAATCTTTGCTTGAGATATTATTTGTGGCAGGGCAATTTCCATCCCGAGTCAACTAGTCCTCCCAGAGAGTAGCCTGCTTTGACACCTTCCCCATAAATAATCTGGTGAATATGGAACGGTCACATCAACCACACTCATGTTCTAAACATAATTTAAAACTATCCTAACACCTTTCACATCTGATGTGTCCAATGTGGATTAAGACAAGTATGCACGCTCCTCTTAGGACATAAACCCTCTTTCTGGTTGGCTGTAAGCGCACGTGTTATGAGCACCCGGTTTTAAGGTGATGAGTGCAAAGCAGGGAGTAAATAAAAGAGTAAATAAAAATATCATAACCAACTGTAAACCAACGTTGACAGCGCAAGCATCTATACAGCATTCCTTTTCTCTCATTTCTTTCTTCTTCTCTGCGCTCCAACAGAGACAAAAATAATCTCTGTACTTCAGTCCACAGAACACAATGTCATACGTTTATATAGGGGCTATTCAAGGTGGAAGGTAGTTTTAATTATTGAGAATTCTTCACTGCAGATTTATAAAAACTTCCACTTATACAGTAAAATTAATAATAGCTTGGATTTATGTAGCATCTTTCAAGGGACTCAAGGACGCATGACTTCAGGGCTGAACAAGTAAGACATAAATTAAAGATGAGTCAATTATAAGCTTAATAAAAAAATATGAGCAATGTTTGCTAAGGATTTAACTCCATAAGTTGAGTTCAAAAGGTGGCTTTTCAGTAGTTATATGATATAATAAAAATACAATATAAGAATAAATACTAGCCCTACCCTATACGTATGACTGAACGCATCTGATGAGATTTGAATCCTTGCTAGGACAAACATTCAGTCTCTCTCCTCAAGGAAGGATTTACAGTTTGTTGGGAATAAAAATAAAAAAAAAGGAGCGTTTAAGAATCTGTGATGTGTTTGACATAAGAGCTGCGATTACCAAAGTAGGACAGTTGGTGCCATCAGCAATGACACATACAAGCGCTTTGACCTGAATGAAAGAAGTTACAATTGGAAAGGCCAACTCTGTCCATAAAAAATGTTTCCCCTTCCCTGTTTATAAACTTACATTGATGCACCAGTCTATTGGGATTGGGAGTTTGTAGCAACTGTTGTTTGGTGCACAGGAACTATCATGAAGGAGAAATAGGTTGTCCGGAGCATTCTTTGTATAAATTGTTTGGCATGTCCTTTGCCTCAGATGTATAACCAATTTATTGGAGGTAAAAGTAATGGATTATATTTTTACATGATTCAGTTTATCATTTTATGTGTATACAAACCCATATACCATAAGAAAGTTGGTTGGTAAGGGAATAAGGAAAGTACTGTAAAAAAAATACACAATTGCAGACATTAACTCCACAGGAAGTGTGGGATTGTGGGTTTTGTGAAAACCAATGCAATGGATAACTGCAAAAAAAAATGTAAAGTTGAAGTGTTTCTGTTCTGTTTTCATCCAAGCAAATGATAAAAAAACAACTCTATCAATCATGACAATTCTGAAATAAGAAATGTAAACTTTAATATGTTCCTAGTATTACAAAAACAATACACAAAGCCTTTTTTTTTGATACAAAGAAAAAGAGCACAAAAAGTTAGACTTTGTTGGATGGACATGGATGTATAAGGAGCTTCAGGTGTGCCTGAGGGCAGATGCCACAGACCACAGTCAAGATGAGCTGTGGCTTCAGCAGCCTTGAGCAATCTGGTACCTTCACCCGCAGGGCTGAGTGCATTCCTGGGTGTTTTTATTTGTTTATAAGGACACAACCATCTGTAACCCCCCCCCCACACACACACACTCTAGAACACAAGCTTTTGATTAATTATCTTTTACTTTTAATTAATGTTAATTGTTTTTGATGCTCATTAATCATAGGACTTTCCCGCTTTATGTGTAAACTAATACAGAGCCTAATTCGCCTTAATTATCCTCTAACATAATTAATTGGATCGAATGCCTTTTTTGTCATTTGGCACGTTGTACAATGAAATGTACTGTGCTTCTCTGGAAAGAAAAGAAAAACCTTCAGCACGTACTCATCCATAATAGTTATTAAAAAAAACTGTTCTAAAATGATTAAAACAAACCCTGAAGCTGACAGAAAAGGGGAAACTGAAGTGATGGCGTGATATGAAACTGTTCAATCCTTTTTTCCTCAAACATTCTGTGGACCATTAGTGAAATATGAGAATTGCACTGCAGACTCGACTCTCATTTATATTTGGGAAAAAAAAAGAGAAGTAATCAGTGTAATCAATAAACCACAGGTCCCTGTTATAAAACTACTTTCTCCCCTCATGCTGCATTAAACTCACAGGTCACATCTCCTGATTGATTCATTTACAGTTTATATATTACTATTTAAAATACATGGAATTAATACAGTCTTGAAGTATTCATACTTTGACATCCTTAAATGTACCCTGTCCTATTTTGGGCTACTTTTACAATCGAGACATTAGCATATATCATAACATTCAAAACAATGAAACATAGAAAAACAAGCTGATTTTTTTTACAGACTTGACAGGTTTAGTTAACCTTCATTGTTCATGAAGACTCATGGAGGAGTTGAGTTTTTAACCACATGTGCCTCGGTAACTTAACCTTCCTCTGAAACTGCAGACGTTATACATTTACATTATTTCATGTTTTTATTATTAACTTTTATTGGATCAGACATTTTCACCAGCTTGAGTCCTGATCTTAAATGTCAAATATCAAATTATTTTCAGATCAAATATTTGTTGTTGCTGTGCAAAGAAAGGTGCACTTACTGGTGAGTTCATCCAAAAATATCAAACAGCACGCACATCCAAAAAGTTGAGTACTGAGTGCTGGACAAAAAACATCCAAAGACAGAGAAAGACTGGCACTTACTGGTGAGGCATTTGCTACCTCATGATAATAATCTGGCACTCAGAATCTTTTATTAAATAAAACTGGGAGACTGGCAAGTGCATACAGAGTGCTTTATGTGCTTTGGGTATCAACAGGGAAGACATACATATGCAATAGACCCTAAATTACATTTTTTCACTTTCTGGCAGAAGGCTGAGAGCAACAGCCTTCAGCTAGAAAAAAAGCCATTAAGCCAGTCTCCATAGCCTACTGTTTGATATAATGGCTGAGGCTTAGAGACGTTAGAGGACGGTGCAACAAGCTAAGAAAAAAGCAGAGAGGAACCAAGCAAGAAGATGAATTACAGTAAATATTGGGCAGGCTTTTACATGTTGAGAAAAAGTAGGCTGCAAGTCCAAAACCAATATCGAGGTACAAGGATCGGGACACTGATGTCAGTACACTGTCTTATGACATGCAGTTGCACTCAGAGGCCTTCAGTGGGCACCAAAGCACACCAAACCAAATTCCTCCATAATGTTGCTGTAAAAAAAAAAAATACATTTTCAGTGACGCACTTTATCAATGCAATGTTCTTCGCTGGGAAAGGTCTGTTCAACAGGTGATAATGATTGTTTTGCTGATTGCCAAACTGCTTGTCTCCTGGCTGAAGAACATCCTGTGGATCGAAACATTGCCCTTCATGAAGTTATTGCTCATTGGGAGCTGCACAGAAGAGTGTGTGGACCTTCCCCTTTTTTCTGCAGTTTGTATATATTTTGTCCTGCACCTGTATGCATTTGCTTGGATGTGCGCACTGCCCACACTCGTCTTTTTTCCTCTTAGCTGTGAAAGGGCTATAAAATGTATCCTGCAGGTTTCAAAGAATAACTTCGATGAAAAAGAGAAAAGGTTCATAAAAGTGTAACGCACTGAAATTAATAGATGGATATTTCCCCCCCTCAAGCACATGACTTTATCTTTCTTTACAATAATGATTGATTTCTCTTGAAATAGATTTGAGGAATTATTTGATGGAGCATTTTATATACCAACTTGTTTTAAGCTTATAGTTAGTTTTTGTTTTTAGAGCCTGTATGTGTAGCACCAGTACCAGGACGTAATGATAACGGAGATGACACACTGAAGTGCTGCCATGCGTAACTGAGTATCTGTCCCAGATATCCTACGGGTTATATGTTAAAGCAGCAGCTTTGTGTGTTTGTTTTATTTAACTCTGCTCTAGTCAGGAACTGCACTTCGAGTTATTTCGAAAAGATTCTTCTTGAAGATTAGTTATTAGAATTTATAAACTGAGTTTTCATTTTGGATATGTTTTGATTTGTCGGATTGCCCTGCTCGTGCTGTGATGTTACTAATGCACATGTACAGAATGCAGTGGTTAAACAATATATTGTGCAGCCTTAGTTAAAATGCATTTAAGCATGAAATTATTCCTGTGTCTAGTCCTAAAGCATTTTGGCTCTGGCCTTTTCTCAGAGCATCCTTATGCCATGTGTTCCTGTCTGTGCATTCACTGTCTTGTTGATATGATCCACACAGACAAGTGTAAAAGACCTTCTGACATAAAAATACTTTTTATATTCATAGATTAAATTTAGATTTCAGAGCAGCGACTGGCCCACAATAGGTCCTTCCTCAATGTCAGCCTGTTTTCATGGTGTGTCAGACTGCTGGCTGGGTGAACATGATGGGAACTAAACAGACTGCAGCAACCTGCAAAGCCTGCAGAGTTGAAAGAGTTGATTATGAAACACGGCCAGATCAATAGACAGGACGGATACTTTATGAGGTACTAAGTGCATGCAGCTTACAATCATCACAAGAGTGTGTATATTGGCTTATGGAAAACGAAGACACTTAGACTCTAGTTATGTGAAGAGAAATGAGGCTGAAAAGAAGAGAGGAGGGAGATAACACAAAATGGTTTAATCATCAGAAGGAACTTAAATTCATCAGATTTTTTGATGGAGAAATATATCAATACTGATATTTATTGATGCTCTTTAAATTAAATGTTTCTTTGTTGATTTGAGTTGAAGCTTTTGCTCCAGCTTTTATGATTTCTATTGGATTTTTTTCAGAAATAAATGAAAATTGCTTCAAACAAATGATTACAGTGTCTTGAGATAATAACAGCGGTCTGTTGAATATTTAAACTCTTCTTTTTTTTTGTGGGTATTTGTACACAGAGCAATGAAGGAGCAACAACTTGACAGGCTGTAGCCTTTACACACACCCCAATTTTCAGCTCCTGAAAACATTTCAAACAAATTTTAGGTGCATCTTCCTGAGCTGGTTGTTCACACATGCACGTGACAATGGGAGACTGATGTATGGAGGAGGATAGGAAATTCACAGACAAGTGTAAACAAATAAGAATAACATATATACCAAATGTCTTGGAGCTCACGAACACTTTGGTGTCTACCAATCAGGAACTGGTACCAATTTAGTACCAGTGTCTGATATCCAGTCGTCAATGTATGAACATTTTAAAAAAAATCTCACGACATCAAACACAGAATGAGAGACTGGTACTATTTTTATCAAGTCCAAAATCACTGCAGCAAACATCAAAATTATTTTTTAATTGGGACCACTCAGAGACATACACACTACTACACTACTATATATTGCTCTCCTGTCTGTGGAGACTCTCTTTACATCTGATGCTGAGGATTCACTGTTGAGCTTGTCTTTGTCTTTACAGAGGATGTTTGTATCAGGGGAGATTCTGGAATAAAAATAGATGCAGGTAGGTCAGAAACATTTTGGATGTAAAGGACAGTTTGAACTCTGTCAAGCCAAACCTTAAGCTGACATGACACGTTGATGGGATAAGGAGTTTTGAAGACGGGACCTTTTATGTGTCGGAACAGAATATAGGTCATTTCTATTATGTGAAAGAAAGATAGATTTTGTGTGGTGTTCATAACTCGGATGTCTTTGTTCTTGTCTCATTGAAGGGTTTACTGTAAGGAGAGAATTTGAGTCTTGAAATATTTCAGTCTAAATGCTTGTTTCCAGCCCTATTCTCTTCAGAAGGATTTCCATACAGACCACATTCCTGTGGAGGTGGTGCTGTGTTACGTCTGCCTTCATGGAATCTGTGCTAAATTATGCATTTGACTGTGTACCCACAGGGATGAATATTGTACTCCAGGTCATGCATTATAAATGAAAATGAACAACTGTAAGGATACACAAACACCTAGCATCCTCAGGTAAGGTTAACACCCCCGAAGGATTTCAAAGTCGTGTTGCTTAAGTAATTTGGGCCACCCAGGGGACCCAGAGGACAGACACAAGGACACAAAGCAAAGGCACTGAGATGATGTGTCTTTGCTATTTCTCAGTATGACTCGCAGGTCGCCTGGATCTAATAAGTCTCTCTAAAATCCTTCCCCTCTGGCAGGACAGTACACCTCAGACTGACATCATCAGTTTCTTCAATGTCCATTACAGTCTATCAGTTAGAAATTTTGTGAGAAACCCTCTAACCCAACTAGAGCACTGTTGTATCTGGATGTTCTTTTATGGCTCCCCACTGGCTGCCTTCTCGCCATGCTGCTGTATTGCCAAATCTCTTTAAGTATTTTTTTTTACCACCTGAATGTTGTCAAGTTCAAGGTCAAAATTGTCTTCTTAAGCCTCTTCTTGGAGTCATAGTGAGCAAATGGGGAGTCTCTATGTGTGTGTGTGTGTGTGTGAGTGAGAACTGATTTAAGGCCCCTGGCCACAGGAAGAAAGGCTTCTCTACACTCCAGGCACGTCCCTGAAACCAGCAGCAGAGGAAGAGGCGAAGCATTATTGCTTTTCAGCATTGTCACCTGCAGATGTCTAAATGAGTTGGTGCTGTCCTGCAATGCCCAACATGGCAGACCAACACTTACTCAACTTCTCTTGCTACTGATACACCATAGCCCCCCTGCTAGTTCTTCCTGTTCTCACTTCAGGATCATCCTTCAGTATCACATCCTCCCCTTTACCCTCATTGTATGTCTCTCTCTCAATCTCATGCATGCATTATCTGCCCATGCATTTGCTCTTTCCATCACCTTTTCTTTCCAGTCATAGTTTATTGTGGTTTGTCATGAAGTTATGTCTACGATATAATAACAATAACCAAAGTCCAAATTGTTGTCATATCATCAGAAACTCTCTCAAGGGCCTGTAATACACTGCTTTCACAGAACCGCATCACTGTGATGACTACAATCTTTGCACTGTTTCCAAAATGGCTTTTCAGTTTAACATACCTTTCTGTCGTGGAGACAAACCCAGTCTGTGTGACAATCCATAAACAGAAATGATTTATAATATAGACAGCTGGTTTCCGGTTATATTTTAGAATTATTGTTAGGAAATGTTTACTTAATTCCACCTTAAGCCATCATGAAATGTTAACATCATTGCATGGCACTGGCATGAATCAGTGGTGTGTTCACAGCTGGAAGTCATTTTGACACAGAAGGGCATAACTCATGAAATGAACTTGTTCTAGTTTATCTACCTGAAATGTAAATGCAGTACTCATAGTGCTTGTAGTAGCATGGCTGAATATGAAAACCAACACGATATAGTTCCTAGTCTAACCCAGTTTCCCTCAGCCCACGTGGTAAGGCTTCCATTTTTACTTTTTGCTCACTGCCTGTCACCCACTTTTCTTACCTTTCAATGATCTCTCTTTGTTTTTCTTTCTGTGCAACTTTCTCTTTCTCTGTGCCTGGCATGACCATTTTTAGTCTGGGGAGTTTTATTCAGCGTTGTTTGGCATCAAAGATTCCCAGTGGAAATGTTAATTGAAAATATTCCTGCAGCTAGAGTAGTAAACAACAGACGGATTAGGGCTTTGTTTTGAATAAAAATGTGTTTGCCTGTATGAAAATCATATTTGATTTCCATTAACTTTTCTGTGGGTTAGTCCAGAAAATAGTGAGGATTAGTTCCATCACAGATTTATATTTGTGATGTCTCTTTACACAACTTTTTACCAAATGTCCCCTTTGCCACTTGAGGTTTGATAAAGGAAGATGGGGTTTGTATCAATATCAGACGATGACAGCTCATGACTTAGGAAAACCTTATCGGTCCCCTGCAGTCAGTCTGGGCAGCTCGCTGCTGCCTCTCATCTCTCCTGTATGTTGCACTGACTGTGTCTTTTACTGCACCTGGGTCTCATCAGGGTCACGTCATCAGCTGATACGAATCTATATCCCCTCATAACTCCAGGCAAAGAGTAGAAGCGGAGAAGTATCGCCTCAGCCGACTGAGGTACCGAGACACTGTTACATATAAACATAAAATAACAAAATATTCACTCACACATGCGTTGTTCTCCAAAATACTTTTTCTCTGTATTTTTTTTCTCAATTTGTAAGTCTCAGAGTTGTTCCCTGTGACCAAGATTGGATAAGACTCACTCACAAGTATGTGGATGAAACTTTATTTACTTTTTTTATAAAGATGACTAGCCAACTTTTTTGTTTGCCATTTAATGACTTAGGTTCAACTCAACAATCTACAACAAAGCCAATAAGCAGCCAGTCCCTCTACAGCCTGCAACAATCTTCCAGCTATGATTTTCTACTTGTCGCAGTAATGGAAATTATATTTCCTTCTGGAAATGTATCAGAGGGGGGGGGGTTGTTATACTTTGCTATAAAGGTCCAATAAATCAAATCCTACCGTGTGGCCTCTGCTGCAGCAGCTCTTTGCAGCTGTCTCGCTCTCCCCAGGCTGTCCTCTCTCCCAGATTACCTTAAGGGATTGATGGCCATGCCAAAGCAAAAACAGAAAAATCCATACCGCTCTGCTGCCCTTTCCATATGACATTGATTTCACAGTGAAATATCAATCTGCATATGTCATGTACTGTTGCACGCTCTCAATAGTAAAAAAAACAAGTTTAGAAGTAAATCAGCATAAAGCAGACCTTCTTTTGCTTCAGCTCTCTTTATATTAGGCACTTGAGAGAGAAAGACAAATGAAAAATCTATCCAATCCACGAGTTAATGGAGTTATGTGATGAAGAATTTATTCGTAATCTTCAATAAGCTTGTACCTGTACACATATGTATACAAGCGCAAACAAACACACAGTACAGGGATAAATTATTACCAGCCTGAGGTGGTACAGGTATCCTGAGGACTATGTGTCAGGTAAGCTTTGATATGTTTTTTTTTTTTTTTTTACGTATATCATTAGGCACATGTACTGTAGGGGTGTAGACATTAGCTAATTTAAATCAGGCAGAATTAATCTAGTGGATTATAAATACATGTAAATGGGAATTTGCAACTGATATCAATTTACTCTTAGCTTTGATAAGTTTTTTCTGCCTCTACATTCAGCTGCATTCAATTTTTTCTGACCTCTGTTTTGAAGCTCGACCAGTTAAACAGTCAGCCGACTATTTTATCGCAGATTTGCGCAGATATTACTAGATCAACCAGTCAAACAGCATTTCATTTTAGTTTTCATTGTATTACACTAGCAGTTCTCTTTCACCAGCAGAGTATGCTGTATGGATTACAACAATCATTATTAGTGATGCACATACATGCACAGTTACTGTGCTGAGTAACCATCTTGTCTTCACTAATTATCTTTGATTACTTGATATGAGGGATCAACGCAACATATTTGTATAGCTACACCTGTCTTTTTCTACAAATCAAAGATAAATTTAAGAAAGATATTGGTATCTGATTTTTTATCTCTCCCTAATATCGATATCAGCCCCAAACATCAATATCGGTCGGGCTTTACTCTGTATACTGTAAAGTGCCTAGTTTATGTCACAAAATTCAAGTAATATCAGTAATTTCCAAACTACGTAACAATGATGCAGAAAGTGATTCATTCCCGTTAATTAACTCAGAAAAACAGAGATGCATGAGTAATTAGATTTATCTAACATCATGACACATCTGCAAAGACAAACCATTAGAACTTAGCATTATTTATTGAAAATATATAAGCATGAGGTTTGACTAGATGGCCACATTTGACATCTGAATAAGAATGAAAGCCTTTTTTTCTGTTGCACTTTTGATGATTTACTCTTGGAATAATTCCTCAATGGTTTCTTTGCCTGACGAAACCCTTAATGTTATCAGTTACCTGGCTGATGTAAAGTTGCAATTGCAAATGTTTAGAGCATATTTCAAGTTGTTTTGGTTTCATATTTTTTTGGACGGAAATAAAAGCAAATAACAAAGAAAACTCTGGCAGTGTACCTGAATGGTGTATCCTTCTGTGCAATTACTGTCAAACATAAACTTGTCACCTTCAGCAGAAGTCTCATCTCTACAGTTAGTGATGATAATGCAGGTTTTGTATATACGCTGCGACCGAGCAGGTGATCTCCCCGTGGTGCTGAGTGATTAGGTCGATCCCCAGCGAGATCCCACCTGAGTAAGGGGGCTATTAAAATGCAATGACATGAGATTAATGTTCATCTTGTAAGTGACATTTTCTTTCTCATTTACCATGAAAATTGTCTCCCAATATTGTGTGCTGGGCCTTGTTTGGAATGCTGATGAGTTGCAGAAGCTGTTAAAAAAGAGGAAGGGTGTCTAGCTGAGTAAGGGACAAACAGTAAAAACAATACCATTTGCAAAATGGCACAGTGAACTTTGAGACTGTGGTAACAGTGTAGATTGAAATCGTACTGTATAAGGATAAATGTATTAGGAATTATGTGTAGGCTGAAAACTGAACAGGAATGTGATACACACATGTAGCACAGTTTTTCTGTGGTTGGGTTCACAGGTTAGAAAACAGAGAAAAAGTTAGTTGACCTACGACATTAGAATGTCTTCATGACTCTGGATTAATGAAAGTCTGTACAGTGTAAAATGGATACTCTCCTTAATATTACGTCTGTGTGCCTCATAAATTGAGATCCTCCTGAGCTCATCTTCTTTGTGCATTCGGACTCAGATGCGTTATCTCTTTTTTCCCCTTTTTCTTAGTGTCTGTAGGCAGCAGTGCGGTGTGCATAGCCCTGGAGCTGCATACTTAATGTGTATGTGAGATCAAGAAAGCTAAGTGGCTACCACAGTCACCCAGATCAGACAGCCTCCTGTGCTGCAAGATGGACTAGAGCCCCACACCTCAGGAGATCAAAGGTAGGAGAAGATGCTTGGTAAACAGCCGCCACTCACCTGCCCTGTTCATCGACTGCATGTAGAGAGTGAGGAGAGGGAGGAACTAATAAATCCCTTTGACTTTGGGCTCTCTGCTTCCTGTGTGTTGGAGTTTTTGACTGTGAGATTTTCTTTCAAACACCCAAAGGTTTGGGAAAAACACAGGCATAGTCGAAAAATGCATTCATTTATTTTAGCCGGCCTCCCAAGGTGCAGTGTCTGTTTTCTTGTTGATAAGATCCTTGAGACTGATGAAAGCTGGGGACAGTACTACATTTGACGGAGGCAGGCCTCCAGTAATTGTCTACGAGTTGGAATGCATTTCAAGATTCTGCAGAGCATGTGTTTTAAATACACATTTTACATATCAATACATTCTGCCACAATGCTCAGAAATGAATACTACTTATTTAGAAATGTTTTAATTTAACCTTTATTTAGCCAGGAAAAAGTCTCATTGAGATTAAAAATCTATTTTACAAGAGCGTCCTGGCCAAGACAGGCAGCAGCACAATTACAGGGTTTCAGACATAAAACACTGAACAACAATGAACATAAATACAGGAATCACAAATGTCAAATGTTATACTATTGAGAGAACTGGAGACAGAGATCTTGAAATTCGCATTCAAGAGGAACACATATTAACATTTTTTTAGCCACCATATTCCCAAAAGGCAACTCCAGTATACTATGAATACAAATGCCAGAACACAGTGTTCTGTAAAGACATTGAGTTTCTCTGAGGCCTCAGTGCCCTGTGAAATCTAACACTGACAGAATTTGACTTTTTGCTGACTTTGGCTCAGGGAAACTGGTTTTAGGACACATTCAGTGCCCACACGTGCAATCTTGCATGAGATGCAAAAATTGAATATCACCTCTGTGCAGATGGTGTATTATTGCCTCTCAGTATTTTTCAGCTGCATCATATTGATGCCACTAGGTACATTTGTTCTTCACAACCTCACTGGAAATGATGTACTGGTACTGGTATGTCTTGTAAATCAAATCATCTTCAGTTCTGCTTACTGATGCTCTCACTGCTGCCCAGAGCAAATTATTCTCTACACACTTAACAGAAACACAGCATACGTATATCTGATGAACCCAGTCCCTTCTGTCCTAAATAAGTTGTGTGGGTTTTGGTGTGTGTATTTTGTGTGTGTATGTGTGTGTGTGTAATGAGCTGTTTGTGTTGTTTGTGTGTTGACTGAATTCATCAGTCTGCTCCTGTCTGTGTTGCCTCTGGGCCACCTGCCTTTTTCTTGCCTCCTTTCCTGGCTGCTCCTGAGAAGAAGAGATAAGGCCCACTGATGTTTGTCTGCTCCCTGGCAGATTACTGAGGCAGACAGGTACAAGGACTCTGGCAGACAGTTACAGTATACTGGAGGCCAAAGAAAAACTTGTTTGAGAGGCCTTAGCTGACCACAGCCCCACTCCGGCTTGAAGGCCATCTGGCTTCTTCATGTATACTGTTGCTGCTCAGCCAATTACTGTTTTAAGAGAAACACGAGTCAATGTGGGAAAAGTCTGGAAGTTTCTTTGATTAAGAATCTTTAAATGAGAGTAGATAGTCAAACAAAATGTCACAGTTTTTTTATTTTTATTAATAGTAACAAGAAATTCCAATTGCATAAATGAAGAAAATTATTTAGGTCAGTAGGTCACCAGCATATATACTGTGTATACTTTGAATACAAGGAATTTATATAAACATAAATGATGATTATTATTTCATTGATCCGTTTTATTTTATTCAGCCTTTATTTAACCAGGAATATTCTCATTGTAACATAGTAACCCTTTCTAAAGCACTTTGTTACAGCCCTCTGGTAAAATACTTTTGACAGGTGCAGAAGGCAGAATCTAATTGCCACACTACATAATCACATTTTCTTCGAAAAGCCGCAAACAGAAAATGAAAGGGTTTCACACAGTGAGCAGTGTCACTGATTGTTGTGAGAACTCAATGTATAAATAACATTACATTTTATTCCCCTGTTAATTGTAATTCCATCAATATTACACTCATAAGTGAGGATTTCAGGAAAAAAAACAACAACATAAAAACCTGCATAAAATTAGCACATGGTCAGTGAGGAACTGCCTAGGTGTCCTTGATTATGCATGTTTTTTAGACATAAAATCTCCGTATCTCTGACGCAGCTACGATCAGGACAGAGAGTAACAGTGGACATTTTGTTTTAGATAATTATTATTATTTAATTTTTGGGGGGCTTATCAGCCACTCCCTGCTAAGTGCTAAGGCTAGCTCTTTAACTCAGAATGCCAAATAGAGCAACACGAAACTCAGCCAGTCTCACAGACGACTGGAGAAGATCATGAAGTATGTACTCATTCATAAATAGACTTTGAATCCATGCATCAATGAATCCAGAATAGTTTTGAATCTATTCTGAATCGAATCGTGACCCCAAGAATCAAAATGGAATCGAATAGTGAGACACCCAAAGATTCCCAGACCTAACAGAGAGTGTAGGAAAAAGATAAGCAGCTAAACTGTTGCGCCTGAGAGTTTTTGTCTTGGTGCTGAGGAGACAAGGCGCATCGTCTGTATGATAGCTTTCTGCCTCTGAACAATGAAGTAACAATATTGTGATATTTAAAGTCTCCATCTGAAGAATTTTCTAATGATTAAATTAAGACTTTCTTGCAATACAGCTGAATTTGCAACTGGTGAGAGTTGGGCTGTGTGGGGTGCCCTTGCCTGGGGTTTCTGAAAGTCTGAGCCAGCCTGTGAGCTGTGACTCGACACAGACAGAGCAAACTGTGAGCCTGAATCCTCAGTTCTGGGGTGGATTGTTAAACAGAATCCATTTGAGTGTCAGACGGGACAGTAACACTCTGTGGTCAGTGAGCACCGTATTCTTGTGTGTGCAGAGAGCTAATAGTCATCCTTCACTATTATTGAAAGAACCAACACATAATTATAGAAACTTATGAATCTGAATCATTTAATGTTCTCTGTGATTGTTAATGGTTTGTTTTAATGATTTTTAAAAGTATTTTTTTTCCCTTTGCTATGATGCTTTTGATGTCTTGTCAGCTGTGAAGCACATCAAATATACACTGGCAGGAAGAGGGGATCTAAGGGGTTAGAAAGAGTTAAGGAGCAGACTGTGGAAACTTATAAAATAGTGGAGCAGATCTCCAGTTTTCATTTATTTAAAACACTTTAAGCCTGATTTACTAAAGGTTTACGTGTTTTAAAACGTGTGCAAACTTGATACCACCAGCAAAAAATGTGCTATCTGATCTACTAACGGCGCGCAGTGAGGATTGCGTCTTTCATATGAGCAAAACAACATGCATTGTCCATTTAGTATGTTTGCCTTAATGAATATGCAATATGGGGCGTTTCTGCCCTAGCGTGCAAAACACTGGGAGGAGAAAATGCAAAGAACTGAAGTTAGTACACGCATTGCGATTTACCAAGCCTGGCAAAAACTACGGTGATTATGACAGTGACTGTATTTAACACCTTTGAAAAGAACGTGCTAACCCAGGATAACAGTGTTACGCACAACAGGCTGCTGTTATTGAAGTTAGGAGGAGACATAGGCACAATCAAAGAATCGCGTATGCCCCACACATGTTAATATGTTTGGAATGACAGCAGGAAACACCATGATTAAACTTTATTGTTGCCTATTTCTAGCCAACAAAACTGAACACTCAGCCTCTGCATTCTAAAGAATTTCAACATTTACATTTATTTCTTCCTATTTCCCTCATTTCGCCAACATTATATTTTAAACTGGGGATTTCCTTTTTCTCAGGCTGCACGTCTCTCCCCCAGCTCGTGCCCTCTGTCGCGCTCCTCTCCATAGTGCGCACGTCTCCTCCCTCTACAGCCTGCTGCTGCTACGCTTGGATGGGGGGACCTCACCACTGCTTGTACCCCAATCCTCGATACCTCTTGCCAGAGCATTTATGTCCGATCAGACACAGCGCTGGCCACCTGTCTTGTGCGCAACAATGTGCAGAGTGTCGCGCATGCAGTCATCTTGTTTTCCGTCCAAACTCTCCATGACGTAAACCAGTAGAACACGCAAAAACCTGACTTAAATAGTACCGCCTCCACAAGGTTTGCACCTGGTGTCATTCACGCAAATTTTCTTAGTAGATCACCCGCAAATTTCACACTAACCAAACGTTCAATTTGTTGAAATGAACACGCAATTTAGTACTCTTTAATTGGGAGCTTAGTAAATCAGGCCCAGTGTCCAAACAATTGCTTAACCCATCATTTAGACTGACACATCCAGTATGTATGACCACATGCTGCCTTATTTTGCTGAAAGACATTGTAGGCAGGCTGGTTTACCATGTGATAAATGTACTTTTAATTCAAAGTGAAAATGTTTTAATAGAATAATTAATAATAATAATAATTATCTGTAAAACAATTACAATAATTATCTGTAAAACATGCAAAACATAAAACATGCAAACCATATGATCTTCAGTTTGCCAACCCCTCAGTCTTGTTAAAAGTTTAAGTTACAACTGTACAAATGAGCACATAGTGCTTAACAGTCATCTCACTGGGTGACTTGCTTTGCAAGATCCTTTACCAGTGAAGACTTGAGCTGGGCGAGTGCTGTGATCAGCATCTGCTTGGAGGTTGAATACTTTCCTTTAATAATGGCTGATAAATAATCAATAATAATTTAATAACTGAGTAACATAAGGATGAAGGCAAGTGGCACTTTTCAGCTCACAATTAGCGGCGTCATCTGGTCAGTCAGAAGTGATAACAACAGTCATTTGTACAGGGCTGAGAGTGACTCAATAGATGGCTCTGTTATAGGAATGAGAATATGACAGGTGAGTTCAACTTCAGTTAATTGATGGACATTAAACTCTTATTTTACTATTTTAACAATCAATGAATGCTTCATGTTATGAGAAATTAGTGACCAGACCAGGTGACACTGTCTCTGTGTCTCTTCTGGTCTTGGTGTCTGTCAAAACGCTACAGGGTAACTTTTGTTTTTTCTACGTGAAGCATCAGGGAGATAAAAAAAAAAAAAAAAAAAACCTTGGTATTTTACTCCTCGGGATTTGAAGTGGCTGCTGTGTTGTTGATGTATAGAGAGCTGCAGGTGTGGCCAAGGGCAGAGAAGAGAGGCACAAACGGCAGACAGGATGATACGATGCTTTGGCTGCATGATAACAAAATCTGGCACCTTTCCAGAGGAATGTATGAAGGCTGGGGCCTTCAGGGCCTTTGTTGTTTTGAAACAAATATTCACAGCCACTTGAACCCTCTGTTTCTGTTTGTCCCTATTTTCTCTTTGGCTTAGTTGACTTTCTTCATCAACAAGGTTTGACACCGTCGCCCAAATAACACCAATAACACCATTTGCATTGTGAATTTTCTTCACCTGGGATCACAGTCTCATTCATAACAGTGTGTGAGATGTGTGGGGAAGAGGCTTGTTGTTAATGACAGCGTTTCAAAACAGCTTAAAACCAACTTGGAAATGGATAGCATTGACAATAGGAAAATGCATTTAAAATATTTTTCAATAATCGCATAAGTAGTCCATATTAAACATATTACATTGCACGGAAAATACATTTATTTTGAGTGAGGACATAACAGTAGACTACTGTATGATGCAAATTTGATTAAAGATAAACTTTATTGATCCCCCGTGGGGGAAATTTGTGCATTACAATTCACAATGCAAATGGTGTTATTGGTGTGTTATTTGGGCGACAGTGTCAAACCTTGTTGATGAAGAAAGTCAACTAAGCCAAAGAGAAAATAGGGACAAACAGAAACAGAGGGTTCACACTAGGTGTAATAATGAAGGCAAATTAGTCGATATGCTCTACTTCGTATATTCCAATTTTTAATTTTTAAGCTTTTCACTAATTGTTTTAATTGGTCAAAATGCATATTTTGGTTGTCAGTTAAACATTTTATTCAGTGTTCTTTGAAACACCTTCCATCTCCTCAGTTAGTATTATTAGGTAAATATCATTAAAGTGAATAGAGCAGACATTGACTGATTTAAGAAAGCTTTGCCAAAGCATATTTGTTTTCTTCTTCATTATTTTGATTTAACTCTGTCATATACAATACACCAAAATGTAGCAACTTAGTGTTAACCATGTGAGATGGGGCCATAAATGGTGTTTGTGCACACGTCATTCTTCTTTCTAGTTAAAATAAATAAGCAGTTTTTCTCAACACTTTACTTTTGGTTGCTACACTATACATTCTGTTGGGTACTCTGTCTGAGATTGGAAAATGAGAGACGGACGGCGACATAAAAGAGAGTGGAAGACCATCTGAGAGAAAAATTTAAGCGAGTAGGTGTGAGGCTCATCAGTCAAGAATAAGAGATAATCAGGACTACAGAGAGGGTTCAAAGAATAGGGGAAGAGCAGACTGTCAGAGGATGTATTAAGAGAACCCGAAAGGGGGCTACATGTTACCTCAGCTATTAGAAACAGTGTGAGAAGCAGAGAAGCTGCGTGATGAGTGAGTGCAGTGGGAAAACTCGCCACATGCTTCTCCCCATGCCATCAGCACGAGAATGAAGGGCGGCAGAAGGGTTGGATGCAACAGCTGGCTCCAGCGGTGTGTGGTCAGGGGTGCTATTGTTTCAGCCTTTGAGGCCACCCTCCAATCCCCTTTACAAATTGGAAAGACCACCAGTCACAGTGACACAGAAACTGGCTGTTGTCAGTGGGTAAGCTGTCTGATGGATGGAACCACTTTGCCTGGTGGATAAAATGGTAATGGGGCACAAAAGGTCACAGTTGGATTATGAGTGTCTGGTCTGGTGGCATGAGGACTGAGGCTGACAGTGGTCAGTCTAGTTTGTAAAGCTGGTGCTCTCCATTTTATTCTGCTGATATTTGACTGGTTATGGCTGGTTAGAGTTATTAATGGCTCCAAAATTGGCTAAACCTTGTATGTGTAGAGCATTAAAGTCTATTTAACTTTGGAATAAAGTCATTCATTTCTATTCAGAAATCTGCTGACTTCACAGAAAAAAACAAACACCTATACCTTTCAGCAGTATAACACACAACAGGGGTGCAGGATTAGAAATCAATGCATCACATTTGAATAACTGTATTCCTAAATGAAACAAGAAAGTTATATTTGCAAAAGTCTGTTTTTTTGCAATTAGGCAAGTGTGAACATGGGGATTTCCATTTGCTGTGCTGCTCACCATAAGAGAAACGCAGCACATAGAGTAGCCAGGAGAGCGCCATGCACACAGAGCACAGAGCAGATTTGTCTTGCAGCTTTGGTTCTGTCACAGTCTGTGTATGCTGGGGATGCATACTGTTAACACTACGGCTTATCTTGTGCTGTTCAGCAGATTCCTGTAGATTCCTTGTAAATAATTAAAATACATGCAGCTGGTGTACACATGGGGACACATGGCTTATCAGAAATCTACCATTCTACGTAAATTTAGTATTATTGAAGGTAACTTTTGCTCTTAACTATGCTATAGGGGTAGTAACAGAGCACCAAATCAACTATTGTTTACTGCACTTTATGAACAGATTTATGTCCCTGGTGCACAATGTACATCATTAGAGACCATTGGAACTCTTGAAGTATTATCAGCAAAAAACAATGTTGATCAGTATGTCAGCAAAACTCTTATTTCACAAAAGGATTCAACCTGCTCCTAATTTTGAAAAATGTCAGTTACAATAGAGGAAAAACATTCATTCAGTTTTGCTTGACGTAGTTATCTGATACATTTTCTGGTAATGTTTGTTACGTCAAACTCTATTACGCAATGAGCTCAAACAATGTTGATTGAGCTCACAGCCTACTCATGAAAACTCTTGGATTTGATGTGAAAGCAAGAATTTACACCTCAAATCAAATCAAATCTGAATCTATTTTTCCAGTGGATGTTTGAGTTTACTTATAAAGTTCACATGGTAGCTTGCTATTACAGTAAGGCTTTTACAGTAAGTCAGGCTAAATTAAAGATGAGCTAATTAAAAGGTCCATGGAGCATGCCAGCACTAATTTCATTTGTCTCCTCGAGCTCAGTTGGCAAGAGAAAGAGAGAGGTGATGTGTGGGAGAACAAGCAAAAAGGCTAAAGGAGTGTTATCCTGCAAATTCATCTGATACTAGAAGATATGATTATAGAATGTTTCTCTGTGTTTGACAACATTAGAAAATGTGATGTTCTTTGAATACCTATTCTTAATTCCCACTGGTGTGTGGGTTGAAATTTCTGTAAATGTTGTTCACCTGAAAGCAGAGATGGCTGGATAATTCAAGGCCTAAGGCATAGAAGAACAGATTAGGGCATCCATAAATGGTCCTCTCTATTTTCAGCCTTTTCACACTTTGTCTTTGTGGCATGGCCTTTTTCAAACCTACGAAGGCCATTCTTAGATCTACAGTGTGGACTCCACACTCCGGTAACAATTGAGAGAAAATGTTACGATTTGACAGGAAATAACTCTCATGAGTTGATAAATGGACACGTTGGAAGGGAAATCTATGTTTGTTGGCTACTAATCTTTAAAAATAATAATTTGAAAATAATCTGCAGATTAAATGGTAAAAACCATTGTTGTTGCGACCCTTCTTTCTAACTAATCTCTACTCCCCACAATAATAATGAAAGTAAGAAACGGTGAGGAAAATCTTTGCTAAACCACCTCAGCTTCTGTTAAAAATAAAGGCAAAATAAGAGAAAAATAATGTATGTTGCGCAGCTAAACGTTACATTTCTTATTGTCATCAGTCACAGCGGCCTCTGTATGTGGCCATCACCATGGTAACTCCGTGTTAGCCCACTCTAGTATCCATATTGATCTTCACTCTTTGAGTCTGGATGTCTTAAATGAATTGGAAGGCCCTTTTCTGAGAGTACAAGCAGAACGTTTTAGCTGTGTAGTAAAGACATGCCCCACACCAACAATTAAGTTCTTTAAAACTTTAATGCTGATCAATCAATAACTGAGGTTATTGATGCAATAAAGGATGACTGCTGAATGTCCTGTTTGTTATTGTTTGGCCCAACCCTCAGTAGGATTGCTTCCAAAGGAGGCTTACAGACCCATTAATCAGGTCCTGGTTGATCTCTCCTCAGGCCAGAAGTGTTCTGAAGGGAAAAGCTCCTGGAGGTGAATTCTGCAGCAGTTTTTAAAGATCACAGTGG
This sequence comes from Labrus bergylta, assembly GCF_963930695.1. Classification (NCBI taxonomy): domain Eukaryota; kingdom Metazoa; phylum Chordata; class Actinopteri; order Labriformes; family Labridae; genus Labrus; species Labrus bergylta. Next base: position 17,558,771 of record NC_089205.1, read on the forward strand.
ACAAGCCATGATGCCAGCAGATTGCAAGAGTGGTATTCTGATCTCTTAAATCTAGTGCATGCAGACTGAGATTACTCATATTACTTTTTTCAATTCCAGTCCATACGTTATCTCATTTATAATCCTGGACACCTAGCCCATCACTTAAATGTCTTAAAATCACCTGATTCTGATTGTAGGAAGTGTGACACTATGTTGGAAAAAGAATGGTTTTGATGCTGGCACCACCTTCGTTGGCACTTTTGGGTTAGTAATAACAGGGTTGTTTAAGTGGATCGGTATCTGTAACCCAAACGGCAAAGCCAGTGGCTCCTTAATGCTTTTTGATTTCAAGTCATTCATTCTTTTCATGGAGCACTGTCACAGTAGGCATGTTGGGTACATCTGTGACATCATGCGTCAAGCATTATCTCTGATCATAATCTTCCCAAAGGTGGGGAAGACACCAGTAGGTGTGTCACTCAGCCCCCCGTGTTCAAGGCTTTAATGTAATAAAGCGCCTTCCTGCTACATTTCTAAGCAGTTTATGTAATAAATACACGTGTGCAAACATGAACAATATGTAAACGCCATCACATACATTTACTCAATGTATACTCAGACTTAAAGCACCATTTGGTTAACCCTGCAGCTTTTAACAATGAATATACAAGTTAACCTTCAAGAAGCTTGATGATTAATTTGACTTCATATTGTTTTTACCTCCCTCCCCTCAGATTCCTTGATTATTTCTACATGTATTTAATCTAAATATTTGTATACCTTTACGCCCTGTACTGGTCAACAGAATGGTTGCCGAAGTCTCCTGTGGGAATACTTGGCCAACAGAAATAAAATGGTAAACCCAACTAATTAAATGTAAGGGAAGAAAAAACCTTCAAACCTTACCAAGCACCTCAGTGACAGACACCCAGACCACTAAAAGGAGTTCAAAAACGACAGACTAGCGTATAAGCCGCTAGTAGGATGCTGATGAGCTGCCATATTATGGTTTTTCACAAGCATACTGAATTTGACAGAACATTATGGTATTATAGATTTACAATTTGCCCTGATAATAAGGGGGAAAACGACTAATATTGATTGCATATCAAAGCAACGTTTGCAACTACTTGTTAACAGCTTGTTACAAAAAGAGAACTCAGATGGTTCTTGATTTTGATTTCTTATCCACAAAAAAACATATTTTGATCTTAGATTAGCAGACAATCACTAGTGCACAAGGACGACAGACTGGTGGGTGTGCATCCAGAGTTTATCAGCTGCCTGTAATTTTCTGCCATTGCAGTTTTTGCAGAGAAAAATTATATTGCATAGTCATTTTTTTCAATACGTTGATGATGAGAGCTGTATATTGATGTAGCAATAGTTTGCTGTCAGTTCTTATTGTCTGTGTTTGGATGGATTTTCCATAATACAAATTCATCGTCATCAGAAGATTCGTCTTAATGACCTTGGTAATTAATTTACAGTAGTGCCATCACAAACAGTGTTGATATCTATGGGTTAAAGATGATCTCTCTCATATGTTGGTGACCATGAAACCTGAGACACGCATTCATGTTTCACTCAGAGGAATTTGTGATTATTTTGGTGATTCTCTGACTTTTTATAAGAGCTGTCATCTAAAGATTTCAATTTGTCCATTTCTTTGGTTTTGGTGAATGTTGCTTTTGAGTTGCGGAAAAAATAGACACCTACAATTTCGGATCAATTTGTATATAACAGATGACCAGAGTCTTTTCACTCCAATTTAAAACTGGATGAGGGATTCTTAGAAGCTCTTTGTTAACAGTTCAGATAAGTGCCAAAGCCTATTTCACATTTTTCTTTTCTGATTTGAGCATTTTAAGCGTGAGGCAAGTCACCTCTTCGAATCTTTTCATTCTGTTCCATATTTTTTTTGTCATTCAATGCACAATGTCCTTGAGCTCCAAAGTTTCACAGGTGAACAGAAGCAGTAAAGAAATCTCTGATACACAACCATTTGTATCCCCTCTCCACTCTTTCCTTGAATCTGGTTGCCTCCTCTCATCATCTCTCTTTGAAATCAAGTCTTTCTTTCTTTTTCTCTTACATGAAAACACTCAGACACTGTGTTGTGTTTGAGATTCCAGTGCTATTTTTGAGAGTTGGTGCAGACAAAGTTTCTTCAGTATTGAGCACTCATAAAAGGTTTTACTTTTTCTTTAAGAATTGTTCTGATCTGAGCTATTAAGGAGCAGCACAGCGCTTCCAAAAGTTAATATCAATAGGTAATTTTAGCTGAATACTGGGTCTAAAGTTCATGTACAAAAAAAATCTATAAATAATCTGCTCTATTGTTTCATTTTAATCTACCGTGGTTAAAAACATGAAATAATCAAATATGAACTGTACTGCGAATACAGTATAAAGAGAAAATAATATATTTGTACTCTTAGAATTTTCATAACCCTTTTCTAGTGTTGATTTTTTAAATAGAGGGTAATTGGGTTTCTGACCACTGGCACATGGTATTAATTCAGAGCACTGAGAGGATATCTAATCCTCTATTTAGTTCCTCCATACATTTTATTTTAGGCATCTCATGCAAACATTCAAGAACAACTGTGCCTAAACCAAATTGATTTCATCATGAAAAATTTAACCGTAGCATTCATTCACTTCACTGGGGGGCTGGCAGGAAACAGTACAGGCAAAGTACACTTGCAGCTTAACCCGGAATATCCTTTTAGTTTTGTGCATAGTGTGAAAGCACCAAAAGGAACAAGGCAAAAACGGTCATCAAAGCATCAGACTCTGTTGGCTCATCCGTCACTTCAGCATTGTTCTTCCTTTGCGTCATGTCCTGCCACCTCATTCCCCCCCGCGTTTAACATGAAAGTTGCATGTGTGGATACCGCTTCAGAATCTGCCTGAATGTCTCTTGGGGTGAAACAAGCCAGCATCACACCGTTACTGTAGACCATTCCCAAATTTCTTTACCTTTTTGTTCTGTACTTTATCTTTCTCTCTGACAGAACTATTTTACAGCTCCAATGCACCTCATTTATATAGTCAGTGACATGCATTCATACATTTTCCATCCGAGTGTGTACCAATATCCCAAACTGATTTCAATACTGCCCGGCAGAAACTCTTGCAGTAGAGGAAACACCAGCAATGAGACCAAGGCGGTTTGAGGAAATGAGTGTTCCATTATTAATGCTCCCTTCACTTACTTTATGACGCCGTTAGGTGGTCATGCTGTTGTCGTCTGTCTTCTTTTATTATCTTTGGTTCACCACTGCACTTTAATGGATACGTCAAAAAATGAAGTTTGCCTTTTGGCACTGTAACAGAGACCCAGGGTCTCAGGCTCAGTGAAACAAAAGTAAAGAAGGTACAAATCATAAGATAGAAGCACAGTTTTAATGCGTTGGTTTGTTTGCCCGCCAGAGTGAAGCAATGTGAAGCATTTTACCAGATAAGCACTTTTTTTTTCTCAGTATTTGTCTGAAAGCATTATTGGTATGGAATTATTTTACCTTAGTTTAAAAAAAAAAAAAAATGTTAAGTCAATATCCAATTTCCACCAAAACGTATTTTATGCATTTTATGTGTCAGCTTACCCTGTTCTATTTTTTTAAACAAGTAGAGCAGTTAATATCACATTCATTATATAACTGCCCAGAAATAGTGATGCAAAGATAATTTACATCAAGCGTGATTGCTGTTAGTATGTCCTCTCCTCTTTGCTTGGCTCGTTTGCTGCTTGTAACTGCTCTTTTCTTCTATCTACAGGGGCTGGATCTGAAAGCAGCAGAAAACGGGACACCCTTGGACAAGTTGGGATGTATTGACAAAATGTAAGTCCAGAGTAATGCTTGCCCAGTGGGACCTCCCTTCCCTAAAGTTGATTATCGTCGTCAGTCTAGCTCAAATGATGCCTGCTTTTACTCATCCACTCCTTGGGCTCCTGATATGAAGGTTGGTAATAAGATGCTAATAAGCTATGCAGTCCTAAAAAAACATGCTGAAAACAACGTAGACATGGATGACTTGTTTAATTCTGATGCAAGGTTTTAAGGAAAGTTACTTTAACAATGACTCAAAATATAAATGTTAACATATAACATTTCACTGTGTAATATTTGAAACAGCAGCATTAAACACTATTTTCTATGAGGTGTTATAAGCTGTACTGTCAAATATTATAATTTCATTCATTTTCATTTCATGAACGTTGCAATGACTGCCTGAAAAATTAACCTGAATCTTTGAGAGCTGTATCGAAGTTATTAATGTGGGACCACATAACAAAATGAGAAGTTGCATTGCATTTCTGTGACTTTTCACAATTAAGTAGATATTCCGCCTTGAAAGTTTCTCTTAAATTCTGCACACTTTATAAAATGATGTGACCATTCAATATTGTAGAGGAATTATGTGGATTATATGCATTTTAAGTAGTAGTAGTGTATGCTGTGCACTAGTAGTACTACATACTACATTACTGCATAGAGTAATCAAACAGTGAGAAGTTCTCTCTTTAGTTATGGCAGTTTCATACCCTGCCATAAAGCTTTGCGAGTTTCATTAGTTAATTAAAACCGCAAGCGGTGATGAAGGGCCCCCGCCCCCCTGTACATGTCGTGGTGTGTCACCACCACGGGGAGCGCAGTAGCAGAAGGATATGGCTAAACAGTGGGCTTTGCAGATTGATTTATGTAAAAGTACTGGCATGTTCAAACAGGCGACACTATGAGGATCACAGAATATTTAAATGCAGAGCAGTTCAGGCCAGCACTGTCATGATGGACAGCTACAAAGTGTTCTGCTGTGGTGGGATCTTTCGATACCATATGCACGGCACACAAGTGGCATATGAGTGGCATATGCTGCGACATATGAGTGACATATGTCGTGGCATATGCCAGTCTGGTCCAATCATGTGCTGCGGCATATGACAGTCTGGTCCACTCATGGGCTGCGGCATATGCCAGTCTGGTCCACTCATGGGCTGCGGCATATGCCGCATATGAGTGGCATGTGCCACCTTAACCATCCTCAAACAGATTTTTTTAAACCACAGCCTACTAACAATATTTCCAGCTCTATTTATAGCAAGGATACATATGATACAATAATAGCCCTATATTATTAAACTATCGCACATTATCTGATGATTAAAGAACAGCATACAACTTTACACAAGTTACTAAAAAACATTTTGGGGTTAATTTCAACAAGAAAAGGCCTATAGTTTAATCATATTCTTCTGGCTGCCTGGTGTCTCATCCAGACAGTTTGGTGCTTTCTTCATCACCCTGGATAAAGTCAATCTCAAACACCGCCAAAGCTGTCGTTTGTTGAGTCTGAGCATGTAGACATAAAACAGAGAAAAACTGTTACACTGATGCAGATCATTTGAAATCACTCCATCATAACTTTTGCGACCCCGCGTTGCATCTATATTAGGCTACTGCATGTTACTGGAGGGGATCTGGCCTTCCAGGTTAGTAAAGCCTATGTCAAAGAGAGAAGAGACCCCCAACTGACCACAACAATTATATCCAGAACAACTATAGATCGATGTTGTTTCAACATCACTGTCATTAAAATCACTATAACATCGAGGGTCATCGATTAGATTTCAATTTCAAACAAATTGACAAATCTGTTTTTGTTCATTGATCAAACCTTTGATTAATAATATCATAGAGTGAGGGAGACTGCTGACTCACGTGAGTACTCTGACACTATGTGATCAGTGTGGGTCCTGTAAACATATAAACATATAGACATTGCAGATATACTCGAGCATAATGATGAACGGTGGAGGTTTTGGCACTGTAGGAGGACAGCGTAAATGCAGCAGCAATGTGGTCTCATTCTCTGATTTTTCTTATGTTTGTGACCCATCTGCTGCAGTAAACTACTGATATGTGCTTTCTAACCTTCAGTTCATTCACAAGCTCCTCCATTTCTGAGTCAGAAAGTTTATTTTATTTTTCTAACTTCCGGTTTTCAGCATGATCCTGCCCTGAAACCCTTTGACATGACCCTTTGAGGTACAATCTTGGTTTTGCACAACTTTAGAACTTCAACATGTCTAGAACACACTGACACTGAGAACAGGGCCTCGGAGAAGTACGTTCAAATAGGTAGCACGTATCACGCGAAATTTGGGCCATTATTTTGAAATTTGTAAGAAAAAATATTATGGTGGACTTCCTGTTTGGGTTTGACAATGGGTGCAAGATGATTTTATGTAGGTCCTGACATTGTTAATACATACAAATTGGTATGCATGTAGGCGAGAAAAATCTGTATGGGCAGGCCTTTTGGAGGAGTTCACGGGGGCGCGCGGAGACATCAAAGTTTGACGGTACGCCGTGGCACAGATACGTTAAAGCCTCCAAATAAGCGATTCATTGTGGCGAGGGAGAATAATAACTCCTTCACTTTCAATAGGGTCTCTCCGAGGTTGTTGCTCGGGCCCTAATTAGAAATGTCAATTTAGATGCAGTCAATGACAGATTATCTAACAGCTGTGTGGAAAAGAAGAGTGACATTCATTATCACCTTTTAATGCAACAGCTCGCTGCTTCCCCTGCTCTTACATATGTTTCAGTGAAAGAAACTGTTGATAGAAATGCACATTAATTTCCAATCCATCTGCTTGTGCATGTGTGAATACACAGCACCTTGAATAAAGACCTTGAGTTGTGATAAAGCACCTTGCCCTGATTGACATTTAGATATTTTAGGGGGAATTGAAGTATTATTTTGCCATGAACCCTTCAGTTTACTTTAATAATATATTTCAGTCCAAGTGTTAAGAGTACTAACCTTTGGAAGCAGCCAGGACTATTTGTCTCGGCACTGATTCAGACATCAATAGTGACTGTGTCTTCATCCTTGTTCCTTCAGGCTTGCCCCATGGTCTAATCTTATATTAATTAGGTCTTAGGTTTAACAGATCCAGAGCATCTGTCATTACAAATAAGTCGACTTCAGGTATGCAGAAGACGAAATGTACATTATGTGAAGTTTTCCCTCAGACTATAGGTAGGAATGATGCTGATTATAGAGCCAAAATAGGTGAGATAATTTCTGCATACTAAATGCCACACACTTGGATGACTCTGCAAAATGCCATGAATCTTTATTGACAATGTAAATAAAGCTGTCCTCTACATTTTCAAAATACTTGTCTATCTTTCTCAAAGAGAAAGTAGAATTTAAAGCATATTATTAAGTTTCATAACAGCCTGGCTAATCTCCAGACTTAATTCAAATTTGTAAGTGTCCTTTCATTTGCCTGCTTATAATTGTCAAGTCAAGTCAAATCAAGTTTATTAATATAGCACATTTTAGCAACAAGGCAATTCATGTATCATGACCAAGGGAAAAAGAAACAATAAAATCAAGCACTTCATTATTTCTGTCAATGATAGTGAATTATTACTATAAGTAATCAGCTCTGCATGCACACAGGAATCTGGTGCTCTGAAGTCACTGACAGCACTGTACCTACGGACACAGATCCACTTGAACAATGCACCCCAGATAATCTTCCTGAGGATTTAGACTCCCAGTTGGTACCGTCTGTGTCCAGTCCCATGTTTATAATAAACCTACAATGTATCCAAGTATTATGTACATGACTTTTTTTTATCAAAGCAGCACATAAAGCAACAGTACGGCTGCTTTCAGTTGTAATATCCACTTCCTTATGTTTCGGTCTTAGATGTAACATCCAGTGTTTCCACAGCAACGATAAACATTCTGTCATGGTGGCTCATCATGGCGGCTGCCTCGGCAAGACACGTCCCGTTCCAATTATAGAATGAGGGATTTCTCTGGCTTTGATAACTGTTGGAAATATTTGAGGTAATGTAAGTACTCAACAATACAATATATATATATATAACACGTGTTTATTCAATTTTAATTCGTTTACATATTTTAGTGTAAACTTTGTCATAAAATTCTACATATTGTATGTTTGGTCTGATCTAAATTATTGTGAAATTGTACCCAGGTTTTTCTTCTGAATAAGAAAAATCAAATCAGCTTTTTTAAACAACTAAGCTAAAGGGGTGTTCTCCTCAAAAGGATAGAAATATAAGTATCTATGTGTATGAGCTGTGCATGTGTGTGTAGTGAATCAAAGATCCTCAAAAGGATAGAATAAAAGAAGCTGTATATGAGTAAATGTAGGCGTGTGTGTGTTTGTGTGGGACGGAGATGAAAATGCAGGGAGTGATGCGGGTCATTGAAATGTAGACAGGCAGTCAGCCAGATGCTGCTGAAATCAATCCCAGTGTAACAGATGGCAAGATCACTAGGAGCATGGTTTTTCTCACCTCTTTGTGCTGCACTTCCCCATGGGATACTCCAGACGCCTGTCTGCTGTAATGAGTGTAGCCTACAGCACACACACATGATTTTTGCAGATGCCTCCACACCTAGAAATGAGATGGGTTCGAAAATGGGTTTGGATGTGGAGGTTTTGAAGAAATACTTCAGCATTCGGTAAGAAGAAGTTTGGCCTAAAGGGGGTAAACCACAATAAAAGAAGAATAAAATCAAGGTGCAATATCTAACAGCGCGGTGGTTTTCTACAATGCCTTTGTTCAGAATACATTTACATTTCCTTGAAAAAGTTCCTCGTTTTAGGGACTGAATGAAGTTTGATTTCAGTCAAAGTTGTCTTTAGTTGTTTTCCCTGATGGTTGGGATGTTGGCTTTTGTATGCATCTTCATGAAGAATGCATGCGTTGTGACCTTGCCTCTTTCCAAGATCATCACAAGGGATTCTCCTTGTGACTAATTACCCTGTTGAATGCACTAAAATTTTAATCCAGACTATGCAACCAGTCTAAATGTTAGAAAACCCTTAAGGAAAATTCAAACTTGAGCACAATTTATTCAACACTGCTTGCACAGCCCAACACTGCATTTTTGGTAGCCTATATAATTCCTGTAAGAACCAATTCATCAAACTTTTCAGTTATGAAATGACTGCCTAAATGTGTGGCACTGCCTTTTCTGAACATGGCATATGTTCCCACAAAGCAAAGTGCAAATCACCAAATATAACTTTACAAAAGATATTTTAAATAGCACTACGAGCCTTCACTCCTTGATAATGTGGTTACACATATCTCTGTTCGTTTTAAGTGACACAGCCAACATACAACTTCATGTCCATTTTCTAGATTAAAATACTACCAATTTGCCCTGCTCCTACGAGATGTCATTCGTCTAATTTGCTTGTTTACATCTTGGCAGTAGAGCCAGGAGAGCAGGCCCTTTAAAACTGATCTATATCCTCAGCTACAGCGGTTGGCTGTGTTGCAGCTTAGACACAACATTTGTGCAGCTTTGTGGGCATATTAATATAAATATTGCTAATGTGTTTGAACTGTTTTGTAATTCTGGTGCCAACTAGCAAGGCTGACACGTTTTAATCAAAGGGTCGACTAGTTTCACAGCTCTAGTCATCACAGGTTTTATTATGAGGTGAGATACTCGTTCCGCGTGTTGACGTGCATTATGAATGTGCTGTATGCATTTTGGAATCACAGACTAAGAGATTTATGAAATGCTGCAGCTGCATTGATTCTTCAGTTAGATGGAATAAATGTTTACATGTTAGTTCTGTGCCCTTCTGCACAAACCTTTACTCATTTACCTTTTTCTGTAACATTATTTTTTACTAATGTTTATGCAAAAAGCACTGTTTCATAAAACATCAACAAAAAAATGAAGAACATCTAAGACACAGAGTTATGTTACAACTGTATAAACAGCAACAGCTTAGGGGGATATGAGTTGATCACCAGAGACTAAAACATGATTGTCCATTTATCAAAATATACCAGATCTACGATAGGTTATCACCTTCTTGTGGGAGATATGTGTCCCATTTTTTTCCACTGCCTAGTGTGGACAACCTCCCAGAAGGGTTGAAGCGTGATGCAACCCTGAAGTATGTGTGTATGGTCAGCCATGCAGGGACCACATCTTCTCCAGCATTTGGGTTGTGGACTGGGCTGTCTGGATTTTTCCTCTAACCCCTTTTTTCATACACACATGTATTTACAGAAACACACAGAGCTGTTTTTCTCTCCCCTACAAACCTTTAGTGGCTGGTGTAGGAGCTGTTGGAAAGCCTATTTAGCCTTGTTGTTCTCTCATTACCGAGCTCTGTGTCTGTCTTGGCACAGCTTTGATTTTGTCAAAATAAATGATTCTTGTTATACACGCAGAGGAAACATTACCAGGGATTTTGTTAAGAATGAAGTTTCCTGCTTATAATAATAAAGTGGATTTCATTTGCCAAAAGTCATTACTGATAACATCAATACAATACTGTATATCAAACAGGGCCCAAGCCTACACACAGTCGTACCAATTTATATTTCTGCTGATGCTTCGACATCACTCCTTTCCTGTACATAGATTCTGTATGAACTATACTTTCCAGAGACAATAAAATAGCTTCCATCCACCACTTCTGTAACACTGTTGAAATAAAGCTTTGTTCTTCTAGTAAAAGAAAGTGTCTTGTAGGGAACAAGTCGCCCCTCTTTTTCTTCTTCTCCAGAGTGATATCTAATGAAGGGATGCAGGTGTTGTGAATTCCCCTGGTGCTTCCTATGCTACTGTGCTGCTGCTGTACAGTCGCTTAGTACCTCCGGGGGAAAAAAAGCTGGTAGACGAAGTAAGTCCACCCCTGGAGAGTTTGGGGAACATAAGAGAAAGCAGCAAAGACATATAGAGGCACATATCCTACCTCAGTAAACATAGTCTACAGAGAACATCGGTGCAGTTAAGGTCAAGATAGGTTTTACACACATAGCTTCTCCTCATTGCTGACAGGGGACAGAGAAATTAAATCAGAAGCGAAACTTGTTCTCCATTTAAAATGTAGAGCCTAGCAAGCTTCAACCCTGGTCTCTTTTTCCGTTACTGTTGTTATTTAGTAAGTTATTTGCTTTTCACCTTGGCCATGGCTAATTTGATAGGTGCTGCTAGATGTCAAGCAAAGTTGTCACAACTGCAGGAATGTCGCAACCCTTCTCATGCAATCACCTCATGCCAAACTTATCCATAAGCCAGCAATCTGTCGGTCTGCGGCAGTTGCAGACTGTTGCATAGTCGGCTTCAGAAGAGAGTAAATTAATTGTCCTCGCAACTTTGTCACCAGTCATTGCAAAGTGAGCGCTTTTTCTTCATACCAAAAAACTGACCAAATATCCAAACAAGGCAGAAATGGTGATTTAGCCTGAGATGAGGCTGGGCAGTAATTATTGGAGGCAGTGAGGAGCTGTGGAAGCGAGGCTGAAAGAAGTAAGGAAAGAAAGCTAAAGTGTGTAGGAGGCACCCACACAGCTCAGCTTGGCATTAGCCAGAAGGTCCAGGCTTGTTTGTCTGGAAACTCTTCGGAAGGGACAGATCAAAGCCAGGGCAAGGGGCCACAATTCAGCTTGCACACAACTCCAAGGCGGCAGCACATTTATGCACGCAAACACAAAGAAACACAGGGCACACTAGCTCCCTTTGCTTCTTTTGATTGCTTTCTAAATCTCTCCTCCAGTTTCAGAGTCCCCACAACAAAAGCCAGTCTTCACTGGCAAAGCATTTAGCATTTGGAAAAGTCAGTTCTAGCCAAGGCTTTGCAAGCCTTATTTTTATTTGATTTTTATTTTTTCCTTAGTTGTTACTACAACTTATTTATTTTTTTTGACAGTGATTTTTATATATTGCTATCCTATTTTATATATACTTTTAACTTTTTTGTAGAGGTGACTCGGGGAGAAATGCACAAACATTCCAATGTACCTGTACTATCCTGTACCTGTGCAAATGGCAATAAACATCTAATCTAATCTTAAAGAAACCAACCTTTTATTATTCCTGAAAGTTGCATGACAAGCAACATAAAGTGAACCTGTAGAGCTTTTTTTTTTTTTTCCCTTAGACTTCTTCCAGTTCCCGTCTATACAACACAAATTACACTGCAAATGTTTAGAGACATGTATTAATTATTTATTTTCCGGACTATTATTCAGCCCCATCATCGGGTCAAAAGTTGAATATCTTCAGTAAAACTATCCATCAAAGGTTTGATTTGTATTTTTCCTTTCACAAAGAACTTCAGAGCCTCGCAAAGCCGCTGGCATAGCTGTAGAGTCCTCCTCTAAATCAGACAGCTGGTTAGGGCTCCTGGGAAAGCCATTGTGTGCATAACACGTTATCATTTCACAAACTTACACATCTTGCTCCTTTTTCCTCGACAATCCCTCATCTGATTGGCTGTTTGATCTAGACACCGATTAAACAAGACAGATGACAAGTAACAAGACATTTGATTTGTATCCTCCTCTTTGAACTTGTGCAGTTCTTTTTGCATCATATGCCTCAACAGCGAGGGTGATCCTTTAATTCTGTGTGTCAATCAATGCTAACTGCTGCTTTGTTCATGGTGTTATAAGCACAAGCGTAGTTCTTTGTCTTTTATGACAATTGGTGTAGCAGATCACGGTTAACCAGTGATCCTTGATCTGTTTGGATCACCCCCTACGGATTGATGGAAGATAAATTTACCTGTGCTAAATAAATCATTTAGAAAAGTGTGTGTGTCTGTGCACCATGGAGATCCGCAGTACAATTCGCATTCACAGACTTTCACACATTTATGAAGACACATTTTAATTATACTGCGGTTAAAATGCAAATATATCTATTCATACGCATACATTTTTGGCTTATCTGAAAAACCATACGCTCTGTGACCCACTGCTGTAATCTAGAATGTAAGATGTATGTGTGTTTTTAATTATGTCTGTGTTTGCTTGCCCTCCTTCGTGTGTCACATGTAATGAGGCAGCACGCCTCCTCCGTGACCCTCTTTCACTTGTCATCTCCTCCAAACCTAGACAAACATTTGGCTGACAGCTTGTGGCAAAACATGTCAAATCAAATGATTAATAGAATTTTCCTCCTCATCTTTCTCACACTGTCTGTTTAACAGATGTGTGTGTGTGTGTTTATGGCGGTGTGTATTTGTGCTGCGTGTACATGGATTTGAGTCCTGTCACTTAACGACTAGAGTGCTTCGAAATGTCCATCGGTCAAATGTGATTGGTTAGTCACAGGATGAAAAGCAAATTAACCCAGAGAGCAGATGTCTGTTTGAATTGAGGAAAAGGGCGCACGGACCCATCAGTCAATCATGATCGTCTTCAGTGAGCCCAGGATTCATTGTCATATTTAGGTAAAGTAGAAAAAGACCTTTTGTCTGTGGTGTTCATATTTTATTGTCTGTTTCTGAACAAAAGGTTGGATTGGATATTTATAATAAGTGATATGTATTGTTTACCATACTGTTAATGGTATAGAGTTACCTGCCCACATATTCAGAAGAATCCAGTTGATATGAATTATCCTGTGCGTAGTACATCATCAAGGTTTGTATATCATTTAAGTGCTGTTCTTCTTCACTTTAAGAAGTTTAGACTTTCACCCTCATTAGTTAACATTCATACTTCCAACATCAAATGTTTTTCTTCAACACTCCACCTTCACAAATTCTTTCAACAAAAAAACAAACGAGTTGGCAAGAGCAGTTGCCTAGGAACTAATGTGCTTTTCAGTGTTTGAAAAAAACAATATAACCCCCCCTATTAATTTAAAACTTTGAGACCATTACCACTGCATCTATGACAAAACGTTCTATTCTTAGCTGTCCACAGTTTTGTACATAGCCAAGTTGCTGTTACATGGTTCTGAAAAATACAAATCAGGCTGCTTTAAATGCCTTGGCATTAAGGGACTAGTATAATCAATGAAACTCAAGAGAAATCAATCATTTGTGCTGCCATGCCATTAAAATTCCCTCTGATGCTCAGGCGCTCCTGTATTATTCTTCTATTTAGATGACATTTTAGAGCCTGAATACAAGCCTTGAAAGGCAGATTTACTCATATAGCACATTTAGAACAAGGACTAATGCAGGTGTACTAAAGCACATGGAAACAGAGAAACCCCAGGAGGAGCCTGGGAGATTACATAGCATTCCCAGGCCAGGTGGGATATATTATCCCTCCCGAACCAGACCAACTGGCTTCTGTCGATGGGAAGGCGCAGCGGCTCTAATCTGAGTTCTCTCTGGATGTCTGAGCTTCTCCTCCTATCTCTAAGGCTGAGCCCATGCACCCCTTGAAGGAAACTAATTTCAGCTACTTGTAACCGTAATCTCATTCTCTTGGTCACTACACAAAGCATATAGCCATAGGTGAGGGTTGAAACTTAGATCATCTGGTAAAACGAAAGCTTGTCTTCAGGCTAAGCTCCCTCTTCACCATTACTGCTGACGCTGCCCCAATCCTTCTGTCAATCTCACAATACGCTTTACCCTCCCTCACTCACTCAGCGCCCTCTGGAGGTCCCTGTCTAAAGAAGCCAAAAAAAGAAACAATGAAATTATTTGGTCCCCAAACTGGAAACTCTCTTCCCCCTGGCTGGGCCATGAAATCCTGTCCCTAAAAATCATGAACAAAATTCAAAAGAAAAAGCCCTGGCCGTTGCCAACATGTACTGGGAAGATGTCTGACTTGTTGCTGAGTATGCGGAGACAGCTCTCACTTCAGTTACACAGGGACTAGATTTCTCATCGCAGCGGCCCTGGGACTCCAATCGTGCTTTGCCACGGCACTGGGCAACTGGGCCTAGTGTTGGTGCACTTTAAGTTGGGCAGAGGGTTCCCTGTTGAAATGAAATATCCTGAAGTATTTAATCGTGTTTGTTTGTTCAAATCCTTTGACTGGAAGAAAATTTAGGCAAGCACACTATTCTATTATTAACTGCTGTTAAGATCCATATGAACAGTAAAGTGAAACAATAGGAAATAATCAAGTTGTAATGCTGCAACTGTCTATAAAGTTGATCAGTGCTGCAAAACTAAGTGCACGCCCAGAAAACAGTGACATTGCTGATAGAGGGGAAAAAAAAGGTGTGAGGAATCAACATGACAAAGAATGCATTAAATGTGTTTGTCTTTTGTAGGCTGTCGATATGAGTAGTTCTTAATGCCCAAATGCTTCATACCACAGTCCACATGTTTCTGAGCCTTAATACTTCCTTTGGAACGTTTTTCTTTTTCAGATTAAAATCTTCAAATCATCATGAGACATTGAAAAATTCCATTTGCAGTGTGAGAAAGCGAGGTCTGCTAATTGCTTGTTTACTCTTGATACAATCAGTGAAGAAGTGAGGTTTGTCCGCCTGCACAATGACAACATCAAAGAAGTCTCTCCAGTTTTTGTCAAAAACAAACATATTAACTTGCAATGGCTTTTACTGATACATTTTGGAGGCAGAAATACGAGTATTTGTCTTTATTGCTTTGTATCTAGAAATATGTTGATTAGTCAATCAGACAAAAAAGCTATTTCTGCTGAAGGACTTTGTGATTTGCAATTTTTACTTCTAAATCCCTTCTGAGTTAGAAACATAACTTGGTGCCACCCCCCTGTTAGTTTCTCCTTGACTGAACCAGCAAAGCAATAGAGGACATTTTATAAACCTGGAAATGTCGCTGTCTGTTATACTAGTTGCCTTGTGAGTGCGTGATTGAGTGTGTGCAATTACTTTCATTCAATCATCTCACTCCCTGGGTGAGCAAATGATTTAGCCAGCTAGCTAATTAGCTTACGGAATAATGCAATAAAAATTTTATTTTTAATGTGAAAACAACAAAACACCAGCTGTCATGCACAGAGAGTGAATCAGCGGCATCATCACTCAGTGTTTGTTTCAGGTTAGTGCGCAGAGACATCAAAGTTTGAAGGTAAGCCATGGCCACGCCCTTTAACGTAGAATCGTGCGAAGCACAATGGGAGGTCTTCATGTACATGTAGGTTAACCGCGGTACGCTGAGTGACGTTTGGAGGCACTTTGGAGCCATTCGGTGACGCACAGTAAATGTCACCTGAGGCTGAATTTTAAGTGAAGTTTGGTGAGTTTTTGTGCACGTTAAAGCCCCCAAATAAGCGATTCATTGTGGCAGGGAGTCATTAAAGTTAATTTGATATTTATTTATAATTGTAGTGATGATTTAATATTAATCGAGAATGAAAGACTGACATAAAATTCAAATGTTGATTTAACAACATTATCATTGACAAAGGTTGATTGATACCTAGTGTCAAGGATTACTTGCTATCTGGGATTATCTAAATTTTTACTGGGCCGGCACTGTATGCCAGTCTAACCCATAAATGGCACTGGACTGTTTGGCAATCTGACATACTAATGTGCCGCCACATATGAGTGGCATATGCCGGTCTGGTCCACTCGTGCTTTGGCATATGCTGCAAATGAGTGGCATATGCCACCTTAACCATCTTTAAACTGATTAAGAAGTAGTGATTTCCTCATGACAACAGGTGGCGCTGTGACAAAAGAAGGCTGAGTTTTGGGTGAAGTTGTGAGTTTTTGTGCACGTTAAAGCCCCCAAATAAGCGATTCATTTTGGCGAGGGAGAATAATAACTCCTTCAGTTTCAATAGGGTCCTTGCTCCAAGGTCGGTGCTAGGGCCCTAATAGGTTTTTGCCCTGAAGCCAGTTTAAAGACTTCCATCAGCAGCAGGGCTAGCTCTAGCCATTTTTGAGCCTAGGCAAGATTATAATTTGACACCCCCCACGCCCCAGCCCTAGCATCTCAACATCACCTTAGACAAAAGTTATGAAATCGTACTCAGTGATGTTAGAATAGCATATATAGTTTTTTCTGTGCCAAAGTATCAATTTTCATATATAAATGGGAATTCAACAGAGATCTGGCAATTTGATTTCAGCTAACTATAATGTGCAAAGATATGAGGACATCATTGGGCGTTTTAGTGCCCTCAAACCTCAGTATGACTGGAACTGCCACTGTCTGTTATTCAGCTCTCTGTCTCTTTCTGAATCTTATGCTACTCTCCATCGTGCACTGCTGTCTCATATAAATAGTTTAACTGTAGTTTAGGTCTAAGTAACATTAGTAAAAAAGAAGTGTATGTCAATAATCAACATTCTTAATGTGTCTTTGGGGTCTAGCTTTTAACCCTCATTACTGTTCTGGAACAATCACAAGAGATCAAGTTATTATCAACTGTATCTGACATTGCTCCTCTCCTCTCCTCCCACTGTTGTGGAGTGCATAGTGAGTGAGTGGTTAAGCCAGTCAGAGAGAGCGAGAGAGAGAGAGAGGCTGAATTGAGCTGAGGTATAGGAGTGCGGAAGTTCACATTCTGGTAATTGGTTTGCATTCAAAACCATCAGGCCTTACATCGGTGCCCAATAGATTGCCTATGTCTAGAGCCGGTCCTGAGCAGCAGCAAACAGCCTTGATCTTCCTGCCATGTGACTGACTACTGTCTGAGAAGAACCTTTAGAGATTTAATTATTCTGGGTCACCTGGCTGAGCTAGACTGTAAATTCAAGCTCAATTACTCTGGTTGTAGCAATAAAGATGCAGCAGAGGAAGAGATAAAAGAGAGTTTAATGTGTGCTGTTCACAGATTTTGTCCATTAACAGGATGTATGAAGGTCTGATAGTGATAGTGTGAGTGTGCATCCGTCAGTGTGTGGCAGTAACGGCTGTACAAATAGAGGTGTCATTTTTCAGGAGCTTTGTTTTAGTGTTGCTGGTTCCTGAGCCAAATAGCAATGCTTCTCCACTCATTAATTGAGATTAATGTATCTTGTACTTGGTTCCTTATAGTAGCTTAGCTGTTTTATTGATCAAGGTTCAGCTTCTGGGGAACACACATGCAAGTGATTCCCAAACAAGTTAACATAACCAACACCTGCTAAGTTAACCATAATGCAGTTTACATTTTCTGTAAATTAACCATACTTTAAGGAAGTGCACATCACCTTAATCCAGCCGCTATGAAGAGATAGCCTATGCATTAGAGAAATTCTTAGTGTTAAACACAAAACATTGATTGTCATTTTTAATATTAGCTGTATGAAAAAATAAACGTTCACCAAAAAATGAGTGGGGGGAAAAGCGTCCATGTCTCAAGCTACTTTTGCTTTGTTGCTGTAGCTTAGCTTGCTACATTTCTCTAGGTGTTAGCTTTGGAGCATTGACACTCATTATGGAGAGTAACTGGTAGCTTAGCTTACTACATTTAACAAGTGGCTTGCCCAATATTAGTATCTGTGTGTGTAATATGGCAATATATTCCTGTAATTACCACAGCAAGGCAGACCTCCTCCTCTCCAGGCTGTATGAAACTCAGGTTTAACCCCCCCTTCTGCCCTCAAGCCTCTCCTCTCCTCTCTATTCTGTTACTTTGTACTTCCTTCCTTCCCTCCATTTCTTTTCCACCAGCATGCAGAGCCTTGGATTCCTAATCCATCAGATTTCCTCACAAGTCTCATTCACCCACACAATTGACAGTTTTCTCACCCCTCAACCTGCTCCATACCTTTTTTCTTTTTTTGTTTTCCCCCTTTTCCCCTTCTGAACTTTTCAACTTCCCTGAACCCTGCTCAGCCTTGAATATTTTTTTTTTTACCCATGCTTCCATCCAGACGACTCGAGGGCTGATTCAGCTACATGCCTCAGCCCAGCTCTTACTTTCCCGCCAGCAAAATACAGCACTTATGAAACAGACATGACCTTTGATGCTTCTTCCATTAACAGGTATAGTACAGGTATGTAGCCATGAGCATTAAAAACATGAGACATAGAAGGACAATTACTTACTGGTTTTGAATTATACAACTATAATTAGTGATCATAATTAGTTATGTCTTCTGTTACACTATTGTCTAAAGAACCATCATCCTCTCAATGGGCCTCATTCACAAAGAGTGTGTACGCACAAATCTGTGTTTAAAGGCTTAATATGCGATTTTTCACACTTAAATGTAATAGAAATCAAGTATAGCCTCTGAAAATAACTCTGAGTCATTTTTTTAATTTTTTAATTTAACCTTTATTTATCCAGGAAAGTTCCATTGAGATTAAAAACCTCTTTTTCAAGGGAGTCCTGGTAGTCATGACTGTCTACAATGGTTGTCACACCAGAGTCCCGCTGTCTGTGATGCTTTCCGAGTTTTCCGAGTCCTAGCTTCACTTTACATCGCAGGGACGGCCGGCCGGCTCATCCCCTCACGTATAAAAGTTGTTTAATTGGACTAGAGAAAAGAAGAGTAACATACTGTACTCACTGCTTAATTGAATGTCACGTAAGCGTTTCTAAATCACGGTCATTTCGGGTAAATTTACATGCAGTGTGAAGATACGAGCATAATAAAGATTGCTAGCATTAGCATGCTAACACAACAATGCAGCGCAAGTTGTTTTGGTTTGATGCTGGTGCTCAAGGGCGACATCTGCTGGATCAAAAAAAAATGCATATAAAGCCTTTAAACTGCTCATACGAACATTTGATGCACATCATGACATGTACAGTGTATTTCACATTATTTCTTCTGGTCTAAAAAAAAGAATCGCTGTTATTTTTCAAAGTCTGAGAGGATCAAATTAAACAGCTATAAAATATTAAATGATAGTAGATTCTGATTTCCTTTATCTGCACTCTTTCAGTATTCCCTCAACTGTGGCATCAGACTAATATAATATTTTTGTTCCTGATGTAGGACCAGTCTTAAAATATGTGCAGGCGACATTGAAATTCTCTTTTATCACTTTCACTAATCTTTTTTCTACCACCAGCCACATCAACACTACCGTTGCTCGGCTTAATTCTCTTCAGCAACACAAAGCTGCAATAGGCAGAGTTATTCTGTAATTCTGTTTTTATGTGACCATAAACTACAGCTAACATAGATCATGCATCCTCATCAAATGAGTCTGTTTTTAATGATAGTAGCATTATCTTCGCAGCTGTGAAGTACACTGTATCTACACAAAGATTATGTGCATAGCCTACATAAAGTCATGCTGCTGTTAACCACGCAGAGCCTCACAGAGGCACACTTCATTAATCAGAAAATTAACATCCTTGTGGTTTAATGGCTGATAAAAGGGATAACACAAATGTTTTATATCTCTGTGTGCATGTGTGTACATGCAATGTTTAGGAATGGATTTACTTTTCTTGTTGTTTCTAAATGTTTAACTACACAGACTGATGAGGTCCATTTTCAGTGTAATTTTTGTGCAGGGGATTCTCTTATAGCCTTTTACACATTGGCCATCATTATGCCTTTGTATTTATATTGCTTCCCCGATGGCATTATATCAGTGTCCCAGTGTGTGATTTTACATTGCCTTTCTGCATTAAGAAAGAAACGAGCTGAACAAACAGTGGCACTTAAAGTGACGTTTGACCACTATTCAGGATATATACGCTGGCATAGATGTTTTTCACTGACTGAGTACAACCTGAGGGCTCACACTGTACTTGTAAAATTGGGACTGAGCGCTGACAATCGTCAATAAAGTTTGTGTATTTCATTTGTCCCAAAGGCACGGCTCAAATGCCTTCCCTGTCAAAAGCGCTCTCACTCAGCAAACACACACAAGTTAGCATGCAAGCAAAATCACAACAAATATTCCCTGGTAGCTGAGGACCTGCAGCTAGTTGCTGCCTAATTTCTCTTGTTAACATATTTCCTGATAGCAGGGGTACGACTCCTCAAATATTCATGCATGCTGTTGCCATGGTTTCAGACACTGTCTGCCAGTGTGCATAGGCGCAATCAGAAAAAAAAGCACTGGAGTTGGGCTCGTGGCTCTGCTCTCACTGTGCAAGTGTGTTCAGTTGTACGACCAAGATTTCAAACATACCAGTAGTTCTTTCGATGTTAGCAGAAGCAGACAAGGTCGTGGTTGGACGTTGTGTCCCTCTCTACGCTGAACTCCAAACAACACATGATCGGGCTGACATTTGACCTGACTTCAAAATCAGTGCTACAACTCAAATATCGGATCAGAATCGACCTGTATCCCTGGCTTTACTGTGCTAAAAGTGCAATGAGAAGTCGCATAATACCGTAGTTGGCAAATTCTAACTTGTGTCAAAAGCTTGACGATTGCTGTTTTCTCATCCTGCGGATTGTTTTCCATTTTATTTTATCCTCCTCTCAGTCTTTTCTAAACATATCTGGCACTTTATTCTTCCTTTTTGTTAGTTTTAATCTCAATGAAACCTTGCAGCCATTCTCTCTGAAACTTATTCCCCTTTCTTTTAATTGATAAGGGAGGATACTTTTTACAAGCATGGCAACTGACTTCTGTTGCAATTGTGTCAAACAGGCCTGGCCAAAAATATTTGATTCATTTAATAACCTTTACAACTTGACAAGCAAGTTTTTATATTTAGCAAAGGTTGAGGTTGTCATACCGACAATAAACTCTTTTTAGGTGAAGATTTGTTTTTTTCTCCTTTATTTGTAATGAAAGTCTGACTGTTTTCTGTATTTGTTTACTTAAGATTATAAAGAAACTGAGGGTCATACTATCAAGCCAGTTTAACACACCCAGGCTTTCATTGCTTATGCTGGCTGAAGGCCGGAAGCAGCAGTTAGCGATAAGAAGTAATACACAAAGGTAGTCGTGATCTTGTCTGTGAACTCGGGCTTTATATGCTTCAGAATCGATAACTGCTTACATGAAAGGAAGTGTTACAAAAGATGTCTTAGTGGAGCAGCCGATTCCATCTCACACAAGCTCTTTTGTTGAATTCAGACTTCCCTGACTGAAGTCTCAGCTGACTTTGGAAGGCAGATTGACTACTAGGATGAATACAAGGTAGAGACATCATCATTACTGCTGTCATTTTGTCAAGGTCTGAATGTTACGTGGGGTCAGAATTTTCTGCAGTTGCAAGAATTGCAAGATGCTATTACATAATTCTCTATTTCCTTTTATTACATTTCAAGACAGCCTTAATACCTCTTAACCCTTAAAACATGCACATGCCTTTAATCTTAGCAGTGACCTATCACTCTGTGTCTCCAAAACATTATTTTTAAACTTGATCATCTGTTTCCATTTTTAACCTTTTTTTTCTCACTTTACAAAGCTGTTTAAAGGGGATGGTGCTTGCTGAGACATTTATAAATAACATTACAATCCATTGTCACGAGCAGAAAAATATGAAATATGCTTATTGAGCCTTAACCTCCTTGTACTCATGACTTTGTTAGCATTGTAATCATCTCAATCTAAAGTAGCTCTCAACAACATACTGTAAGCTTCTGCAGCGTCTAAATGGAAATAAGACTGCTTTTATGGTTTTTCTTCATCTGTACAACGTTTAGAACTAATTCAGATTTTGGCTGCTCTGTTATGCATTTAAGGAAGCACTCACACTAAGCAATCCATCGTGCCTAAGCACACTTCACCCCTAAAGTCCAGTACATTAAACTAGTGTGAGTGCTCCGATCCGTGCACGGTACACTTCCTTGGTCCTGGCACGCTTGGAAGAGGTGTGCTTCGGCACGGTACAGATTATGCAAGAGCACAAGTGCAGGTACACAACGTGGACAGCCTTCATTATTGAGAAATCCCGGAGTGTTACGGCTGTATCTGACTAAATTGAATCTAATCAAGTCACAAAGTAAGTGAAGTAGCTTTCATGTTCTCTGTGTTGTTTTACAATGTGCGGACGCGGACTTGACCACGAGTCCTTTCTTTTATTTTTGTGTGTGCTTTTCGAGTCCGTCTGTCTTGTAAACTAAGCCTTCTTCATTATAACGTAAAGCCATGCATGTGTTGTATTACGACGTAATGTACAAGAGGTAACTGTGCTCAGGCCCGGTCAGTCCTGGAGCAGTGTGAGTGCAGGCAAGCGAGGGAATAGGGAGGGGGGGACAATCGTGATTAAGCATGGTACGGGACAACTTTGCCTAGTGCGAATATGCCAATATTCAAATATATGTGAAAATTATACATTTTAATATACATTTGTAATGCATAAATGACTTAAATGCAGTATGTAGAAAACAAAAGCCTGCCTATATGTCGTAACGATGAGCAGGGGTTGAGCCACACAGGGTGACCTTGCCGCTGTCTGATATTAATGAATGTTATTTTGATGAATACCATAGGATAGTGCCTGGGAGAGAGTAGTCTGTGTGGTTTTATGGTTGTGCTTTACTGAGCCAAGAAAACAAGCCAAGAGCCTGTAAATGTGACTATTATT
Source organism: Labrus bergylta (assembly GCF_963930695.1). Taxonomy (NCBI): domain Eukaryota; kingdom Metazoa; phylum Chordata; class Actinopteri; order Labriformes; family Labridae; genus Labrus; species Labrus bergylta. The sequence continues at coordinate 17,581,927 of NC_089205.1, forward strand.
GTGGCTTCTGACTTGTACCTCATTAGGGGTGGAGCACTCAGGGCCATTGTAACCTTCAGGAAACTGACAGAGAGAGGCAGACAGAGACACAAATCAAATCTAAATCACATCAATGAACTGCATAACTGATATGAGACGCTATTAGACAAGTTCAGGTGTGCTTCACAAGTGCTTGTTAGAATTTCAACACATCAACATGTTTGTGAGTAGGACAGATCTTTAAAAAAAAAAAAAAAAAAAAATCTAGTTTTATTATTTGATGCCATTTACTGATGACATAATTCACACTGAGAACAAAGAGAAAGACGGCTTGCACACTGCAGGACTCCAATATTCCAGAAATGTATTTAACCAGAATGACGTTTTGAGCACACCTGCTCTTCATCAAACAAAAGGTCAAATTGCACAGTGCCATCCTAAAAAGGCATTCTGCAACGCTTTGTTTTAGCACTACTTCGGCACACCATATATGTGTTCCAACCTTGTATGGCATGATTGAGGCGTGTTTCCCCCTGAATCATTGTGTGGGTCTGAGTCACAAGAGTCAAGCATCATACACTAAACACACATTCAGGTCTGGCTTAAACACACACCAGTTTGAAACTGTATGCGTACCTACAAACATATATTCACAAATGAACAGACAGAGTTTGTGGAATAACAGAGGAGCACATTGTTAGTGAGGGACTTTTAAGATGGGAAAGATCAGATGAGCATTTGTTCCACATTCATCCGTCTTTATTTAACACTGCCCTTTTCCTCTCATTCCATTCTTCTTTCATTTCCCCTCTAATGCTTCTTGAAATAACACTGATTTGTGGCTCTCCACAGGCCTCTTGTGAGGTGACTCTACCTCTTCTGGGCACCTTCACAGTATTCCAAACACGAGCACCAATCAGACACAGTTGTAGGTATGATGGCAAGAATTCATTGGAGCTGATTTTGCCTTCCAGGATTCTTGAGGTTTTATATTCATGCCTTTTTAAGAACTGAATAGTCGATAATTATAAAACAATATGCTTTAAATAGATAGTCTTCAAAGTATCTGTATTATAGCTAATCAATGTATATTGATCTGTCTTAAGTAGAAGGCACATGTGCTGTATCCCACGTCAGTGTCTAAAGTGTTTTTGTGTTTTTAGATAAAATCATGTTTATTGTCAGCAGTTCTAAATAAGATATTTAAATGTTTTTTTTGGCACTGCATGAACTCGTCTCAGAAGATTCTTCTTTATAGCTTGATTATTTGAATCTGTGGACATGCAGTTTTTTTCCTTTTTTCCCCTGAAAACAAAAATATAAATCATTTCTGTAAGGTGTGTGAACTCTTTTCTTACAACTGCATGCAGAAAAGCCTAACAACTACATAAAACTATAGAAAGTTTGTAGACTTTATTGTCTGAACAGAGGCTGAAGTGTTAGACTGGCAATGTGTAAGTAACCTGAGGACAGAGCTCACTTGAACCTCTTATTTAAGTGAGTGGACTATTTAAGAAGGGACTTTTACTTGCAATTAAAAAAAACACCTGACGTCATAATTTAATTAAAATCTCAGAGAACCATTCTTACGGGGGAATGATGTGTGCAAAACCACCTTGTGTTTTTCAGAAACAAAGCTTTTTACTCCTGCTCTCAAAATATTGACTTGCTATGGCTCAGCTGACATTATCCGTCATTAGAGCGTTTTCTGCTCGACTATATTGAAGGCGGTTGCATCATTTTGATCAACTTTTGCTCCCCACTATACAATAGCTCTGTCTTCATTCTGTTTTTAGTCTTGCTTTTGCTGGGGAAACGTGACTGATAAAAAGTTAATTCTGATATGAACCTTATGCTGAGCTCCTCAACTGAATTAAAACATGTTTTTATATTTAAGGTTCAACACCTTGTGTTAGGCACAGCAGTGAAACACTCCTAATGTGTAAATGAGAGCGTAATGCAATACAACCCTGTCCATGGGGGTTTCATGTGTTCACACGTGAGTATGTTTATTTAGGTACACGTATTCCCTTTACATGCTTAAGTTTAGCTCTAATAAGGAGGTTCCTTTTTTGGGCACTGAGTGAAAAACAACCAAATCAGGTCAATTTTACACTGTACACAATATCTGTGAAATAGATGATTTGAAAGAAAAGTTGACTTAAATCTCTGTCATTATCAGGTTTGGCTAATTTGTTAAAGATTAATAAAATGCTCAGGTTTTTAAATCAATGGATTGTTTGCAGATTTATCTCAGCTCAAATATGTAAGAGCAGACTAGTTTTTAAATGATGGGAGGTAAGACCAGTCATCAGATTCTTTCCTTTTATGCATATCTGTGGGACAATGCTTGGCTCCTTTTTTTTTTTCTGGACCAAAAAGTGAACCTTTTTTCAGTAGCACTTTACTGAGTTATTACTTTTGTTTTTCATTTACCCTGCAGCAGTGAACGACAGCAAAAGCTTCATTTGCTGGGAGAGCGGGGCTTTTAATGTTGGACACCATATCTGAAAATGGTACAACTGCAGAACAATATCCAAAACTCACCTAGGCATATAAAAATGGTGTTTTTTTTCCAAGTATATCATTCAAAACATGCTTGATACACCACTGCTAAGTCTGCAGATTATCTGTTCTCCTCTGCTGCCGGCAGAAACGTAAAGTAAAGCACGCCAGGCCTTCATATTCTACTTATAGATCCTGATTCTATTTGAGGAGCTGCTGCAGCATCAGACCAGTTTATATTAGCCTTACATCTCTACTGACAAAGGGACTGCTTATATCTGGTGTTAATAAAAAGTGTGTATAGTGCTGGGAGATTTTAGGGAATGTAACACTGGCTGGAACAGTCGAGTTCATCCCAGAGCAGAAAGTGTCATTCCAGAGAACTGAACAATGCAACAGATATTTTTCGTACCTAAAAGCCTCATACTCTGTCCTTTGTTCGGTGCTTCTTTTTTGTCATGTCTAGACGTTTCAAATATTCCCTTTGAACTCACTGCAGTTATTCATCTGAGAGTATACATTCAACGTGCATATTCATTTTCTGCAGATTGTAACAGTCTCTCAGACCTCCTTCAACATTGGTCACACATCAGTTATTTCCTGCTGCAAGTTGCGCTCGTGCCAGTTCTGAGACTCCCAATACAACAGTTCATGAATATATGCAAATGTAGCAGACTCATTATGCATCTGACTTGCCTTTAGTTCAAACTGTCAGTTTTAATGGTCCATTTGAAATTGAACTACTCATCGTTTGATGTATGATTGACAGTCTGATATTAGGGTTGTGTAAACTGGTGCTCACACAGGGAAGTAAACAGCTGTCAGAACATCCTGCTCTGTCAATCGCTGATCTTCCTCATCTTGCCCTGTTGACAAAGTGTAGACAACCTCCTGGTCTGTATATAACAAACCAAGCTCAGACCTTTTATTGCAGTCCCTGACAGGTGATCTCACTGGATGTGGAGGAGTCTTTAGCTGCCTTGGTTAATTTAACTGAGGTAGAGAATCAGATTGGTGCTGTTGCCAGCAAGCAATGCTGAGTGATGTTGAAGGTCAGGATTGGAAAGATTTTGTCAGAAAGACAGCCTTTGTGTGCATCTTATCAAACAAACTAATCAAACCAAAATCCAACATTAAACCAGCCTGGGAAGAAGATCTCCACATTAATATAGGTGATAATGACGTTTTAAAGACTTTGTTCAAACCTGCTACGATTGCACTGCAGTCCCATTTTTCTCTGATCTCATTTCACTATTTCGTCATAGCTTCTGCTGGTTGTTCTGTGAGCAAAGACACCAACTTGTGTTATGATAGCAGCGTTTTATGTCATGATCCTCAGCCTGTACAGTATTCAAGGAAGGCTTAGGCGGAACGCTGCAGGGCTGCCAGGGGAGGGCTGCTCTACACTGCTGGGAGAAGAGCTGATCTAAAGAGGTTTCAGCGGCTTACGTAGAGGCTTCATGCTGTCTCGTGAAACTCTTGGTCTCGTATCAGGGGACTATTGCGTGATTTGCAGAACAAGCCATTCAGTGCGCCTCTGCAGGTTTATCCTGCGATTACTCCAAACGTGTTTACCCCATGATCTGAAACTTTGCCCCCGTTCAGTATTGCCATCCAGTCTTGTAACACTGTATGTGAGTCTTACAGTGGGGATCGGGATAATAGGTCGACTTTAAATAGGAATGCTGCTGGGGATGGAAAGTTTAAAAAGTGAAAAAAAGGAGACTCAGGTTAAGTTATGTGTTCTCATAGGAGAAGTGGCATCCAGTAATACAGAGACAAATCGAATGAGTTGATGTTTGTAACACAATATTGGTTAATTTAAATTATATACCAGTACATATTTGAAATGTAAAGGTTTAATATTTAAGCCTAAGGAAATTAAGGCTTTGATCTTTTCTTTTCCTGATTATACTTTTATATAGCTGCTGTTTTATGCTACTCAGATTTTACTCATCGTTCTTCTGAAGAGAACCTTTGTTTTGAAGAAGCAGACATGCAGTTCTGCAGTTCTATCGCTCCACAGTAGCAATACAGCCAAGAAGCTGTACTTTGGTTGATAGTGTATTTTACATCAGAAGCAGAACTCCATAACTTCTTGTTTGAGTTTTCTGTAATGTCCTATTCCCGTAAAAAGGAACAGTGTTATGTGGCAGATATCTGAGATAGCAGTTGAAAGCTTCATCACTTCATCAAATGTGATGCATTTTTAACGGTTTAAATCCTGCTTAGTGTCTTCTGTCGTTGAATCTTGATCATGCTAAACATGCATGGGTTATTGTCTCTATATCAGTATCTTATAATGTGTAAAGCTTGATGCTTTGTAGGCTAATTGAACAGTAAAGCGCAGCAGTCCCCCTGTGTTTTAAACGATACATGCAAAAAAATATATGCTACTTTTGCATCAAGCCTCTAATTTGATGCTGTTTTCCACTGTTTTTCTTCTCATCTTAGAACCTCAGGGGAAGACTTTTGACAGCTGTTATTAGTGTAGTTTTCGAGGGAAAGGTCTGTGAAATGATGCTGGTGTGTTGACAGACCTATCCAACTGTTCCCCATGGGGCTCTCCTGAGCGATAACTCAGTGAGGCAGTCTTTGATCTCAAAGGATCTGTCTTATTCCCTTCACAGACAGCGAGCTGCTTAACAGTTCTTCAATACCAACAAACTGAACAGGAAGATGACATAAAGTAGACTTAATCTTTACTCTAATTACACAGTACATATGGTGTTTCACAATGCAGAGGTTAAGGGTTCAGTTTATTCTTGCCAGTTTTGCCCATTGATGAAATGATATCCTCTCCCAGAAAAAGTGTGAAATAAGCTCATAAATTCTCGCCTGAGTAAATCTTGTCAGGTGGGTTTACAGGCATGATCACAACCCTCCCTCTCAGGGTTACAGTGAATGATAATGTTAGACTTTCAATGCTCCCACCAGCATTTGTGACTTCACATTTACCTACAGACATGTTGGTAAGCTTAGATCAAAGCAATATGGGTTTACTTCTGGACATAGGATGTCATCTTTGTCATCCATCTGCTGCTTAGAATTACGTTACAGATGATGTTTTCACAAATGCACAAATCCCCTGAACACTTCCTAAAAGTTTTGGGTGAAGCTGTTAGACTATACCTAGATTTTCTTCCTGCCACTCCATTGGTAAATTTTCCGCTGAGCTGATGGGAGAACGAGGCATTAAATAATCAGCCTTTATTTGATAGGACAGTGGATAGAGCAGGAAATCAAGGAATGTCCCGGGCTGCCTGCTTCGAGGACTACAGCCTCTGTACATGGGGCGCGACCTAATCGCTAGCTCATCTGCGCCCCAATATAGCTCAATTCTAACACTTTTTCAAAAACCCCTTATTGTCCTGTGTTGGTCAAACACTTTTCCATTAAAAAAACAAAACGAATGATTGAATATGTAAAATCGCGTGGAATAGAAATAGTGACCAATTCACCTCAAATATGTTACAATAAACAAGCAGATCACCAACAACCATTCATGAAAGCATTTTATATTTCAGCATTGAAATGTACACACAGACATTTAAGGGGTTGAATTAAAATGGAACCTTTTGACTTGAAACGTTGAACGACATCTGTTTTTAAAGCATAAATCTTCTTCTTTAAAGAAAGATTAGTAGCCACTAGATGATGAGAAGAAGCTGCTTTTAGGTTTAATGCAAATCCAGCTTTAAGTGTCCAGTCAGGACGGAGGATTAAAGATATTTGCAAGCCTGTCTAGAGAAGAAAAAGCAGGGAAGAAAAGTTGCCTCAGATTCACTTTACAGCACTTTCATGCTTTCACTAACTGATTCCCAGCATGCATCAACAGGAGCGAGAGAGAGCAAAGAAAGAGATAGAGGTACATAGAAATATAGAAATACAGCTTTTACATAATTCTGAACCACTTTTTATTTTCTGTTTGTCATTGTTAATGTTGGTTGATACCTAAATGCTTTTCTCTCTATATTTTGCAGTTGGCTGTGACGGGCACCCTCAGGGCAGGACCCATAAAGAGTCACAGGAGATGCTAACAGCCTGGGTGCTTCTGTTCCTCTTCGCCATGTGTAGCCCACTCTCCCTCAGAAAAGGTAAATGTTAAAACTATAATCCCGTATAATATACCCACAAAAAATGTTAACCCTCAAAATATTGATTTCTTTATTGGTTGAGGGAAATTAAAAATGAAGGGGTTGAAATGTGAGCTCAGATCGACATACTATGACTTCAGACGACAAAATCTAATTAGAGAGAGGTGGAAGAAACTCAAACAAAAGGGGAACTTGATGAAGTATTTGCGTGGAGATCATTTTAAGGCTGTTCTGCAACACACAAAAGTTTATTTTTTTATTTTATCGCTTCCTGTTTGTGTATTTATTTACAGATTTTTAACTGGGCATTTTGTGCCTCTGTTTCAGGTCAGGACAGTGAAGAGTAGAACACCTAGAGGAGAGGGGGGAAATAGCAAGCAGGAAAGGGGTCAAGGGTCAGAGTTGAGTCCGGGCTGCCCACTTCTAGTACTACAGGCTCTGTAGGCTTTTCAGTATTGTGCTGTTCTTGCCGTATCCTTTATTAATACAATAGTGAAGATATAACAACAACCCTTTTCTCTCAAAATCCTGATGCATATTTGCCAAAAAGCTGTGTTAGATGTCAACCTGTTGTTTCGAAACCATAACCTTTGCCTTGAACTTGTTCATATGGATCAAAGCTTGTTTTAAAAAAAATACATGAAAGTCATCTGCCACATGATACATTTCACTGATGCATTAAAGTATATATTATAATTGTATTTTTGTATTTTAAATGAACTGTGATTCAGTGTGATTAGACTTAATTTTCAATAAAAATGTTATTGTCCACAAGCAGCTTTAAAAGTGAAAGACATCAGAACCAAAGCAGAAACCACTATGACATTCTGCTTCTGTAATAAGTGGCACATTGGTGGGCATTTGAACGGTTATAAAAGTCTGTCTGACTCTGTCGATAACCAATGTGAGTTAATTCATCTTGTTATTATTCTACCACAGTGGGCTGGTCTCTGAAAACCTGTCACTTTCTCCCAGTCTACCAAAAAACTGACGGACTGTATTATGTATAGACTCCTGGTCTTAGATGTGTGCGTATTGTGTGTGTGTGTGTGTGTGTGTATGGATGTGTGCGTGGTGTGTGTGTTTGTGAGCATCCAAGTATGTCATCTTTCAGGAACATTGAGGTTTGTCATCATCTACGAGGGCTGGAAGTTAATAACACAAATCAATGTGTAAATCCCCTTGGGGTTATTAGGAGTCTATAGCTCAAGCAATCCAAACGTTGCATTAAAAAGTTTTCTTGAGATAAGGCATAAAAGCTCTTTTAGGAAAATAACTTGTATAACTATGGAACATGAATAACTGCTTTTCATGAAAACTCTTCGGCTGTGGTGGATTTTGTTCTCAAAGTGATAAAAATACAGTCAATATGTCGTGGAGAAATTACTTTCCCTAATGATAAAAGCATTGTTTAGTCAAATGCTGAAAAAGTTTTTACAGTATCATAAATCCGTGTTGAGACTTTAAAGCAGCCTCTCTCTGATTATTTCCTCCTCTTTTCACTTCAGCCACTGTGTTTGAGGAAGAAGTGGTTTAACACGTCATGCTTTCAATCCAACATTCAACAAAGTAGAGTTGTTTCAAGTGTCATCTTTCAAAACTATCGACATTTGGTCTTTTTGTAAGCAGGGATTTTTTTTAACTCACTCAATAGTTTTCTCTCCTGTCTGCTCATAAAGATCAGCTAAGGTTTGCAGATTTTGTTTTTGGTGCTTTGTCATATGATGACCCCCAGACAACAGCTTCAAGGTGTACTGGATCAACAATATAATGAGCAAATCGATCTTTGTTCATCAAAAATTACAAGTGGCCTCATATTTCTGTTTTCCCTCTGAATGTACCCCTGAGTGTCACAGTCATGTTGCATTGTTGAAGGATAATTAGGTATTTGGAATGTTTCTCCTTTTTATAATGTCATCTATGCACAGCAGCAGCATCTGCAAGTGTGCAAGCACAAGTCAGTACAGAGCAGATACACAAGCGTAGACACACACAGTCACACACACATTTCAAAGCACACCAAGGCACCCAAACAAACACCCAAACAGCGCCACAAACTCCCTGCCATTTGCGTTCAAGGAGATGATATTTAACATGGATGTCCCTCGAGTCCAGCCTGGCTGGCATAATGTCACTGTCTGGCCTTCTCTGAATGTATCAGGGCCAAAAACAACCTCACACCCCCACCACATTCCCCTCCAGGAGCACATAGTAGCCAGCAGGGAGCTCAGTGTCGGTGAAATGAGGAACTTAAATCCGTCTTCCCTCTGTGGATGTCAAATCGTGGGGGGGGTTAGGTTTGAATGTCTTTGACATACTTTATTAATCCCCGAGGAGAAATTCGGGTTTACACTCTGTCATTTAGGGACATGCTTCTTACACACTGGTCCGAATCACACACATGCACAAACAGGACCTGTGGACATGTATTAGTGGAGAGATGTCAGAGTCAGAGTGGGGCTGCTACACACTGCTACGCAGAGCAGTTGGGGGTTCGTTGCCTTGCTCAAGGGCATCTCGGCAGTGCTTGGGAAGTGTCATGGCACCTCTCCAGCTACCAGGCCAACTTCCATATTATGATCCGCACTGGGACTTGAACCGGCGACCATCCCTCCGGACTGAGCTACTGCCGCCCATGTAGAGCATACAAGTCTGATATTGACATGAAGTTACTAACTGAATAGTCTACAGCATTTATTCAAAATGTCAAACACTATACAGACAAGTGAATCTTGAACATATAGACAGTGAAATGTAATAGTAATTCTGTTGGTTCAAATCAATTTACATAATATAATGTGAGAGAGAATCTATTTGATATGAATCCAGGAAGGGGGAGGGGGGGGGGGGGCGGTAGTACATGAGTAACATGTTATGGTAACCTGGAGAGGTTATCTTCAACAGACACTCATAATCACTGCTGTGAAATGATGTTTGATTTTCTTTAATACCGGGGTTAGACATTCAAGGCAAATAGTCAGCAGAACTGCATGATCATTCATTAGAGGTCCATTCATCAATACTGCAAACTTTGTATTCGGCTGCAACGGCTTTGCTAAAACACACACACACACACACACACACACACACACACACACACACACACACACACACACACACACACACACTCACACACTCTCAAACACGCACACTGCTTCAGTCCAGTTCAATGCAAGAATATTGAAGCAGATTTGTGCAAATCAAAGGATTTTGGAGATTTCATAAGAGATGTTTTGATTTCCAGTCTTAAAGCTATTATATTGGAATTAGCTGATCAGGAACATTAGAGGCTAAAAATTGTGATTACTGAGGTTTTAAAGTGTTCATTCATTTCAATATTCTTACATTTCTGTGTCTTATTAGCGTTATAAATTACTTAACTGAAGAGATTCCAAATGGGTGAGTCTCAATACACTTCAATAATTGGTTTTGACAACTATAACATCTGCCTCCTGTTAAAGATTGTGACAAACACTGTCACCAGCATGCCTAAGCTCTCTGAGGCCACAGAAAGTGTACTAGCTTTAGGCTTCACAAGGGGAGGCCTCCTTTCTCTATGGTATGAACACTAATATTAACTTTTGCCACCTACTGGCTGATGACTCCCTGTGGTGTTGCGTTATACCCTCAGGTAGATATGTTTTCTTTCACCTTGAATGCTGTCTGTGGTTCTGGGTTATAACAGGCCTTACATTACGTTTTTCAGCCTGTGTAGTTTTATTTTACCAAGAGAGCAAGATACATGTTGATTGTCAGTGAAAAGTCGGAACATGGCGCACACGGATCTCCTCCCCTCGCGAATAAAAGTTGTTTAATTGAGGGACTAGAGAAAAGAAGAATAACATACTGTACTCACTGCTTAACTGTGTTTCTAGATCACGCTCATTTCAGGTAAATTTACATGCAGTGTGACGATACGAGCATAATAAAGATCGCTAGCATTAGCATGCTAACACAACAATGCACCACGAGTTGTTTTGGTTTCACGCTGGTGCTCAAGGGCGACATCTGCTGGATCAAAAAATCACATATAAATCGCATATAAAGCCTTTAATACAAAGTGACATACATATCATCCCCAGGGACCCTTTTCTTTGTGAAAGGTTGTGCAGACAATATTAAAACAAGCTTGGACGTATTTTCAGTTGTGGATCTCTGTTGAAGCAGCTGCTATTTGAATCCACTTTTTAACTTCCAAACACGCTCTGGACTGACACTTCTGAAGATTACACTCCAGAGTGAACAACTACAGAAGACTTAAGCAGACATGCAGCAATACATTTTATTAACTCTGTTTTCCATGGTAGTGAGTATATTTCAGTTGTTTTCTTGGGAATTTCAACTTGTTTGTTTGCCTTGTTATCACAGGATAACATTGCTTGTTTTCCATATGCGTACATCTCAGCTGTTTGCTAGTGAACATGCAGAAATTAACTAGTTATCTCTCACAAATATTAAAACAAGCATTGTTATCCTGATATGACAAGATAAGTATATCTCTTAATGAGGTGAATGTCTTGAGGTTTTCGAGAAAACACCCCAAAAGTACTCCTCAAAGGAAAACAGAGTTAAATAATATGTATGTATGTACGTCTGCTTAGGGCTTCTGTAAACCACAACACTGTGTCTTGGCTCTTTACATTGTAACTATACAGAGGGAGTAAGTGGCAAAAATATATTTTACAGCAAGAGGATACATTTTAAATCAATCAGCAGAACAGTGGGGGATGATCTGTACAGATCACGCATCAGTTCAGTGATCGAGTTGTGACTGTGTGCATATTTTTCGTCTGTAAATTATATCAATATCTAGTTTGTTACATTGATTACCATTTAAACTAATTTCTAGCCATAGGTACTTTGTCAATATACAGCTGTTTACTTGGAATGAGTAATTTAGAAGGCAATAGGGGAATTAATGAAAAGACAACACTTTGCTGTCACCGACATTTGATGCACAATCAATTTATTTTTATGAGTTTCTTAGTGTAACTCAAAAGCCAGACTGCCTGTTGGATGGTTTATTATTTGCCCATTTGTTCATTAAATTCATTTAACTCATTGGTAGTGCAAATGCTTTGTGCTTAAGTCATTGAGCATTGTCACCACATAGATTTCAACTGTTTGTTGCTATGCTACATCTTTAATAATAAACCTCCTCCATGTGGCTCACCGGCTGTTGAGTCAATTAAATGTGATAAGTGGTTTTTGTTGACTTTATAAAACTTTGGTCTACTGCAGCCATGAGTATACTGTGCTGTCAAGAACAAATAATGTTTCGCAAAATAAAATGAAGGATTCAAGTATATTCATATACAAATCAAAAGCATTAAAATGCAGGGTCAAAGGTTACAGAGTGGAAGAAGCACATACAAACTAATGTAGTATTTTTAAAGGTGACATTTGATTAAATAGGGCCTTGGCTTGTATGTGACTTAGTGTCAAATATCACACTTTCAACATCTGAATTGAGAATTTGATAACTGGTAATACTATTTTATGCAATAAGTGAGTGGCTCAGCTCTAGTTTGCCACATACTGATAATCATAATATTTTTGTGGGATGAGTTTTTAATGTTTTTAACAACTAAGCATAATCCCAGGAGGAAAAAAGGAAAGTTTCATGGAAGGATTTATTTTATTTTTTTAAACACTAAACATTCATGAGTGAAAGTAACTGTCAGACTTGCACCATAAAAAGGCAGACAAGTCATATTTTTATCTCTTTGCTTTCTTTTTCACACTCAGTGTGTGGGTGTGATTTATGAGTCAATCGGCTCAGCTTTCCCAGCAGCACTCTCCAAGTCTGCACCATCTTTACCTAGCCTCCAAAGACTGACATCACTGGAGTGGGAAGCACTTTGAGAAATGTGTAAGTGAGGCTAAATGTATGAGAGAGAACTAGTGATTTACAATATTACACTGCTGCTTTATTCTCCTTTACTATTGAATCCACTTTTCTACATCAAAGCCACAAGATTAAGAAACTGGGTGTGGTGCGCTTTGGCTCCAACCGAAGGTCTCTGTCAATGCTTACCTGTCCTAGACAACGTTCAACGACAAATGACAAAAACGTTGTGAGAAGCCAAGCACATGCATTTTGTGCAAATAAGACTGCAAGTACTTCAGCCTGTTTACAAACTGTTTGCATGTGGAGGATGTGTTTTCAACTGAGCCCATTATATCTATGGACGGTGGCTTTATGGCTACATTGGAGAGGGTAATTTATTACGGGATGATTTAGATGTTTTTTATGGTTTGTAAGGCTCCAAACGTATAAACCAAAGATGAAGATCAATAAGGAAAAAGAAAACTTAATTTATTTTGCCTGAGACAAAACTTGAGTTGGATGATTTTCTCTACCAGGGAGTCTAAAGCTGCACTCTTTTGTGTGAACCAGTGGCGTAAAGTCTTATACACAGTATTTACATGGTGCAGTAAACTGGTGACCGGCTGCTTTGTGGACATGTGAGAGATGCCATTCTCATTGTTGAAAGTTTTTCTATTAAATCTACCTTTAATCAATTTAATTAAAGCGGAGAAGTAAAATGTTGTGTCTTTCAGGGCAGACATTCATTGATACTAAATACATTGGACATAAATAATGTGCTGTGATATTATCTAGTATGATCAACATTTCTAGGGAAATTGCAGGAAATGTATTTTTGAACAAAAGTGTTTGCTGTACAGTATGTGTGTCCAGTTACTCAGGAAAAGAACGGTAGGTCAGGGAAATTGAAGCCCTCAGGTAGAATATGATAGTGTAATTAGCCCTGCTGAGCTAATACCCACAAGTCAGCAGCACCACACTGTCAATTCCCTCGGGTTAACCCCATGCACTCTCACACTGAGTTATCAAGTCTGGCTGCTGGAGCCGCCATGGCTGACTCATTGTGCCCTTGCCTCCAGTCAAGTTAATTTTGCCCTCGTTCACTTTTGACATCAGTTGGCATCTATGAACTCATTTAACTCACTGTCGGTGGAAGAGAAGATAAGATGACATGTTGAGAGGGAAGAAGAGTAAATGACTGCAAGGAAATATCCTCCAATTGTAGCCTTGGTGTCTCTGAGGTGAAACTTTCACATATTTTATAGGCGGAGACTGATGTCCAGCAGAAGAGCAAATGTGATGAGACTTGATGACTACTCTCCCTGCTTTTAATCACTCAGCCATGTGCTGTGCAAGTCATTAAGTTCATGGCATTCAGACATGTGTACACGCAGGCCCCAGGCTTCACAGCACATCTGAGATAAAGGTCTGATTTTAGGGAAACACCTGTTACACGACGCACCCACCCGTTTCTCTCTGTTTTACTCAGATGCCAGGAAAGGTAATGAGGACATATCAGAAAGCAAAGAGCACTTAATTACGGATCAGTGTGTGTGCCTGGAAGCAACAATGTTTATTGTTTCTTTGTTGTTTTTTCGACAGTCAGTCACCCAATTTGAAAGTGTTTGTTCGGGACTTTTTAGGAGGAGCTAATGTGATCTGAGTCAAATACTCGTGTAGTCATGTGCATGCAAAGTCTCCACCTCAGGCGTAGACTAGAAGTGGGGGAGTTTCTGTTTAATCTCAAAGGTTTTAATTACCAGGGCAGGAGCTGGGACCAGTCGTTAAGTTAATGGCACAAATGTCAAATAGGAGTGATGTTTTGCAATTATGCACACTACTTTGCTCCTTAGATACCCACATTAATTATTCAGTAAATCTGATAAAGTCACTGTGCATAGGCATGAAGTGTATGTGTGTACTTGCATAAGTTTCAATCACACACCCCAACACACACAGAGCCCCTTCTTCAATTACGTTATCCTGGCTGGGATTGATAAAGACAAATGAATGTTTGCTCATTTGCTCATTCACTTTATGCACCTTTAGAAAATGCTGCCCTATCCTTAGCTTCACACAAACATGGGAAACATTGGTACTTATATTATAAACAGACTAATTACAAGTGACAGTGTGATGTTTGTAGATGTGTGATGGAGCTTGCCACTTGATGAGAGGGATGGCAGGAGTTAGTTCCTATCAAATGAAATACAGTTGCTGTTTAATGTGATACACCAACCAACGAGGAGACGAGCCCGAGTTCTGCTTCTGCAGAATTTAATCTGAGAAAAAAAAAAAAAACAGAAAGGAGGACGTTTGTGGATTAATGCAGTTAGACCCTCCGCGGCCCCTGTGACAGGAAACATCAGACTTCTCCTCATCCTGACATCAATTATAATGTTGACTAAATCTTAATATTCCTGCCATTAACTCAAATTACTGCCCCAAAACACTAAAATTGACAGCTGATACTATCGCTAGCTAATGCTAACTAGCTAACGCTAACTAGCTAATGTAGGCTAATTAACACTCACCGTTGCTTGAATGATGAGGAATTTCTTGCCACTCACTTCTCAAACAGCAGCTTTATCAACCCAGAACGATCAATAATATATAAAGCTGCCTGTATGTTTGTAGACTTATCCTACAGCGGTGTAAGGAGAGGGATTCTCCCCTTTAAATATCAGCAATATCACAGATTAGTGACGTTCTGGTGTTTCGGTTAAAAGAGTGACCATGTTAACTGATGACTTTCAGACAAACGTGACTGAAAGTGTCCTAACAAATGCCTCTTTGTTCCGTTTTTGTATTATCATAAAGTCAAAATTACTTATGAGATGTGTTTTAATAAAAGCTAAACAAATAGGCTTTCATTAGGACACATAATGTATGACAACCAGACTCACTCGGCTGACAGTCACCAGTTAACATGGTAACTCTTTTAACCGTAACACTGTAACAGACGTTGCCGTTTCTAGCGCTATAAATAGTGTCCCGTGTGCTGTTAAAGTATTGCAAGTGGCCCAAACTCAAAGTTTATCGTAATATCTTAGTTTTGCTATGGTTGTTAAGATTTTGCTTTTGCAAATAACATTTAGATTTTTTCCCACACCACTTACATTTAAAGCATTTGAAGACAAATGATGAGGGGTTAGCATGTAGCCTGCATACAGTAAGTAGTGATAACAATAAGAATCACATTTCTAGTTTTGTGGTTTAATTATGTATCAAAAGTTTGAAGAAAAAAAAAAGATTCTTGCAATGCAACATTTATCAAATTAACCTCTTAACCCCTAAAATGAAAAAAAAAACAAAAAAAACAAACATATTATTCTTTCATCCTCTTGAAAGAAATTAAGGTTAAATATTTTACCGGCTTACAGAACTTTTTATTCTTGCATTTATTTATACATTGATGTCAACCAGAGATAGACATGATTTCATATTTTTTTTAGGTGTTAGGATATATATTCATCTTCACCTGAGGCATTTCCTGGATTGCAAAAACATTCTCCCAAATGTCCCTAGTAGGACTTGGCCTTTTTAGTCTGTCTCTTGGTAAAATTGAAACCCACCTGCATGAGTTTCTAACCCCCAATTCACACATACTCCGTGCGCGCTGCGGCCCGTCAGCGCCACGGTTTTGCTCCGTCGGACGGCTCACGCCCATTCACACTGGATCCATTTCTGGGACGTCAGCGGAGCGCACCCATGACACATCACAGGATCCTGCGGGAATTAAGAGAAAAACATGCAAACAACATGTTGCTTTGTCTTTCTGAGGATGCATTGTTGTTCATTCGGTGCCTGTCTTGATGTAATGTTGATAAAGTGATGAAAAATACGATCGTGAGTCCGTATATTGTGTTTTATTTTGAAATTGACCGGATGCTCTGTGCGTTTCCTTGTCTGACTTCCTGTCCGGGCTGTCATATTCTGTCCAGCTTGACTCGTGCCTGCAGCATACTCAGGCGAAAATAGACTCGCTGCGTATTTAAAACGGAGCAGAGCGCAGTGCCGTTGGTGGCACGCACCGGAGACGGACCGCAGCGCGCCCTGTGTGAACACAATGATTGACTAGAGTGGCAGCTAAGTACAACGTAGCCGCGGCGTGTATGGAGTATGTGTGAATTGGGGGTAATTCTTCTTCTGCTGCATGCTGGGAGTGTAATCGACAATAGATACCACTTAATTTATTGTAATGCATTATCAACGCTCAACACTCTTCTGTGTTTTAAATCACCTGCATTTGCACCTCAAGACACTGCATCTTGCAGACAAGAACATCAATTTTCTTTTAGCAGTGGCTGTTTTTGTGCTCCAAACGTTGACTCTCATCATTCATTATAGTTAAAGAGAGCAGGCCTTTTAAAAAATAAAATAGAGGAGATCATTTGATTAATCATGAAGGATGACAACCACATGTACTGTAATTTATTTCCCCTTCTTCTAAACCATTCTTACAGCAGGTGTACACCACTGCCATGCTAATGCCTTTAGTATAAAATCAGAGAATATGTTGCCATGGATCACGCCTTAAACCTTCATTAATGAGCTTTTCCTTATAGGCAAGAATATAAGCTTTCTCTATTATGGCAAAAATATAAGCTTTCTCTATTATTTTCAGTTTCATGAAAAAAACCAACAAATGCTAAAAATGCTCTGCTTTCCCTCCTGTGGAGAGCTATTATCTTTTGGCTGCCAGTGGGGTAAAAACAGCTTTTGTAGACTAGGTTTTGATTAGGGCAAAAATCACAACATTTCATGCACATGCATATACTGGCTCATGCATATAAAGTACTAAGGCTTTAACAGGCAGAGGCATTCTCTCTCCCTCTCTGTATGGATGTTTTTAACTGAGATGACTTCCCTGGTGCCCTCTCATTGCCCCCGAGTACTTTCAAACTTATTCCCACATTTATTTGGATTACATAGTAGTTGGTTTGTTTTACAGTACTTTTGTATGTATGTTAAAGTATCTATAGATTGGACACACACACACACACACACACACACACACACACACACACACACACACCACAGAGCAAAGATCACGTGTCCTTCTTCCTGCAGTGTTAGTTTGGTATTAAGATTATCATTAATAGCTGCCATTACAGGGAACTATCCCTGTTCAATTCTTATGCGATAAAAAGCTTCACTCTACAAACTGTCTTTGCTGTACAAGAGAGAAGCGGGACTCAGCCAGAGATCCATGTTTGGCTCTATAGCTATAATTGATGGCAGCTATGCTGGAGCTAATGGGCATGGGTTTGGATCATAACAGATGCTTTGTGTGGGATTTGCTCTACTGCTGTAGAAAAACACCAGTAATGGTCAGGATATGAACAATGATGAGACATTGCTCCGCACCATGGCTAGGCCGTTTCTTTGACCTATCATAGCATTTATTTCCCCTCCCCCCCCCACTTCTCTGTCTCACTTGCACCTTTAAGGGCTCTGGGCTGGTGCAGCAGGGAATTTGTATTATTCTGTGAGTACTGTAAATCTTTTTTTCTCATATTCTATATGAAATATACCCTCTCCTTTTAACTCTTTTTGCTTTACCAATTTTGATTAGCAAATTATTTTACACATGAAAGGGCCTCACTATTAAGCCATGGTTTTAATATCAGCGTGCAATCAGTTACTTAAAGGCATAGGCCATATGTTTTCTGGGTTCTCTGTACATATGTGTGTCCATATCATTCTTGTGAATTTGTCAGTGATACCTAAAATGATTTTTTTTTTTAAGGTTAAGATTATTATCTCCCAATCAGACTGATTTTGACCAAATTAAAGAATTCATACTCTATATCAAAGTCAATGATGGAACTACAAAAGATAGCAGGGGCACATAACTGAAGAATGGTTATCCTGGGGTATTAAGGAATAAAAAATGAAAAAAACTGCTAGTTTAAAACGTTGCTGAACTGTCTCACATCATGCCATTTACATTCTGTTAATCTAGCAACCTTCCATATGACCAGGTGGTGAATTTGCACGCTGATTTGGTTCCTGGTCCCAGTGTCAAATGCCTTTCTAATCTCATCTATCAATTTCATACCTGCTTGAGAAAGTTACTCACTCGCACACATGCACATATGAAGACCCATCTCTCACCACAGTTAAACGCGTTCCCTTGACACCCGATTCCGCCAGTCCCACTCAATTACGCTACATCTTTGATCACAGCTCACAGTGATGACTTTGGCGACTCCTCAGAGACCTCCTCACTCTCCAGCTGTTGCTAAGCCTTCTGCCATTACAACCAGTTGGCAGCTCCAAGCCTCGCCTTAAGCACCACCTCTGGCAACACAGATGCCTTATTTCTGAAAGTGTGCATTTATCTGCACACATACCCTCATCCATCTCATTTTTTTTTTTCATGTATTACCATGAGTTAATGCTTAATTTACCAGGCCCTTCTTCAGGAGGCAAGAGATGGCTGCTAGCTTAATGGCCAACTCTTGGAGGGTGTTGTTATTGGCTCATGCACAGTTCCAGCTATACTCCTTGCCAGATGTCTGTCAGGCTGTTTGGACAGATGCAACAGCAGAGCTATCTGAGTATGATGTGGTTGCTAAAAACACACGCATGATTACACTGATCAGGTAAAACAACCAATCCATCTTTGACGAAAAACCAAACATAATCAAACCTCAAAAGGTGGTTTAAGGTGGACTACCATTAATTCTATAAGGCCTGTGCTTTGAATTTTATTTTTTCAGACTTTCCCAGGCTTCAGTGTATTACAGTAACTGTGTCCAGACAGGTAGGCTATTATCCCTGTGCAGACAACTGTGACTAACTCGCTCTGCACTGAATCAACCAACAGCTCTCCAGGTGTCAGTGTGTGTTTGGGTGGCTTTTCTCATCTTTTCTTTGGCCTCCCTTGCCTCAATCACCAGCTTCCTCACGGTTCTAGGTCAGGAAATGGATGTCCTTCTTCTAGCTTCTCACCTCAGATTAACCGGAGTACATTTTTGGGAAGTGCTGCGGATTATCGTCTGCTTCCCCTCACCTTTGTCCTGACCTGGCCCCAGGTTCCTCACCTTATTTAGCTGCATACACACTCCAGTTGGGACTCTCATGTGGATACTCCATTCCCTGGTCATATTACAACCCCAGTGATAAGATCATTTTTGGGCTTTACCCACAAACTGTAGCAGAGGTACACAAAGACACATACATACATACACACTCAGACATGCCCACACACTGCGCTGTTCTCCCTTGCTGGCTCCTCAGATTCCATCTCATCTCTGTAATGCCTCTAATATTACCTCCAATAGCAGGACAGAGGTGGGATCATTTCTTTTCTTTTTTTTCTGATCAAAGCACTGTTGTTGATTCATTGTAATGGCATGGAAGTACTTGCGTTTTTTCCATTATTTTATCATATAATTTAAGCCGTCCAACTTTGGCTTCATTCAAATGATACATTTTAGGGTCTTAAATTGTTAAACAATATCTGTCCCATTTTTATCCTTGAACTTTCACTGAGTGCATGTTGGTTGGATTAGATTCAGAGCAATAAACAATCATGAAGGATTATGTTTTTTTCAAAGGCAAAGGAAAGCGAGAGCTAAACAGAGTGGCGGAAATAGGAGCAGAGCAAGGCTACCAATGTAATTGTGGATTATACTGTTGTTTTGCCCTAAAGTGACATGAAGAGCATTGGACACCTCGAGGAGTGTTGACTGGTATAAGTTATTGAATGTCTGTCCATGTTTCACATCAAAGACTGTCACAGATACAGGAGAAAGCATTTTGGCAATACTGGATAACAGGAGAAGGGTCCACTGTTGCTACCTTCCTTTTTAAGAGTTTTATTTACCAGAGGTCATTTGTTGGTTGATTCCTCAAATTGATTCACTCTATTTAATATCATATGACAAACAATGTTTCTTGTGTTACATATGTCATTCTAAAGCTCTGTGCTGCCTAATTCCTAAATATAATCAGGGTCAACATTAATGTGTGGACAGATTTTCCACTGAGGACACTTCAGCCCGTCAAAACTCTTCTAAACTTGGTCAAACTAGCTGAGTATGATGAATTTATTACAGTTAAACTCAACCACAATATACAGCTCTAATGTAGTACCGTTAAAGTATGATGGCCCCTTGTGATTGGAAGTTTTTTTTGTCTCAGAAGTTTACAAGTTGAGGTATAAGAAACTTATCCAGTTACAGTTCTCTAAGCAGGCAATTCAGCAACTGCACTAAATAGTGCTACAGTTACTTGCTGGTTAAACTACCATGTAGAAAATGCCGAAGGCTCTTCTAACCCTAAAAATGGCTGTATTCTGGTCAGCAGTCTGCTGTAATAGCATTTACTCGATGATGCAACCTCAGAAACACCCTTACACAATCAGAATAAAGTATAAATAGAATGTATCGTAGCATGTTACTTCAGGCTATTGGTAGTTTACCAGAGGGTGACAATCATTTATCTCCTTTTTTTCTCACTAGCTGATGCTTTAAATCAGCTTCCTTCTTTATTTTAATCATCAACATCGCTCTTTTTTTAGCCCACATCTTAACCTTTCCTCTCATCAAAGTGTCTGCTGGTCTCTCTTGACCTTCCAGACAATTACACGCCGGTGGAACTACAGTATAGGCCAGGCCTGTTGAGGGAGATACGCTGACTGACAGTTAATGACACTTACTGAGAGCTGGAATTCCTCCAGGACTCGCTATCTGCGTGACTGCCAGCCTGCCGCCTGCCTGTCTCCTCTCCCTTGGGTCCAGAAGTAGAACTACATTGTTTCTGTTTTCATCATAACAACCACCTTCCAACTCGTCACCATTATCGTCATCGTAAAAATCACCCATGTGCCCTGTGTCAGTCGTCTGGATGTCACAATGTGTCAGTCTGCCGTTTGTTGCAACAGCTCTGCCTTGGATTCTTCTTCGATAGCTTTCTCCTAAGTCTCTTTTCTCCTGCTGCACCTACACTCTGACTCAGTCCAAACTATCATTCATTTCAACTCATTTAGACTAAAAGACAGAGTACGAAGGAACTTTGGGCAGCATGCATTGCCAGCTTCCTCTTCCCAACTTTTCCATTAAAGGTGGTTTCACATGAGGGCCCAGATAAGAGTGCACTTGACCCCAAAGCAGTATTCATTTGATAAGTGTAAACAGCACCATGCCAAGGTCTGTTTGAAGAGGTGGTCTCAGGCATGTTTCAAGTGTACTCAAATACGTTCCGTGGGAGATGTGAACGTATCCATGCTCAAACAAGGAAGTGGACTGCTCTATGGCGTTATTCTAAATGGCTCCTCTCACTTCAAAAACCATTGTAGCATTGCAGCAAGCGCCCATTTTGTCCTCTGAGCGGCACTGTAGATGTTGAAGTAGCAAGAGGGTTGTTGTTGTTGGCGTCTCAGAAAAAACAGAAACTTCCACAGCAGGATGGACCGTGAGTAGTTGCCATTGTTGCTTCTTTTTCTTTCTGCATCTAGGCATGTTTTGCAAACCACATACATGCATACCGACAACTTCTGTGTTAGATTTTGTACGTATGCAAGTGATATATAGAACAAATATTAGAACAATATTACTAATGGAAAGGCAGACCAGCAAGGGAGAGTGGAGGGGGAGGTAACAATGCTCTGGCACAGCATGGAACAATCGTCCTTAGTCAGAAGCACTTTCACAAAATTCCTTTTCTTTAATTCTTCCTGTGGCACCATCACTGAGGAGGAGGTGGTGGTGGTTTGAAGTAGTAAAAAAAAATGTTCCTTGTGGATGTGAGAGTATGTGTGTATGAGAGATGGGAAAATAATATATAAAACTTCATTGAAAGTGTCTTGGAAATTGACATCACACAGTTCACCAAATTCTTTTGACACCAACTTAATCTGTGCTCATAGTTAAAACTAAAATGCAAGCTTTTTCTGAACCTGCTGACAGATAACTAGATTCAAAGCTGCAAGTCATGCCTCCTCCTCTGAATTTGCATTTGGATAAAGCAGAGTTTCAATGATATACTTAAGAACCATGATAGGCTTTCAAAAGCAGCAAGCATCATTATTTCAAATAACTGTTGCTTCTTCGTCTTCAGAAACCATATTGTTTTCCTGCTATTCATTCAATGTCATCATCATTGTCAGGTATCACTTATTTTTCTCTCTGTCCATAATTGGTGGATGACACAGAAAATAACTGAGCTTAGGAAATGTTTTATTGCTTCCATTGAAGTCTTAATAGCATATAATCATAATGAAACCGATGCTCCATGCTGTCTGTCTGTGTTTCTGACTCTTGTCATGGCCCTCCACAGATTTTGCAGCCTTAAAGGAATGATCGCCTCTTTCCAATCCATCTTTGACAGGCACCACACAACGTTCTTCATATTTCCTTTCCTGTCGTCATGTTTGACCCGGGGGAGAATTCATCCTTTCGTGAAGGAATGAAAGTTGTTTTCCCTTTTTACTCACAGCCTTCCTTCACTGCTTCTCCTTCCATTTTCCTTAAATCCAGATCTCTGAAAATTGGAGCTTCATGCTGATGATAGTGTCAGAAAAATGGTGGAGCCAGGTATTGACGTGCGTACAGGCAGGAGACAACAACATCTAACTTCTGTGTGTTTTTTTCTCAGTATTCTCCTGACTGACCCAGTCAAGATGGCAGCTCTTAAATTTACTATCACAATGACTTTGTGGTGGCCCTCGGCCATCAGGCAGCTGTTACTGTTAATGTCCACAATCCACTCACATCATCCCCAGAGAGTGATTGCCTATCAGCTTGTCAATTATACCTCTGCTGTGAGTGTCACAGCTACAGTTAGGACAGACAGAGTGTGAGACAGAATATGTTTGTGATTTAAGTGCACTTTTTAAGGAAACCAACTGTGCATACTAAACTGGTCCAGCAGTGCAGGGGCCATATTCACAAAACTTGCTAATACAAATAATTTCTCCAAGTGGCAAAATTCTAAGAAAATTCTTAGAATCATGACATCTAAGTTAAGACTACATCTTGGCAAAGATAATAGTAATTCACCAGGCACGTTGGCCCTTTAGAGAGCTCTTAAGGTGAAAAACTGTTAGGAGTTTTAAGAGTTTTTCTAGCGGAGGAGAAAATGGCAGAAAGATTCGGCGATAGGAGAATTGTTCTACAAACATCGAACGACAGTGAGTTACGGTACAGATTGGGTCATACAGAAATCACGTTTCTAATAGATCTCATTAAAGATGTGCTCACAACTCCCACTCAATGATAACACGCCATATCATCAGATATGAAAGTGATATCAACGTTAGACATTTTGCAACTGGAAAAATGCAGCAGTGAGAACTTGGTTTTGTGGCTACTGTCCATCAGTGGGGTGATCTTACAAACAATTACAGCGCTGTCACAGCCTCTGTGTTACACCCTTCAGGCTAACAAAAGGGCATTGGTGCGTATAGACGGTTTCCTCTGTGTTGTTGGTATTATTGATAGGACTTAAAATGAAGACATGTTTTCTAATGTTATGTTGTGGTCCACTGGCAATTCTCTAGAGCTAATGTATAAACAAAATCGGGCATAAAATCTTACGCTCTATATCCATGGGAATTTTAGTACTTCATGTTGTCCTCTGCAGTATTGGCAACATCTGCTATCTTTTCTTATGCATCTGTCCGTAAAATAGTTTTGCCAAAAAGACGATTTCTCTCACTGGCCTCCGAGTTTCAGCTTGTAATCCATGGCATTGTTGCATGTTTTTGCTTGCTATATTATGGACAACAGTTAGTTATGTATTTGCCCTTGGCTAGCTGTTGTTTTAAACCTGTGTGGCTCTTCAGCAGTGCAATAAACTGAAAGGAAAGATACATTTAAGAGAGAATGGTATATAAAACAAATATACCCAAGACACAAATGAGATTTAATGCACAGGCACACTTCCTCAGAGCCCCGTCTCACAGACATGCTGCATAGGACTCTCTGCTCACTGTTCCCATGAGGGAGCCTCCAGGAATAACTCAGATCATAAATGTAAGCCTTGCATGTGTAAACATTTGGAATATTAACCCATGTAGGTTAGCATACAAAGTGCACACAAGAGGATTCATGAGGTGGTAACACTTGTATATTACTCAAACAACTGGAGATTATTATCCAAGACAGCTGCCATCAGCCTGTATCTCCCATCCACCTTCTCAGTGCCGTGAATTCTGGGAAAACAAATCTGTCTGTTCTCTCTTTCCCCTTCCTATCTCCTTTACAGTGACCAAGTCTTATTTAACCTATTTGGATTTGATTATACAGTCACAGTGATCAGTTTAATCAAGTAAAACTGCTGCATCAGAATAAAAAAAAGCCATCTACTGCAGTGTTTTATCACCCATCACCACCATGATGGTATAATGGTGTGCCTCTGTGATTATTACGTGACCTGACTACTGTGAGAATAACAGCATGAAAAACAAAATTTCTTTGATATCCTTCTCGTTACTGCCATTATTGCAATGAGTGGTCTGCAGAGAAATGCTGTCAGAAAGCATCAAAAAGAGCTGAAAGATTACAGCTTTCTAATTATCATCTCTTTATCTCGATGTTGAAGTTCTTTGTGTCGTCAGCCCTCGCAAGTACTTTGTGCAAGGAAGTTACAAGAGGCAGCGTGCTGTTGATGGCTTTTACATTCACAAGCCCAGAGGGACTCTGTTAAATGTTTCCCTTTAATCCCTAAAATGATGAATTCAACAGCCATCATCAGTTATTAACTGTGTCTTATTGATCAAGATCCCAGATGTGAAAAAAACAAAATATAATGTGTAAACCATATTTCAAATTCATGAATCAAGTTAATTAATTGTGTGATGTTATATGTGTTTACGTTATGAATAAGTTCTTTGCAAATGGTATGTTATAACAAGAACTAAGTGTAGCCCTTCAGCAGCAGCAGCAGCAGCCCCTCATCCAGTTTGCTGCTCACAGTGAGAGTGAAAGAGAGCCACTTCCAAACACAAGCCATGAGCTCATAACTCCAGAGAAGGTAGGATTTAGTCGATATTAATTTTATAAGGAGGATAGTCTAGACCTGTTTTATATGACAAGTACACAGAAAAGCGTAACGCTTTAGCGCTTTGTAAAACTTACTTGACTTAATGATGGTTAAAAAAGTTTTTCTTAAAGAGGTCACGCTGTAACACTGTAAAGCTTTTTTAAAATCAGAAGTTAAGTTAGTCAAAATTACGACATAAAAAGTCGATTTTATCTCCTATTTATGACCAATCGGTTTTTATCTCCTAACTATGAATATTACACATATGTTAAAGTAAATGTTTGTTGTGAACTTATTCTTACATCTGTCAAATTGGAAATTGAATTCTGATGAGATGCTCTGGTAATAAAAAAGTTGTAAAGAATAGTGCACTCTTTTGGACTAACATAGTAAGGGTAAAATTATAAATATCCAGTAAAGGGTTGTAAACCATATGGGCTGGTCTGAGCCATGAAACTCTTAGGCTGAAAATGAGTTCCTCTCTTGCCCTGAACACAATATGAACACACATTCGCACACCTGAAAAATAAGCAGGGATTGTTTGACACTGAAAAGGTTCTGTCCACTGTCCTGTGTCCCTTTGTCAACCAATCATCAAAGAAATGAGACTTGTTGGTGATAGTGTTGAAAATATATTTATTTCATCTAACTAAAAAAAAAAACAATATTACCTGCAAGTTGCTAAATAAAAAAAAAACATCTGTTATTTTAATCTCTGTTCTCAGTCCCTTTGGTCTCCTTAAGTAAATAGAGGCTAATATATATATATATATATATATATATATATATATATATATATATATAAAAACATTCAGGAAACTGAGTGGAGATGCTGAGAGAGGAAAATAGTCTGAAATATGACCTATGTTATAATTTGTGCTACATGCTTTCCTACATTTTAAGTGATACTTCACCCGTTGAAACATGAATCTTTATTGACATGGGGTCATATATGTAGTAGAAATGTGAAATAAATGTTGAAGTTGGTGTTTTCTTGACCGAGAAAAGGCAGAACGTGTCTTTTTGGCTCATGAGACAACAACGCCCAGAATGCACAGCACTGCAGGCCACTCCCACTGATGCTAGGGTGCTCTATGTCTATCAGACATTTACTACAACACATACGGCCATTTCCTCAACTGATTCTGAGATTTCTTGCAGAAGGAATTGGCAAACAGTGAGAGCACCGGCACCACCACACCGCCCTAGCTCGAGCCGGTCTCCTCGTCCTCCCCGCCACCTAAAGACCTTCAAAGTCCCCTTCATCCATATCACTTTGAAGTTGAAACACACTTTTATCATACTTTCGTTCTTCTCAACTTTCTCCAAAGAGCCTGTCAGCATAACTACCAAGCAATATGGCATCTGTAATAGGTCTGTAGCTTTACCCTTAATGAATATTGGGCCAGAAGGTCATAATCTGTCTTAAAATTAAAGAAAATTAGGGGTTGATTTGATTTGTGGCCTTTGGTTAATTACTAAGCTTTCCCTTCAAATCAAACACATCATTTTTAAATAATACCTCTGAGATTTAGGTTTTAATTTCTGATCATTTCATACCAGTGTATTGAAGGGGAGAAAAAATAAGTAATTTGAGGTACAACGATGAGAGCTAAAGTCTGAGTCAGCGTCCCACAGGAAAGTTTGATGTCCTAATGAGCTGCTGTTTTTGTTTTGTTTTTCATTAAAAGGGCATGCACGTGCACAGCCTGATCCAAAGTGGCCTCTTAGCTTATTAAACTCTATGCATTCCTGCATTAGTGCACAACTCTGGTTCTGTGGTGGAGAGTTATCAGGACAAACAGATCTGATCCCTCCTGAACACAGTGAAGTGGACTAATCAGCCTGCTATTACCAAACAAGCAGACCTCTAATGAAGCTACTTAAGTAAAAGTCAATGCCAGAATATGGGGAGAGAACATTTGCAGTGAAATATTTCAAAGCTATGATAACATGAAATTGTCACTCAAATAAAATAAGTTGAAGTTGCAAACTTGCAAATCAGGAAGATTCTTATTTTGTTTTACAAACAGTCTCACCATCTCTTGCTTGTTCAAAGATGTGCATATTTTCACATTATATAAGATACCAAGATATAACACATCTGAAAACCATCTGAGTGCATCCTGGACTTACATTACATGACCACATTTTACCAATAATATACAGTAGAGGGTCACATATGTCCTTCTGTAACTCAAGTGAAAGTAGATTTTTTTATTAAGGAAAGAACAGCAGGGTTTTGAGTATGGAGGAAAATATCCTCAATGCATACTCTTAGGTAGACAAATAGGACAGTTATTCTGGTAGATAACCTAGAACAAGTCTAAAAATGGTCAAATGTGCAGTTGTATCTACTGTAATGACTTCCCGATTTTAGTTGTTTGAAGTGTCACTGCTGGGCCTATAAGAATTTCTGTAGGTCAATACTTAAAGAATTCATAACATTCCATTCATCAAAAAGCTTTGTGCTGCATGAGTAAGTTCATTTCTCACTCTGAATTTGCTCTCGGTTTATGGGGGAGGAGCAGCTCCTCAAGGTAAATGAACTACTGCCAGTACATTGATATATGCAGTGGTAGCTCACACAAGTGTATCCTTTTAAAAAGCAACCTTCGATTCCAATTCAAATAAAAACCGTGTTTAATCTCTTTACAGTTTCCATATTCTTGAAAAGCATTTATTTGATCAAAGGCCAAGTCATTCTGAACTCTACCGTTTAATTTTCTCTGAAGGAGGACCCAGAGTTTGGGAGCACATTCTATAGGAATTACCTTGAACAGTTGGCGAAGAGCAAGTTCATTTGATTCACATTTAACACTTGGACTGATGGAAAGAGAGATGAAGCCATTGAGTTAATAGAGAAGCCAGCAGATCCTTCAAAAGGATAATGAGTTTTTTACCCTTGACTGCCACTTTGCAGAGACACTTCAAATCTGTACGCATATCACAAAAATCTCTGCTACTCTTATAATGAGGCCTGTGTTCAGGCTTCCAATAATGCCCTGGCAAAGACTATGTCAAATTTACTTTGTCAGGTTGCAGTTTTTAAGCTATTCTACCAAATTGTACACTTCACAGACCTACTTCTCCAGTAATATAACTATTTTGAAGGAATACAGAGTTAAACAGGGTTGTGTCCAGACTTTTTTGATTGGGTGGCCCGACTGGGTTAGGGATTTGTTTACAATTACAAGTGTTAACAAATCCATGTAAATACTAGCTCATTTTATAATTTGTTGAGCTAAGCTGCAAGACAGGAATCAGAACTTCTCCTCACCTCTCTTCCGAAAGGCTTTTTCAGTTCTGAACTAAGTGGTGGACGGAGCTAGAAGAGACGACTCTCATGTGAGTCATCCTTGATCAGCATGCTAATGTTCCACAGAGGCTTAGATTTCTAGCTCCGTCCACCAGTTAGTTGAGATCTGAAGAAGCCTTTCGGGGGAGATGTGAAACGTCTTCAAGATCTTAAACCATGTTTAGTTGCCTATTGATCGAGTTTTGAACAGGTACAATGTTTAATACAGAGGGTTCATAAATTATTTCTGTATTGAAATGGTTGTCTTGTCATTCTTTAATGTTCACTTGACAAACTGTTTAAATTTAGTTATGTTATGCATTGCATTGTCTCTAAAAAGCAACCACAGTGGTTAGAGTTTGAATATTTTGTATGGAAGCTTGACTTTCAGAATTTGTAATGCTTTTTTTGCTGCCAACTCTTTAAAATGAAGTTGTATATCTTATCTTCCAACAGTAGCAAGATTTTAAAGCTTTTAAGCTTTCAAGCTCTTATTGTATATTTACATTAAATAGCACTCTCCCTTTTAGAATAAAAGCAGATTTTGCACACTAAAACCCGCTCCCAAAGTGTCGGTATGGATTTATTAAGAACCGCACTGAACCATTGCTGGCACTTTAGATTAATGGAGAGCAGTGTGGAAAAAAATGGTACCTATGTTTTGGTGCAAATCAATTCAACACCTTGGTTTCTCTTCTTGATAGTTCTAAAAGGGAAGTTTTAGACAAATCTTATTCACTCTTATTATGATCTCCAATTGAATGATAATATTTGAAACCGCTAATTATTTTCTTTTTTCTTCATCTTTTTTTTTTTCCATCTCTTCAGCTGCTATCCTTGATGACGCCATGGAGTGCAGCAGAGGGGAGCGATTGGCCATCACGCTGGCCAAAGACAGCATCAACAGGAACAGTAACCGCTCCACCACTGGCAAGTTGAATGACCCCTAAACCCTGTCTTTCATTTCATTCAAAGCCTATTGTCTTATTTTCCCTCTGTTTCTGAACCTCTTTCCCGAATACCCACCCATTTTTGTGTCAAGGCAAAACAAAATATTGCTCAAATGGGGGGTTAGAATTAATAATATATATAGTAGAAATAGATTACTGGCTAGTGTTAATAGTTCAAGAGTATAAAATAATCTGCTATATTTGATAGCTGAGGGAGTAAAGCTGTGTCTTTAAGACTGGGTTTTGTTTTGTTCTTGTTTATATTGGTAACCTTCGCAAGGCAAAGCAAATCCACATTATCTGTTCAAAAGAAGAGTTTTTGTTCATCTATCATGATCGGCCTGTCCAATCTGAGAGAACCTACAACAGAAAGGTTTATGGGTCTTTTTTAATTTCTTTGTAACGTGTCATTATGAGATGTCTAGTCATTTGTCACATAGATGTGACACATGGATTACTGAGGGTGACCTCATTAACACCAGCTCAAGTACCCATTTGTTATCAATTGTGTAATTGCTTTTGCTTCACAGTTTCCCACATCAGTGGACTGTGTAGTCACTTGTTGCTTCAGTGTTTAGGCTTTTTAGTTTTTTTGATAAAAAATGTCCAAAATCAATACAGCAAAGTATGGGTCTGCAGAAAACAACCGATACAAACAGCTATAGCAGGAAGGGTGGCAATTGATTTTCAATAAAACACAATCACTCTTTCAGAAACCCTTCAGTGGCGCGGCTTAATCCAAGAAAATGCTGCTTCACTTGAAACTGGATTACTTTCTATGCCTGGTTTACTACAAACCCTTCCTAAATGTGTTCCCTCCTCTGTGTGTGTTTGTGTGTGGTTTTGTGTGAAAGCGTGTATGTGTTGCCCTGTGTATGTGTTTTTGTGTGTGTGTAAAGAAGCACGTGTTTGTGTGTGTATGCTGGATTGTGTGTATTTGTTCAAATGCTTTGTGTGTTAAAGTGTGAGCTGGTGTGTGTAATTACAGGCAGGAATTGGATTAGGGACGGATCAGTGGTCGCTGTTAGATGGAAATATCACAGAGGGTGCACTACCTGCCCAGAAGAGACCCGCCCCCACCTTTAAAGCACCCACTACTCCCTGAGTAGTATACAGTTTTAACTTTAACTGAAGCTAAAAAAAAACGCTGTTATTTTACAGTACTAAAACAAGTATAATACAAGTATAACGCCATATACAGTAGCTGTTTGTAATGTATAAATCTTTCTTTAAGCTGCCATACGTTTGCCTGAGGAATCTTATATTATATCTTACGACTGATATCATTGAAACTTCAGGTGAATTATTTT
Organism: Labrus bergylta; assembly: GCF_963930695.1. NCBI lineage: Eukaryota > Metazoa > Chordata > Actinopteri > Labriformes > Labridae > Labrus > Labrus bergylta. Next base: position 17,612,892 of record NC_089205.1, read on the forward strand.
TTTCACCAAATGTTCAACACTTTTTCATGACCATCATTCCTATCCTATTCTTGTAAATGCGATACAAAGTAAATGCCTGAATAGGATACCTTCAAAACGTCCACTTGGACTTATGGATTTGAATTGGTAGCCAGCCGGTCCTCACAAATATAATAGCTTCTGTTCCAATCTCAGACTCATACACAAGAGCCTGTTTGTGCAGGTTTCATGCCTTGCACACAGCGACACAAACTCTAACGCGGCAGCCAGACACACACACACACACTACTAATTTTGTCCAGACATGATGATAAAATTGCTAAAATCTAACAAAATACTCTGAACCTCTGAACAGTTTGTTCCTTCGAGGCAGCTGTCTCTCTGTGAGTCACTGGAAATACAGACTTTAGACTGTAGTGTGCTTTTTGCACTTCATTGACAACACAGAGTGTAATATCTACACCAGGTATCATAGTCAAATTTCAAATTTCTGTTTTGCATCTGCTCTGCCCATATGTACCCCTCTCTCTCTCTCTCTCTCTCTCTCGCTTTGCTCCCCTGAAACCCCTAAGAAACGTTTCACTTTGCAGCAAACATAAATGCATGTCAGAATTTAAGAGATATAAAACAAGATAAAAACTCTTAGCAGCCGCAGATCCCATTTGCCGAGGCAACGAGAAAGAGAGAGGCAGACTAGGAAGAGACTGCAAGTGCAACGACCTCCACAAGAAGAAGACAAAGAGTGCGTTCGAATTGTCCCTCCTATCTCCTTTCACTATCCACTTTACCTTAACCCCGGAAGCATTTAAGTGGCGGCCATGATAAGAGCCATTCGAATTCTCTAAAAGTTAAGGAAAGGTGGGCCAATGCTTCCTTTATAACCTCCTTTAGCATAGGATACACTGGACCATCCTTTACGAAAGGAGATGAGATATGACGCCCCACAATTCCTTGCGGCCGCAGCATTTAAAGCGAGTCGCACATCCGACCGTTCACGAACATTAACGATGATCGTAAAGTGACAAAGATGATGTTTTATTCAACATATTACATTCTCTTAAGAATGCTTTGTGCAGTTGTACATTTGTATGCTTAAAACATTATGTGTAGGCTATATCTTGCATTAATGTAACAATTAATTTCATACAATCATATTTATTTTGATGTTGATTTATGAGTGGACAGGACTGTGGTGGTTTCACTTTGGTTACTTGTAGCCTGGTAGCCTATATTGCTTTTATTTCAATCCCAACCTTGTGGTAATTAGGATTATTTCACGGCAAGAAGGCACAGGGGAAAGGTTTTTAGATGCGCTTTTAGTAGTCCATTTTCTGAACATTGTAGTTTCAACACGGCGGACTCATGTCATTAACCTCCGCCGGCCCGTCGCATTCAATTACGTGGCCTAGTGGAAAATGCGGTCGAATTGTCAGAGCAATGAGATCGCCTTTCCCTAAGTCCTTTATGAATTCTCCTAAAATCTTTCCTTAACCTCATGACGTTTTCCCTGGGGTTAAGGTAAAGTGGATAGTGAAAGGAGATAGGAGGGACAATTCGAACGCACCCAGAGTTTGGTTGTGGTATTAACATTATATATTCCTTCCTTTTTCTCTCTGTATCTCAATATTTCCTTTAATCTCATGTGACCAGTAAATTTGTCAACCATTTCTCAAGTCAAACTCATTAAAGCCCTCTAATGATTCCAAATGTCTTATGAGCTGCTATTGATCAGTGAGAATCAATGTGAAGTAGAGAAAATAGACTTCAGCTGACCTTATCACCTTTGACTACAAGCCGACCCCAGTAAGTAGGAGAGTACCCTTCTGACAATTCACTGCTCCAATAGACACCTTGACACCTTGGTCAATGTCCAGCAGGTGTAATAAATAAAACTTTGTTGGGAAGGCAGAGATTGGACACACACTTTTCATGCACATCGTCTGTCTCCAACACATATATTCACAATGTTCGCTGTGCGGAGATCCAGCAAATCAGAGCGCCACAGGGACCAGGAGTATGTTCACGGGAAGTCAAATTACTCAGCTTTGTAATTTAGTGAAGTCATGCAGAGCAGTGCATATGTGTGTGTGTTTGTGTGTATAATGTAACGGTGTGCATATACGTGTATGTGAGTGTTTGTAACGGTGTATTCATGTCTAATAGCCCCCATGGGTGAATAAGGGATTATTTATTAATCATTCGATTCACTGCCTTTGGATTCAAAGCACAGGCCTGTAAACGGCTCTCTACCTTTTCCTCCATCACACACATTTCTGGTTAATGCTCTGAATTTTACCCAATAACTGATAACAAATGGTCGTCACACACACTTATTTTTTACACACATGCTCACACAGGAAATGTACAAAGTGTTTGTGTCTGCTTCACATGAGTGACTCCAGCGGTTTAATTAGAAACCTGTGAATTATAAACTCAAAGAAAATGCATCCTGCTTTTCAGTACGAGAGATTAAAGCCTATGGCCTGTATACTTAGCAGGGGTGTGAACATTTATTATATTATTTTAGCAAGATGAGATGTGTTTGTCACTTTGGGGGGGGGGGGGGGATATTACGGCATTAATGTGCAAAATTTCAAATACCAGATTTTATGTTTTGAGCCTCCAGGTATCACTTCCCATTCTTTGTTTTGGCCTTCCACATTGTTTCTCACTCTGTTTATTGGTCTATTTATTTATTTATTTATTTATTTTTTACATCTTTTGTCTCCATGTGTGGATCTCTACTATGAATATCCCCAAAGCTATTAAACTCTTCTGGGCAAAAATAATATTTTTTTTGTATCTGCACATTAATAAACCAGGACCAATACATTTGGCCTTACACTCATTTAACCAACACGGATAGTTTCAGGTTGACTTGAGGCGGTACAAGCGCTGGCTCAAGACGCTATCTGTTGATGAGGTTGAGGAACTCAACGTGTACATCCATAAACATCTGGCTGAAGAGGGACTTTCTGCTGCTAAGGATTTGCTAACCACAGTTCTGTTTATGATGTTTGGTTTTGTTTTTTTAAACTTTTGTTACAGAAACAAATACAGGTTATTTTGATAGGGTTATGTGGGTTGACACCATAGACTGTTGACACCAAACAACTCCTCCTGTTACATTCACAATTTGCATCAACAGCATGATGATATGTTAGACAAAACCTGTGAAGAGACTTACTTTGTTTTCTGAACAGTGAAGAAAAACATGTTTTCTAAACTGTAAACATGACTGAGTGGATTTAGCTTGGGAGCAGGACGGCATGCAGGCAGATCCCAGTATGATGCTAATTGGCTTGTCTGAACTCTGACACTGTGTGTTTCGCTGCCTGATGTCAAGAGACAGAGCTTCTTTGAATTGAACAAATCCATAAACAAGATCTAAATCAATTAGAAAGGAGAAATTATATGTATGAGCAGAGCTTTATCTGAGAAGGTTTTACTGTTGTACTAAGATGTTGCTATATTTAAAACACTTTATTCTGCATCATATAACTGGAAGCTGATAAAACAATATTAATGACAGCTACATTATCTTTTATTTATTACATTAAAAAAAAGAGTCAGCTTTCTTTAAGTACTTAAACATTCAGTCGTAGTGGTGTTTTCGGACTTGCGCCTGCCCTGGCTCTAATTTGACGAGTCCACAGAGAAGCCACTGTTTTAACTACATGAATTTGATCAGTGTTCCTTTTTAAAGACATCCCATTACTATCTCAGTGTACATTATGGCCTGTTGCACAGTACAGCCTGAGTTTCTAATGAGACATTATTCTGTTATAGTGGCAGACGGAACAGGACTCCCTGCCGTTTAAACTCCCAGTTGACATTGACTTGCCGGGCTTATTGCTTTGAAACACTGACTGTGATAATACTACTGTAGGAATACTGAAGACCACATACAGTGATAAAGGCCGCTTTGTGTTCTTAAGTGAGATAGCCGGTTTAGTCCTCAAACTCTCAGAGGACCCGATACTGGCCTTAAGATGTACAGTTTTCCACAAAGTTTCAATTGTTCTACTCAGTTGGATGACCAGACGACATTGAAGCTCAGCTAGTCTGTTGTGATTGTCACTGACAATGGTATTGTTAGATTTGCTGTTGAATCAATCTTTGTCCTTACTTTCATTGATTCAAGCAATGATTTCTGTCAGGCCTTTGCCAGTACTGCCACAAATACTTTAGTCTAAACTCTGTCTAGTGTTTAGGTCAAACAATTAATACTGCTTCAGTGCCAGGTGAAATATATGCAATGTGTTACCACACTTAACAGCTTCTTGGAAACTTTTGCTTTTAATATGCCAGCAGGTGCTCCTTCTTCATCTGTTCTGTAAATGAAATACCATGTCCATATATCAGTCTTGGCAACTTATCGCTGCCGATCGAGGCTGATTTGTTTTTAGTTCCAGGTGTTGACTTTTCATGAGAACACTTCTGATAATGATATATAATAAATGCACCCTTAATCCTTGTGTAGTCCTATTGAAAAGATAGTATTTAATTTGTATATGTATGTGCATTGAGATCAGCTGAAAAAATAGGTAGCAAGTCAGAAATAGTTGTAGAGCTATGATATTTTATTTTCTCCAGTTACTTTGATTCAAACGCTGCTTGGACTTTTCTCTGTTCACTCACTGTGTCTGTGTTCATCATGCAGGTATCAGCTGGTGGCTGAATTAAACATACATCCAACTTAAAGTAAGTAATGATACAGGCCTTTGAGCTTTCTTGTCTTTTTGGTTCCTCTGGATCATTTGTTGGGACGGCCTGCTGCTATGAACTTCTTAAAAGGCAGTTTTTTCTTTGGTCATGATGGATTAACGTTGGGTCTTTTACCTGCTTCAGTGTCGAGATAAAATGTCTTATGAATTGGCGATATACAAATAAAGATTGATTGATTGAGTCTGTTGTTGTCTGTCGCTGTAAACTAAGCCAAACAAACTTATCAAGCTCATTTTACAGAATGCTATGTTCAGTCCAAAACTGCAAACATAGTTCCCAAATGTATGCTGCTTTGTTTTGTCTGACTCACACAGCCCTTCAGGTGCACCCAGTGCACACACAAAAACATCAACTAAATTAACGTTGTGCGTGACTGACGTGTTCAACATTGTCAAAGCTCATCCTAGAAAAAGTTAATTAAAAAAGGATTTCTGTACAATACAGCAGTCTTATTACTGTTATTCACAGGAAGATTTCTATTTAGTTTTAAAGTTAACACATACTGTTCTTTTGAAATGCAGATGAAACTTTTAATATAACGGTCTGTTCTCATATTTCTTAAAGCATTTTCTAAATGAGAAGAGAGTTCAGGTTTATCTAACTGCTTGTATTATAACTAATGGAAATGTAGTAATGAGTGTAGCCAAGAGTGAAAAATATTGAGAATGTGATAAATAAAAATAGTAGTAAAGTGGAGTAGAAAAGTTAGATTATAAATATATTTGTTTGTTTTTTGGCTGAGGAAAACCGATCCATGACCAAAATCTGTGATTCAAACCAAACTGGGAATTGTGATCCATTGCACCAATAGTTTGTTCGATAGCCAAGGATGTCTTGCTTCCTCTTTCACGAACAGTTAAAGACGAGTATGAAAGAGAAAAAAAAACAGTGAATGTTTGAAGTGAATGTTCAAATTTTTAACCAATTCCAGCAAAAGTGAATGCTCGTCATGTAAGTGCTTTACATCTACACTGTTTATAACCACAGGGAGTGTGTACATTACATGTTAAATGTTGTTTTGTGTTCCTTTCAAGTTCATGATAAGTTATAAAACATATTCAATCTAGATGACAGTAAGATTATAAGAATTTTTTATGTAAAATCAAATAAAATTGCATTTCAGGACACATATTGCTTAAGACAATAGACAGATAAAAACAGCCAGAGGTAAAACCCTTGTAAGATGTTTCCCCCGGGGATACTTTGATCCTCTTAAGTCAAGCTGAGTCATATAATTCATTAATAAATAATTTTAGGCTACTGGGCGATTGATTGAGTAATCAAGCTAATTGATCTCAGCTGTGGTCTTCTGCTGCTGGTTTTCATTCTCATCATCACATCAAAGATGATTGCATCCCAGCAATCCATAGCTGGAAAACCAGCAGCCAGAGCACTTTGGTTCCTGAGGATCAGGATTAACTTTAAATGTGTGTGCTTGTGTGTGTGGTCACGATGTACAACTCGCTCTCCGGATCCTCTGGCCATCCTTTGGATTCGCTGAAGGAGTTATGGCCTACATTAGGACCTTATGTTTGATCTATCTTGAACTCATCACTCTTTGTAAACGTTTTTCCAGCTTGCTTTAAAGCTGCTGTGGTTAAAACCCTTTTCAAAGAAGCTTTGTTTATTAGTGGATTCCCTTTGACCTGTTTCAAACCTTGCTTTCTCATCAAAAGTTTTTTGACTAAGTTGTCTCAAATCAACTCAAATTATTCATCATTAAATGACATAATTGAGCCACTTCAGTCTGCTCTTTATGGAAAACACTTTACAGAGGTTAATGATTTGTTGTTGGCTGTAAACTCAGTCAACATGTGTTATATTGTTGTTTGATCTCAGTGCATACTTTTGATCACTCTGTACAATTGGACAGACTTGAAAATCATTTTTGCATCTCAGGTCAGGTGCAGCTACTGTTGTTTGAGGATGCTGATGTCCTTGTTCATGCCTTTGTGTCATCTCAGTTAGATTATTGTAATGTCCTTCTGTCAGGTTTGCCAAAGACCAAATTTCAAGGTCTGCAGATGGTTTAGAATGCAGCAGCTTGTGTTCTGACCAGGTTGGGTAAATATGAGACTATTACTCTGGTGCTGGCCTCACTTCGTTTGCCTCCTTTTCAGCTTAGAGCAGACTTTAATGTTCTTTTGGAAGTCCCCAAAGTTAGCAAGAAGATGGCTGGTGAGCAGGCTTTTTCATTCTGCGCACCAACATTATGGAACAGTTTACCTCTAGACATATGGCATGTTTTGTTGATGTATTTAAAGCAAAGCTAAGGACACACTTGCTTACCAATGTGCAAGAGTCATGGGTTCTTTGTACATTTCCCTGATGTTCTGTCATAGAGTCTTAGTTTTTAGTTTTTTAAACATTTTTAATTTCACTTTTTTTTCTAAGCTATGCACAGCACTTGAAATGCTTTATAGATTGTTTAATATTATTATTAATATTAACCCAGAGTCAGTTTAATTTTATAACATTTTAATGTTGGGGGTATTTCTCATGATGACGTTATAACAGACAACTAAACTCTGTAGGATTCCGCCTCTTATCTTGACTGTGGCAATTGTTGAGAGCGGACCAGCAAACAAAGTTGATCATTAATGAATATATTTTGAACAAATTTGAGGAAAAATCTCTGCTGACTTTTTCAGGTCTAACGCTCCATTTGCTCGATCACTGTGAGGCATTCATAACAAACTCACTCAGAGTATATCTGCCACTGATCTGAGAGGGTTCATTTACTTGTCCCTTTGACTGTCCAGATACTCACCCTGCTGTGTTTGCTCTCAGTGTGTGTAGAGCTGTCCAAACTGATTTAAATGGCTGCGTTGTGCAGCAGCTCAGTGGTACACATAGTGTGGAATTGCTTTTTGTGAACTGAAGAGCTAGCTAGCCAACCCAGCAAATCCTCTCTGGCCAGAGAGCATTTACACGGTGGCTGTGCTCACTTTCAGAACGTCTACCTGCCAGACACTGCACCATAGTTTGTCCAAGCTAAGCGAACACACACATCTCCTATTTGTGTACAGCCAACTGCTGCTCAGCTTTGTTCTCACACATGTGGACATGTGTATCATCAAAATAACACAAGGGGTGGGGGATATTTTTCACTTCAAACATCATGATTTGTTCTTACTATTGTAAATAATTGCGTTTAAAAACCTTCTGCCTGCTTAGTTTGAGTGTAATTATTTCTTTTTAATTAGAAGAAATAATTTAATTATCTGTTTCAAAATCAAACCTGCACTAATAAACAAGACAAAACGCTCCATATCTTTGGAGCGTTTGCAAGTTCCCTAAATTTACAATTATTTTTCTCCACCTGATTTTTTTCCTACATTTTGCTTCCCCCTTAAGCCCTTCTCAGACTCCAGCACAAGGTAACGTTGAGGTCAAGATCCACAGTTTTTAAGTAAACTAATAAAAACAAGAAGAGAATTGAAGCCCATGGGGTGTTGATCGGGCCCTTGCACCTTTGTACACATTCGGGTGTGGTGAATGTCATGGTGTGGTGCTGCCGCAGAGTGAATTGCAGCTGCAGTTTGTATTAATAACTTAAATTTGATAGCAAGGCATGGTGTCAAAACTGATTTTTTTTCTGCGCAGCCACAGACCTGCTCTCTGACCTCACCTCACATTTCACAGTAGAGAAAGACCAAAGGGTTAAGAGGTTTCTGGAAAAATTAGGAGGCGCTATTGGTCAATGTATATTGATGTGTAAAGGCAGACACTCTGGTTTCACATGACATGAGAAAATTGGGCCAAATTGGAGCATGTCCAGGATATTAACCATTTCCTCATTCGTGGCGATCTCTTTTAGCTATAAACCCAGTTTTGTACCGGTCAAATAAGCACCCTGGGAGGAGTTAATAAAAGCATGACACTTGAGGCTGTTTTTTATTCATCAAGATTTTTTTCTTAAGACATGACTGTCAAGGTAGCCTCTATGTTGACCCCTTTTTTTTAAATCTGAAGGGGGTCTGCATAGCTACCCCTGTATAAAGTAATTTTAGCGCACTCCTGAGAGGCCTTAAAATATAAAAATGTATGTCACTTAGTAGTTTACTGCCAAGTGTCATGAGTTTTAGGGCTTTGGAAAGAAAGAAATAATTCCTTTGGTTCCAATATGGTTCTCACACATTGCTTTTTAATGATTAGGTTCTAGTATTCCAAAACGTGCTCCCTCTCTGTGTGCCTCTCCCTAATCACCCTCCATCAGTCTCACACTGAATATGTGTGTTTGACTGCTAATGGAGTTAACTCTGCTGTGTCAGTCTTGTTCTGCTCAGGGGGTCAGCGTATAGTGCAGCTCTCTGCTATAATTAGGCTTTAAAACCAATTTTGTACATTCAAACGCTCTCTGGTTACATGCAACGTTGTTTTGATAGCAAGTCACACATTATTGGTCATAATCACTAATCAGGTCTAATTGGAAAGAGCTGATCTGCATTTTTCTCAGCACAATGCAAAGTGAGTGGGGGGCAAATATTGTACCAGGGAGTGAAAGTAAAAATGGGTTCATGGTAGGTGTTGCACAAAAAAAACAACTCAGAGATGGAGCTGCATTACTGACCACACATTTGTTAATTTTTTTGGACTTTAATGAGCCTCACTCTTTGTGTCAATATAGTTTATATACGTACTACAGGCTGGTAATTTATCTAGTCAATGAATTATTCGAGTCATATTTCAGTGCATCATCTGTATGGAGTTCACTTTGAAGTTAGTGAGGATTCTTGTGTTGGTAAGCCGGTATATGTTCATAGCAGCTGCTGCAAAACACATTAAAGAATTAAAGTCAATCTGGAGGTCGATCTGTAGAGAATTCTTCTATTCAGTCTGCTTGCAAACAAAACACAGGTGTGTCTTCTGTCTCTGCATGATCATAGTTAGAGGAGCACAGCTGTTGTCTGCACTCCTGTTGACCCTTTCATCATTACGCTATTGATCTGTTTTATCAAGGAGCAGAAACACCATGTGCATATCTAGGTCTTTCATATTGTCATACGGATGCAGTCTCTTGATTTGATCCCTAAGATGAAAGAGAGACAACAGAGACTCCCAGTTGAGAAGCAAGCATAATTGATTTCTATCTAGCCTATTGTGGTCATTAAGGGTAAGAACAGGGATCATGATCTGTGTTACATATGCTTTTGTTTCTTCTTAGTCAGCAGCTTGAAGAGGCTTGCATTGTGTCGTGTGTTGAAGAATACAATAGTCAGCTGATGTTGCTCAGCTTTCTGCCAGCTGCAGAGTGAATTAATGCGCTACCATTTTCAATCTGCAAACGGAAACTCATTAAGAACATCCAGGTCTTTTGTCTCTCCGTCAACATTTTTTTTTGTTCCACTCAAAGGCCAGGTTCTCTAAGATTTGTTAGACCCAAGGGTTTGCCAGTTCTGTTTAGTAAAGTAGCGCAATGCTTTGTTTAGGTGTGACAGTAAAACATTTGGCTTGATTCCCAGGACTGAAATAAGCAAACAGTTGGATTAGGAAAAACACTCTTCCAATCAATGCTACCAATAGAAAGTTTTAAATGCAAAAACACCAACATGCTTGATGAATACTGAAAGAAATGCAGCAGCCTTTTAAGGCTGTATACTCAGGTAAATTTTATTTTATTCAATCAAGTATCCCAACTTGATAAGCCACATACAGTAATTTAATTCTTTTTTTCTCCTCCGCCCTTACAATACTACATAACATTTCTTATTCTGGAGGACGGGAACTGTTTTTCCTCTTTAAACTGTTAGATCAATGAGATAGAGATCTCGTGGTCAATGTTCCACTCGCCTAAAAGGCACCCAGGGATCCACAGCACACTTCATCTTTATCTCTGGTCTACTTCTGCTCTGACTGCAGGGACCTGATGCAGGATCATTACGACTACAAACTGAGATCTGACTGCATGTGCTGAGACGGGGTTGAGCTGGCTACTGGGGATGGAGATTGTGGGTAGTGCAGCTTTGACACGTGGCATAGCTTACGTCCAGTGTCGCATCGCTTTCTCACCTGCAAGATTTTCATCTGCTGTTTCTGAATGCCAACAGCTGGTGTCCAAATCCCACATGAACCTTTTGGGATTCACGGGATCAGGTAGACATAATAGACTACCACCTGTCCTCCTCTGTCTCCTGCCACCCTGTAACACCATCCCTGCCAACTCATCACTGGCATTCCAGCAATTGGCATCACACTTGCTGACTGATGGACAATGTCTCCAGCAGCATCTGTTCTCTAATGCTCAGTGGCCAACATAATTCTCTGGCTTTTCAAAAGGCTACTTCCAGCCAGGCGGTGGGCTCTGTGTTCTGCTGTTGGGTGGCTTTCTAGGACTGATAATCATCAAAGTGATTAAACTATGTTCCCTTTTGTCATTAAACAAACTATACTTTGGCTTAAGTAGACCTCACTGAGGCTGAATGACTGCTTTCCAATTGGTTGCACGGCTAACTTTTTAAAGGACATACCAGTTTTTCTCTGTCATAAGTATTGTATGCTAACTAATAGCTAGGTCAACAATGTGTGGTGATGTAAATGAGTCATTTGAAACACTGACGAACAGTGCTAATGCTAACTTTGCTCGTGTCTTGATTCTCTATTAAACAGAGTTCTGTTCTGCTGTCCCTCTGAGTCGCAACAGATGTAGTCGCTCATTATGTCTCTGCTCTCCATATGGCACTGCTGCACATCCACCTCCTCTTCACCTCCCCTCACTCAGACCACCTCATGGCAGGCGCCTTTTAAATCACAGCAGACAGGTAGCAAAATTGCTTGGGTGCATGTCAACAACTCTGACAGCCTAGAGCTTGTTGAACTGGATGGAAGGGAAATTAGCTTTCACCCTCAATTGCATGAAACAGAATCGCTCTCCTCACCGATGCTTTTCTAGATCCGAAACTAAATGCTTCTAGAATGTAACCTCAAACTTTCCATCTCAGAGGGGTCATCAGCTGTGATTTGTAAACTACAAAGCAATGCAAAACCCTGGTTGTTTCTAACAACAAAGCAGCTAACAGCACACCTCAACTCGACTTTGCAGTTAAATATTGAGCCGGGTTGTTTTTTAATTGTTTACATTTTTTATGAGCAGATCATGCTAGGACCTTATTGTAATTAATGCAAGTATTTTGTGAGTGCACTTTTATTGGGTTGAGGTATTTTTCCTGTCAAACAAAGGTGCCCTAGTTTCTTCAGTGCTCACTGTGTGTTAGTCTGTTTCACACTGTATGAAAAAAAAAGCGAATATGATCTTTTTTTCCAGGCCAACCAAAAAGATGAAACTCTCTCTGCCTGGATTTTTCAGTGGGCATTTATTGTATCTTTTCATTACGTGGGCTTTTTTTCCACAATCCTCAACAAAGCTAACTTTGGAGACAATGGAAAAACAATTATTGTTAAGGTCACTTATTATGCAAATTACACTTAACCATGTTTTCCCAACACTGATAGGTGTCCCTAGCCAAAACCCCAATTATGGGAAAACTCCATCCTCTCCGTCTTTTGCCTGCTCCACTTTTCAGAAAATGTGTGCTCAAACAGGCATTTTGGATTGTTTCCCTTTATGACATCACAAAGGGCAGTAACCCCTCCCCTAGGCGCCTGATACTCCCATAGCTAGGTGTTTGATCAGTCCTCTGAGTCTGCCTTTCCGCAGTAAATATTTGGGCATGGAGCGAGAAAGCCCAAGATGCATCCCCTTCCAGAGAGGGGCGTGGTCAGACACAGCTCATTTGCATTTAAATATACAGACAAAGAAACAGCCTGTTCTGAGCATGGCTGAAATAGAGGGGTTTACAGGCATGATGAAATACAGGCACACATTCTTGACCATTATACACATTAAACCCTTTTTTATTTCCAGTTGTTGTTCTTTGATACCAGTGGTTAACTTCAATTCTGATCCAAGACTCAGCTTTAGTGATTACATAATGATCTCATAAAAAGGTTTTGTCTTCCTTTTCCAACACTAATAAGTACAGCATCTTCTAAATAATAAATGAGAGCCACACAACTCTTCTACTTGAAATGCATTGGAAATGAGACCAAAATGACCAAACTGGAAATGAGACCAAACAATAACAAAGCCAAATGCGGATGCTGTTATTGAATCCCCTTTAAACGATTTGTTTTGAGAAAAAGGGGAGGGAACCAGACAAACTGCCTCTGACAACTAAATCAAATTTTACACTACGAGATTTAATAACGGAACTTCATTACTGCTGATTGCATCCCCTTTGCCATTCCTCTCTTTGTGTATGTTTATTCAGTTTTTGTCTTTCTCTTTCACTGTTCAGAACTTCATATCCTATCTCAACTTCTGATGACATTGCTAAAGCACTTTTATTTTTTCTTCTGTCCGTCAGACTGTCACGTTAGCCCATCTATGTCAATGTATTTGTTCTTTTCCTTTTTCCTGTCTTTCACATGCTACCTCTATAATTTTCTCCCACTTCTGAATTCCCCTGGCACCAGCTGGTTTCTTCTCCACTCCAGTCACCATAATACCTACGTCTATTTAAAGTGAGGATATTTGATAGTTAAAAGCAGAGTGGTTACCTTTGGCTTTATTGTGTGCCTGTGATTTTCTTCCACTCACAATTTTCAAATGTAATTAGTTTCTCTCCCGAACCAACAGTGCCACGGCCCTGAGCAAATGCTTTTAAGAGACACTTCCTTTTAATTTTGAGTTACAGTCTGTGTACTATTGTAAACAAGTTGTCTGCATTGCCTCTCATAATTTCCTGTCTGTTGGTCAAATATATCAATGTTTTTAACCTCCCTGAAAGCAGAGGCTCTCTCGCCAAGAAATTACAATATTATAGGATGTCATTTTTGTGGCAAGCAAATTTAAAACTACAAAAAAATATTGTCTGATACCTTGTTTTATTGCCCCTACTGTGTATATATAGCTAGAGCCTTTAAAGATGATGACACATTTAGAAAGCTAAGTGACATGCAAGTAGAGTGACACGTATTGAGACAAATTATTATGGTATTAAAGTTTCTGACCACATTTGATGTGGATAAGAGGAGTTGTTCAAAGTGTGAAATACCGTAAAACTTCAAATAAAAGCCCATCCCAATTTAAGGCCCAGTCCCTTTTACTAGCCTGGTGTGCCATAAATTCTGACTAATGAAGGCAGATCTAAATTAGAGGCCCCTATGCATTTGGTGTTGAAATAGTTTGTGGATAAAAGAAATACTAATACAGTTTCGACATGTAGATCTGTTCAGGCCAGGGCTTTGATGATACCTGTAAAATATGAAGCAGATTAAGCATTTTAGAAGGAAGTTAAAACAGCTTCCTCCTCCTCTTAGGACTCGACATGAAGCATATTACACATTTTAATTCATTAGGGGAAACCTACTCCAGGGGTGAGGTAAAAAATGCATTTTAACAGACAGATATCTTGAACAGAACCAGACTCATGTTGAACAGCCATCTGTATCCCCTCTCGGGCTGAGGCAGGATGTGCCTAATTTTTGCAATATAACGAAGGGGATAAAAGGCTGTCTTCAGAATTTGTTTCATGTGGGAGTTTGAATGACATATCTTGATCAAAAAGAACTCCCACATTCCTATTAGTGGTGATGGCTGATGCCATCCTGGTCAGCTACATGATCATTAGAAAATGTTTCGATGAGGTGTGATGGGCAGGTTAAAAAAGGAGTGAGCAATATGTGGTATGCAGTATAACAGCAGGAAAGGGACAGGATCTGAAAAATAGTAGTGAGAACTTGTACAAATGCAACAGGGAAGATGAAAGTCACAGATGAAGAGGGGTACATTTCTCCAGTGTGGTGTACGCCGATGCCAATGGTTTTAGAATGCATTGAGATGATTGAATAGCCTACAAGCGAGGACTGTCAGTTGTGGCCATATCCATCCCTGGGTCAACCTGGGACTCCTTGATGAGCATGGATGAAAAGCAATCAAGGGGATTTGAGGACAAGGAGATAGCATTGTTCAGGTATCAGGAACGATACAGACAGGCAATCTGCCATTATGAAGAGACTCCCTTCTCTGTTCCTCCTTTCAGACCCAGCATGTCCTCTGGCATCCCCTTCAAGCCCAATTGTGCTCAACTACACCACTGGGCAGGCCAACAGACCCAACACCTGCTGGCCACGTGTATCCATTCACAAAAAACACAAAGAATGTGCTGGAATTCTTGCACAGAAAAAGATGGTCGGAATATTTAAATTGGGTGGATTCAAGCTTATTTCTTTCCTTATGTTGAGCAGAAATGTAGCGTTGCTGCTGAGATAAGAGAACATTAAAGGCTGCAAGGTCAGCTTGAGTGCACTTAACCTTCAGCTTGACAGCTGAGATGACCCTCCTGTGGCTGACATACCTGTTGACACTGTGGGCGCAGTATAATACATTCAATATGTGTGTGGCTGAGTAATGCAGATATTCACAAAGCAAATCAACTCAGGGAAATCACAGTAATCAATCCCACTGGAGATTTTAAGCCTCACAATGGGGCTGGGATGGAAGGATTGCATTTTTATTGATTCTGACTGAAGGCTTGGCTGGCTTTCTTTCTTTCTTACTTGTAGTGTCTGATCTTTGCTCAGACTTCTGGCAGAACACATGCACCTTATTAGATGGTTCTGCTCTTTAATGTGTTGTTCAGTTTGATTCAAGAATTTTATGTGTGAAATTGTTTATCTTTTACTCCCGAAGCTTAAGACTTTGAGAAAAGTAGGCGGTATGACTGACTGTAAGGTTAAGATATTTATGTACTGCTTTGAGGGCGTGTTAGGATGCTGTAATCCATTTAAGTTAGTTTTATTTTTTTTTCCTGAAGCCTAATTTCAGTTAACCTAACGACAGACTGAGAGCTGGTGCTGAGGCGGGTTTTAAGCGTCTCGAAGAACCGTTACATCACACCAACCTGTCAATCATATCAGCCACGTGCCTAACTATGGATAACACGTATTGTTCATAAAATCAAAAAGGAACTGCCCAGTGCACTGTGCCAGTGATGACAATAACTAATCAGACATATTTCTTTTTTTTTTTATCAGGCTCCAAACATGTTTATTTATGCTGTAAAAACGTCTTTTTCGTCTGTTGTGTGTATGTGACATCTGGTGTTCCTGGAGCCAGCCTCAAGTGGACACTCGATTAACTGCAGGAATTTGCACTTCTGTCTTGGCTTTATTATTCAAGACCAGAGGTTGCCGCTTGGCTAAAACTTGCCTCACAGATTTGGACTCGCTTTGCCCCTTATCCACCAATTTTGGGGAAAAATCTAATTTTTGTGTTTGTTGGTTAATTACGATTCTACAACATTTTTTACCTAGATGGTCTAGACACTTAACATGCTATAAAATATGTTGAGAAGTTGGGAGCTGGTGGAATGATTTAACAGGTGAGATACATTTATTTACTTGAGTGTATGTTTGATAATCCAATTATTTTGGTTAAGGCAGTGACTCCCAACCCCGGGGTCCTGAACCCCCATAGAGTCAGGGGATAATTTCTGGGGTCACCAGATGGTAGAGAAGAAGAAAAAAAAATACATTAAAAAAAAAAAAAAAAAAAAAAATAAAAAATGAAGTAAGATGTTTCTGACTGGGGGTCATTTTTTTCATTACAGCACATGTGCTAGTGATTTAATTTGTCTTGCAGGGTTGTTTTATTGTGCTGCTTAAAGGCTGTTTTGGCAGGCAGTGGGCTGGCTGCATAACGGCTTCTGCATGCGTGTCATCATGACCATAGATGTTCACATGTTTGCTGTGTGAGTGACTGCTGTGGGCCCTGTCTTTCCAGCCCATAAACTATTATAAATAAAATTCTTGCGAACACCAAAGCTGTTTTTATTGACGGTCTTGACTCAAAAAGGTTGAGAAGCAATGGGTTAAAAAACTACAACTCTTACATTATTCTTGTGATTAGTGGACTAATTAAAGGTTTTACCCTCATTATCAGACAATTTATAATTTCCTGTCTGATTTGAATGATCAGATACTCCCAGTAATGTAAACATAACTGACAAAAAATTATAATTCCTCTTTATGTTTGATGGTGTGTTCATCTCTGTGCGTTATACAGTATATATTCTGACCTGCAACACACTGTTGAGCTGCTTCATTTTGAGCTGGAGAAGCAAATGTTTTGTACCAGTGGGTGAGGGGGTGTAGGCTTGGAGATTTGTCTAACAAGGGCTTGTTTGTGTGGGTGGAACAAAAATAAGTTTTTAGATCCTTATTTGTACTAAACATGAGCTTCAGTGCCTCAGTCGCTAAAAAATTTGTGCTTTCTGATTATGCACATTACCACAGACCCCTGGGTTATCCTTGCGTGCAATATATCATAACCGATTAAACCTGTTTCAACAGAGCTGTTTTTCTTCTGTCTGTCTGATGATATGAAACTATTTTTATTCTGCAGTTCAAACTGACATGATCTGTTGTTTTTATCCTTTTAAGGTTGTCCTGTCTGCAGACGTCTGCTTCTTTTTTTAAAAGTTGAACATGAATGCAAAATGTCAAAAACAATTGTGAATGATTCCAAAGCAACAGATAGTCTAACATCAGCATCTCTCCGCAGGTGCCCTACGTCAAGGTGGCTCCAGAGGACATTCTAAAGGTTCAGTTCCCCCGATTCACCACGCTTGACCTGCGTCCAACCAACACGGACATCAGCCTTGCTGTGGCCGGCCTTCTCACCTTTTTTTAACGGCACCACCGCCTGCCTCATCTGTGCACAGGCTGACTGTGAGTGCACGACAAAACACGCTATGATAAACACCAGGGAAGGATGCTCACACGCTGCCCTACATCTGCCAACAAAGTGCAAACATTTTTGTTTAGTGTCTGGTATTCTTTAACACGTGTTCGTACACATAAGCTTCTCACACACCAACTGTGTTCAGACAACAGATGCAGTGCTTATCAACATCTCACCTTGTGACACGCTCCCATCTGAAGGAGCTGCTGCACTCCCCTGCAAAAAAAAAAATCCCTCACAGTAGCATGTCAGATGTCTGCCGCCCCAAAATAAATGATCAATACATCAGTTGTTTTTTTCTTTTTCAAAGGCAACATTTTTTGACAGAATAATGACACAGCATGTTGAACATTTTGTGTTTGAAATTCCTCCAACCTTTAGTCCTTTATTTCCACAAGACTCTGTGTACACTGATATTAAATTTGGGGAGAAAACAAATCTGATACTGATTATCGGCCGATATTTTTCTTAGATCTATGTTCGACCTTTTGATATAGATAGATATAACACTTTTTTTTGTTGATCACTCAAGTGCAGTTATCAAACACTTGTGGAAAAGATATACAGTATAACATTGACATGATGATCACTCAGCTGGACAGTAACTGCACATGTACGAGCATAATGCAACAATACTCAATTGAAATGCTATTTGACTGGAGAATAAATTGTGAAATAAAAGTAATATCGGCACATATCTGCTATAAAATTAGCCGATACAGATAGTCACTTGATATGCTAATATCGGAGGATAGATTGAATCAGCAGGGCTCTAATGATGGCCTGTTCCCACCCTTTTAAAATCCAACAGGTAATAATTACAACTCCCCAGACAAAGGCACAGTGACCCTGAGTGTCACCCGCTAACCTTATTCCTAATCAGCAGAAGGCTTTGAAGGAAGGACATAGTCGTGAGACATCAAATGTTTGTCAGACAGGCCAGAGATATCAAAGAGCTACTTTGAAGTCAAACCAACTTTCACAATCTCTGTTATTCTACCTTTCAATGTCCATATTGACTCTCTCTCTACTTTCAAGTCTCTTTCTTATTATAAGAGTACCCTCCCAAGAAAAATTCTGTTCATAGAGAACTTGTACGAAGTTGTTAATGAAAAATAATTAAATGTTCTTTAGAAAACAAGTTGTATCTAAAATGTTCACCCTCCTACAAAACCCATAATCATTAAAAGGGTAAGAAATACATCATTAGTTGATTTCATATGGAGATTCCTGTACCTGTCAATCATTCTGCTTAAATCATTTTTCCTTTGACGTTATTTCAACAGAGTTGATTTATGTTTGGCTGTGGAGAATGGTGATAAAGGTTCAACATTATTGGACCCTCCGACCCATCTTCGCGAGTTGAGAAAAGAAACTCATTTTAACATTAATTTACTTCTTACTCTCTGGTTATGTTTGGGTGTGACAGTAGGCTATAAGAGGCCTGGAAAGGAAATTAAATCATATGAGTAGAGAGGAGAGGAGAGGAGAGGAGAGGAGAAGATGTGGGTGAGGGGAAATAAAGTGATTGGGCTGGAGGGAGAAGGGAAACCACAGATAAATTATACATTTTCTACAAGAGGGAGAGAGTCCAGGAAATTACGTGGCTGTATTGATTACATTCTCTCATGTGACTCTCCATTCAATAGTAAACGCAAAACACAGCATTGGCTTGGTTTGTCCATTTGTAATCCTGTGCGCGTGTGTGCGTGTGTGTGTGTGTGCATGCGCGTGCATATAAAGGTGCAATAGCATCAGCTGAAATCCATTCAACCTTGGCCTCAGCTCTCTCAGCACCACCTCTCCCCCGTCAGCTCCACCAGTTAGTCGGTCAGTTTGCAGCATGCTGTCCGTGGCTCATCCACATGTGCCAGTCTCATTAATCACCCGAGCCTCTGACAGCCTAATAGAGCGTGGCCAATTCAGGAATATTTTCCAGCCATGGCTGAGGAGGCAGGAGTGGAGGAGGAGCCGTGCCCTGAGGCATGGGGCACACCGGGACATACATTCATCTAGTTAACCTTCAGTATTGGTGACAGTGTTTTGTATGTTACTATCACCCAGAGACTCAAACATGTGTTTGAATTTTGGACCAACCAGGTGGTAAATAGTATGCAGCTGCGTTCCTTTGGTTAATGTAAAAAGATACAAATGTAAACAAAGAAACATTCTGCATGGTCGCATGTGCACCATGAACATGCAAACCACAAACTTTTACATGGATGGTTGTCCCTTCACTTCCAGACAGTGTGCTACAGCAGTGTACCTTCGGGGATTGGTGCATCTGTCAGGAAATAGTCAATTCACTTCTTGTTTTAATACGGTTCCACTTTGTACATCTATATATAGTGCCTCGCCGTTTATGAAATGTTAATAGTAATGATTGCCTGCCAGTGTCATTCTTTAAATTGCAGTTCTCCATTTTGCACAGTTTTTTAAGCGCTCACCTGCTGTCCCTCAGTGTGGGATTGCCAGTACTAACCTGTAATCGGTGTTCAAAGGTGAAACAGACGCCTCACTGACTTGTGAAACGAAATGTATACAATGGTGTGAGTGTAATGAGATAGAGTAATAGCAGGGGACAGTCTGTATGAATTTTGATGATTATAATTAAACTGGCAGCTATACGTATGTAAAAGGCTGCAATGAATAGTCGAATTGATGGCCGCTGCCAAACAAAAATAGTGCTATAAGTAGGTGACCAGAGTGATGTGGACATGGGAGAGATGCCATTCTCTCCGTCGAAAGTTGTTGTATTTGATGGACTTCGAAAATACTATTTTAAGATGGAAAAGTAACATGTTGTTGCTTTAAACATCTAATGAAATGTACCTGAACTCGACTATCTTTGCCTTTTTGCCATTTTTTAGAGGTATCTAACTTGGTCCTTATTTTGCCATGTCGCACTTCCAGATCTCCTACAGTAATATTTGGTCTGAGCTGAGATTCCTACATGTGAGTCGTTCTGCATGACAAGTTGTTTCCTGCTTCCTGTTTCCTGATTAATGAATGAATATGTATGCTGATTTCAGAGCAGCACAGCCGGCATGTTAAAGGTGTATTACAGTTATTTTTGATTTAATAGCTCATTATTATGGGTAGTTGGGCTAAAAGGAGAGAAAAGTGCTCATACATACTTTTAGACACATGATATTTTTTAACATAACATTTGAAAACAATAGCTCTAATGCTGGCAAAGCCATGAAACAAGGCCTTAATCTCTGCTCAAGGCTGAATGTTGTTGGGGTTGTATCAAGTCAACTTTTGTTATATTCTTTAATAATTATATTTAATTATTAATAATATCAATAAAAATATTGGGGCACCACCCTGTACTCCAGGAAATATAACCAAAATATCACTCAAATCAGTCTCAAATTAGTTATTTAATTACTAATATTATTAATAACTAACTCAGAGTAATTCCCTTCATTCACAGAAAGAAACCAATGGCCGAATTCAAGTTAATACGGCTTACGCTGGCCTTTCTGATCAGAAGAGTAATACCCGGTTATAACGCTGTTACGCTAAGGGCCCAGCCCTAATTAAGCCTCACTTGTGAATCGCTTTGCCCGCGATTGGTGAAGGGAAAAAGAGTCCGGCAATAAAACAGATCTTCTGTCCGTCCTGGTGCAGAGGCGTCTGACGGCGGTGAGGGTCCCTTACGGCGAGAGCGGCTTCGTTGGTTCTCCGTCGAGTGGAAAGATGTCCGTTGATGTCCTTTCGTTGCAGGACGGAATAAGACCGTTATCTTTCTGATAATCTGTTATAGTCTGACGCTCTCCGAGAAACTGAGATGCGTTCACTGGACAATCCGAGCTCGGAATTTCGAACACTGCCGGCCGCGGATTACCTGCGCGCCAAAACTTAGAACAAAGGAAGATGGTTGCAGAAAACAGCAGGTGAGCTTGTGTCTCCGAACACTTGAAGTCAGCGCGTGGAAAGAGAGAGAACAATGGAAGTCTTGGAGCTTTGTAGCCTGGCCTGCTTCATGGGGGGGGTCTACCTCAGGTCCCCTCCAATGAGGAGAGAGGTGTGAAGTATTGCAGGGGATTCTGGGATTAAGAGTCCTTTAGGTGTCTTTGTGATCCCAGTGAATAAATCAAATGAGGCTTCTCACAGAGATGCAGGCCCAAGTCCATTGTTTGCTGGTCATAAGCCTGCCTGGCCCAACAATGTGTTAAATGTTTTAACTGTCAGCAAAGGTTTTATTATATATAATTCCCCAACACCTATCAAAATTTTCCCGTTCAGCTGCTAATGTTAACTACAGGGGGGTATATAATCGCTCCAGCGAGCTCTAGGTCAACCCCAAGGCCTTCTCCCAGTTTGGTGTGCCCAGGAAAACTCCAAAGGGAGTCATCCTGGAGGCATCCTAATCAGATGCCCGAACCAATCAACTGGCTCCTTTCCATGTGAAGGAGTAGGTCTACTCCCAGCTTCCGCTGAATGTTCAAGCTGTTTACCCCATCTGTATAAGGTTGAGCCCAGCCACCCTCCGGAGGAAACTCATTCCAGCTGCTTGTGTCCACAATCTTTTCAGGCACTACCCATAGCTCATGACCATTGGGAGGGTTGGAACGAAGGTCAATTGGTAAATCAGAAGCTTTCTGGTCGTTCTTTGCCAGTGTGGTCCAGTACAATTCCTGCATTACTGCCAATCTGCCATCAAAAAAATATTCAGATACAGAACAACATAGTTTTTGTTTTTACTTTCTCTGTACAGTGACCAACACAAGTCTAAACAAAGAGGGGTACATTTTTAATCCAGCTGTATGCTGTATGAAACTGGTTCAGCAGAGCAGAACTGTAAGGGAACAACATGACTGCCTTAAACAAACCTGGTGTAAAAAAAATATTCTGACTCCCCTATGAATCAACACTTTAGTGAACATGAGCTTTTCTTCTGTTCTTCTGTGATCACTCTATTTATGTGTTTAAAGGTGTGCATACTCTTTAGCGTGCCACATCTGGAACAGCACACAGGGTAATGTGATGAATGTGAAATTGTGTGTGATGCCCTGTGAGAAGATTTAGAGTGTGGATGCAGAAGGCAGACAGGGAGGTAGGTTAAAGCAGAAGCTATTTCAAGCTCAGCAAAGTTATCCTGCATAGTTCTACAGAGCAAGCTGATCTGACAGGTTTGGAGACTCAGGCATGCAAGAAAGCTGAAGCCAGGAGTGAAGTATAATGAGGCGAAGGTAGACAGGTACAGGAAGACAAATAGACAAACAATGATAGCCTGCTGACAGACAGACAGGCTGAAAGTCAGGCTCAAACAATCGAGAAGCCATTAGACATGATGCTGGTGACTGGGATGCTGCTTTAGCTTATGTCAGTGGGAAGTGGAAAAGCTAATGGAGCCAGCTTGACAACTTAAAAATGTCTACCCCCAAAATGGTTTCTGTGTGATAAATCAACTGATCTGCTGTTGGCAAGACAAAAATGCCATAAAAAAACAGTTCAGGCCAGTCTTCATTTTTTAAAAATTATTATTTGATAATAACAAAGCAGTTGGAGGCTCAACTAAAGCATGTCCTTCTAATAAGGTTCATCTTTTTCATGAGGGTCTCCTTGCCAATGTCAAAATAAATGTTATGATTATAATGAGATCCAATAAGAGGAGACTAACATAACTGTCACAACAACAGACCTTGGTCTCCTGCTCTTTCAGGTTGTTAGCTTTTACGGCAAATCCCACTTATCTCACTGGAGTCTCTTGGACAGAGAACAAGAAAAGTTTGATGAAATTTTACCATTGGGTTTTATGGCTTTCAAGATAATGAAATAAAAGGTATATAGTCAGCTTGTTCTGGATGACAAGGTTTTCATGACTACATTGTTTTCACATTCGCAATTTTAAAAAATCAACTGGCACATTTATTGGCAAATGAGAACAATGTATTAACCACACCCTGCTCCTAAAGGAGATACGAGATGACAAGAGTGCCATGATTATAGTCAGTTCCGACGCCACTATATCACATATCATTCTGGAACAGGTGAGCTTTTCACTGATGAAAATTTCCAGGTTCCACATTTTCATAATTCTCATGCCTCTAGAGTATAAAGAAAGAAGGGTAAGTGAAAATGCCAGTGGCTTAAAGAAATCAAGGCTGATGTGAAGGTGGAGCAAGATTTTTTATTTTTTTTTAATTGTAGAAGAAATCTGTTTTCACCTGAAGAGACAGAGGTTGGATTTCAATTATTAAAATATATTTTTCACAGCAATGTTATATCTTCCCTATTGACTCCAAAAACAGATTATGCGTGTTCAAGCATCTAAAAGCACAGAGCCTGAGGTCATAAACACGGTCCCAAAATAAAAGGCAAATTAATTGAGGCAACAGTTATATCAAATGGAATGGGCGAGAGTATTAAATCAAGTTGTATCCCAATGATTCAGCTTCCATGAATGAGAATCCTGCACAGTTAAGTGGATTAGTATAATAAATAAAAAAACAGATTTATAAAATGAAGAAGCCCCTTTGTCTTCTTTCATATCATGAATGTCATGGATTATAACAAACTGCTGTTTCAGTCAGGGAAGCAGATTAAGAGGACAGATTCTTTCATGTCCTTATCCCTTACCCATATAAGTATGGGTAAGTTTAAACACCTTTGAATATAAATGAATAAAACTGTATAACGACGAGTTCATCATGTGAGAAACACAACTTCCTGAGAACGTTAATGAGCAGTATTTCTGTCAGGAACAACATCAGTACGACTTTCATATGTTTTCTATATATGGAACATAGTAATTATAATCTTTACCTTGAGAGCATTATGGAGAAGCTTCTTCTTGTTGGAGACTTTGCATTGCATCCATGAAGGTGAGAGCTGATGAAGCTAGGGTTTTTTGAAGCAACATATGGCCTCTATGTAATTAATACACACCTCATTATTTCTAAAAGACGATGGATGGATGGTTAGAGTGGAGGTGACAATAACTGATGACAGAAGATGGTGGGGGGGGGGGCTCATTCTCTCCATGATATTCTCTCAAAGAAGTCTACAGTGTTAACTTCTCACAGTAAATCAAGTGTTCATGCTGCCATCAATGGTCATGCATGGCAATTGTGACAAGGCCACAAAGCAGCGGGAGTTCACAGCAGGGTGTCTTCGGTTTTTGTCATGCTTCTCCATTTCTTCATGTTTCATCTTCCTCAAAATGCAAAGGGGACAGTTTGACTTGTTTTCTCACCTCCCCCCCCCCCCCCCTTTGCCCTTGTATACACACCCATTTTGACCCTTTTATCTGTCACACTGTTACTTTATCTGTTGAGAGCAGTCCTGCAGGAGGAGTGCGGAAAGTTGGCGGTCCTCATCTCATGTAGAATGCTCAGTAGCAAAACACATCGAAGATATGCCCAACACAAATTATTTACCAGTCTCAGGTGGTGATAAGTGTTCCCAGCTTTTCAGATGGGACAGAATCTTCTTTTGTCATACAGAACATCCCATCCTCATTTTTCTGTTTACCTCTTACAAACCCTCCTCAGACAAATGTCCTCCTCTCTCTGGTTTGAGCCTTCACTCTGATGTTATATTTTACAGTCAGTCCTATGTTGTTTTGCATAGCTGTACAGGTTCAGAGTCAATCAATCCATTTATCAATCTTAATTTCTATAGCGCCAATTCAAAACAAACGTTATCTAAAGACACGTTACAAAAGAGCCGGTCTAGACCTTACTCTTTGTTACACTATTTACAAGGACTCAACATTAATCCATCATGGGCACAGCACTAAGCAACACTTAGCTAAGTTACAGTAGCAAGGAAAAACTGGCTTCAACAGGTACAAATCTTGAGCAGAACCAGACTGATTTTGAACAGCCATCAATTGAAACCGTGTACAGATTTGAAAAAGGATAGTGGTAGATGAAGGATAGAGAGCAACAACAACAACAACAGTGACAGTGAGTCCAGTATATAGGGACCATGCAAAATGTGTGTTGAGTAAATAAGTTGTGTATGGAATTAATGTATCGTAAATTTGCCCTAGTGGTGGGCGATATAACAATATTAGATCGTCAAGGATTTTAACGTGCTGACGATCTGCCAAAGCAGAGAGATCGTAGAACCGGACTAATGTGTTTATTCTATCATGCTGCAGTTTATGCTGCGACACAGACACATCTCCCCCTTTCTGCTCCGCAGCGGTGAAAATGATAACAAAACTTAAAAGTAGCCTTAAGTCCGCAAAAACAACTCCATCCCGGTTATATGCAACTGTCGTGATATTTTTCCAAACCGACACGCTGTGAGCAACAGTTAACTTATCCGCATAGTGTGCCCAGTTAAGTTTACATTTCGGATAGCGACACAAGAAACTCTAAACGAGCTGGAGAGACGTTCACAGTCTGTAGAGAGTCAGACAGAGCGGAGCTCAGACAGTAAGTGATGAGAGATATAACCCTGGTGTTTAAAATGGTGCTGTCGGTGTTTTCTGCTCTCTCTCAGTTTTTAAAAGTTACTATCAAGCTTCTCCACCCGAAGCTCACCTGTTGTGATAACTGAATTTATAGGGATTAGGCTAAACGACGTTACTAAGCAGCAGGCAGGTGAGAGTGAGTAACCATGGTGACTGTCTGTCTGTCAATCAACAATGTCCCGCCCCCTCTATGAATTAAACTCTTCTGTCAGTAAAACTTACTTTGAGCATGTGTCACAGAATGAACACATTCTGTATTATGTTTGATTATGTATAAACCAAACTAAAGTTAGTCCAATGATGTCATAAAAAACAAAAAATGCTGCAGAGCCTGTATGAAGCTACAGCTTTATGAACTCTGCATGGCTAATGTGTTGTATGTTTTTAAATGAATGCATCACTGCGTGAAAATGTTCCTGATGAACATAAAAAGAGGACACATAACTAAATCATAATTTCAAAGTGGTGAGGAAAACCTTCAAATTGTGCATAAATGTTGATCAAATTGAGGGAAAGACATTTCTGTTGCTAAAGATGTTCTGGTTGAGACCTCCAGACCTCCTACAAAGATGTTTTTCAAATAGATTAAACTTGTCTGCACAGTTTTTGTGCATTTAAAAACATTATACAGGGAAATAAGTTTGGTTGAACTGGTCAGTAACTTACAAATTTGTCTAAAGATCAGTATGAAAAAAATCGTGATAAAATCGTGATCGGGATTTTGTCAAAAAAAACTGGCATGACATGATATTTTTCCCATATCGCCCACCTCTACTTTGCCCATGTAAGGATTTCGGGCACCAGTTGTTGTTTGGTCACAGTAAACAATATGTAATTAATTTTCTTTGTCAGTGTAAAACACTAAGCAAAAAGTAAAAATGATAGATTTCTTTATCAACATCATAACCAGAGTCTGAATTCTCTGTCAGGGATCTGCTTACACAACCGATTACTTGGCTTTAGATTATAGTTGAACAAATGAGCAGTAATGATGATTACAATAATGACATGTGCAATAACTGAAATGACTATAAATAACTCAAATTAGATGACTAGAACATTGGTGAGGGCATGATTGTAAGAGATTATGACGCCAAG
Source organism: Labrus bergylta (assembly GCF_963930695.1). Lineage (NCBI taxonomy): Eukaryota > Metazoa > Chordata > Actinopteri > Labriformes > Labridae > Labrus > Labrus bergylta. The sequence goes on from NC_089205.1 coordinate 17,639,879, forward strand.
GAAGGAAATTACAACTGGCTGAATAAAAGTGGTTTGAAATTAATCAACGGATCAGAGCTTTGTAAGATGTCAACCCATAAACGCAGCAACCTTGGCTAGATTGGAATATTCTTACTTTGCAGTTGGATCAGATGGATTCCCTTGTTCAGAAAGCTCACTGTAGACAAGGTTTTGGAGGTTCGGCTTGGCCATTGGTTTCTCCATCAGATATAGGCGATCACTATTGACAGACAAGAGTTTTGGTTCAGTGTGTCTGGTCTGATGGAGAAGGCTTGGATGGATCTAGTTAGTTTGAAGCTCACAATCTTAAATGGCCAGTCTTCCAGTAGTCACTTTAAATATGAGAAAGTACTAGAATATAGGTGAACTGTTTACACTGAGCAGAAGCAGAACTGAAGTCCAAAAACATCATCCTCACATATGACCCAGGGTGTTCCAGATGTAACAGAGCAGTGTGGAGGGCTATGTTATGCTGTAGTCATTTAGGATGCTAAGAGCTGTTTTAGGGGCAGGCGCTATGGTGGCAGACATTAGGCATTTTGAGACAGTGCATGTTGACAGCGAGAGGGTGAAGATGTTGCTTAATACTCCTGCCAGCTGATCTTCAAAATCACGTATACTCTCCCTGGAATGTCGTCCAGGCCTGCAGCTTTCCTGAGGTTGACACCGCCAAGCTCTCGCCTCACGTCCTCGCAAACGCCGAGTGCTCTGCTGTCAGCTGTAAGCATCAATGCAGGCACAGACTCCTCCTCAGTCACCTCAAAGTGGACCAAGAAACTATTGACTTCTTCAGCTAACATGATGCTGCTCGTGGATGGGTCTTTAATTAATTTGTAGTTGCTAATGATGCCTTGCCGAACAATCCAGGTGTCTCCCTCAGCAATGTGACCTTCATTCCTCTTCCCATAGTCTGTCTTTGCCTCCTTGATGCCTCCCTTTAGTTTAGATCTGGCAACAATGTAGGGTTCTGCATTACCAAATCTGAAGGCTGTGTCACGGTCCCTCAGCAGCAGCTTTACGTCTGCAATCACCCATGGCTTGTTGTTTTGGAAGCCTCTGAACTGTTTGTCAACAGTGACACTGTCAAAACAGTTCTGTATGTAGAACAGAACAGCGGATTTCCCGATTGGGAAAGAGGGATAGGGCGTCAGATTACCCTAAGTGGGGAAGGGTGGATACTTTATATCTTCCCTTAATGTACATGATACAAGACATTATCCTCTCATTGGACATGTCATGTTAGTCAAAGTTAGGGAGGACAGTTATAGCTATATCTCTTTAATACTAATTGATGCTAATAAAAATGTGCGGCATGATGGCATAGAAGCCTATAGCTTAAAAAAATCTTTTTTTAAAAGAATAACTAATTAAATGAATCTATGCAAAGTTCACACTGTCCTTCACAACTGCTCCTCACTGTGACTTTGATTTAATCACATTATAAGACGGAGCGTTGAGCAGCATACTAAAGCACCTCTGAAATTAATTGCTCCGTTGAGAGCCGTTGACAGATAAGAATGTGTCGCGTCTTATCAAGATGTGGATTTGATCTGTCGGCTGCAGAGTGGAGCTTGAGTTACACCGAATCACTGACCTCTCAACTTCTTTCCAGAAACCCTTTATTCTTGACTACCTGTGCCTTCTGTTGTACTTTCCCCCTCCCTCCCTCAACCTGCATCTTAACATCTTTTTCTTCAAACGCCGATCCTCGAATTTCTGTTTTTGCCCTTTATACCTTCTCTCTACTTACTTACTCTTTTTCTCTCCACTCCTTCTCCTCTTGTCTTTTTTGCTCTACAGGCTACAGAGCTGGGGATGCTGTCAGTCTACTACACTGACATCTTCACCTCTCTGGTAAGCAAACACAGGGATAGTGTAGCTACATCAATACTCTAATAAGGTGACCCTATAGTGTGATTAAAAAAAGTGAAATCTAATTTGTAAGCCAGTTGTGATTGAATTGATGGCATGAGGCAGACAAGTGCAAAGAAAGAGGAATAGAATAGCTCAGTCACTGTGTTTGATTCAAGACATGCTTGGTGTCGTGGCTCCAGACGCCGCTCGTTTGCCCTCCATGGCTCAAGAGCTCTTCTTGACCTAACAAAAATGTTTCAATGAATATTATTACATTGCTTTTAGTACTATTGATGTTGTTTCTGCTGCAGCATTTACCATTATCATTATTCAGGAAAGCATGCCAAATTCCTACAGAATGAGCTGCAAAGTGATTGTCCTCAGAGTTAACATTTTTGTTAGTAAATTATCTTTCTTTCTTTCTTTTTTCCTTTCTTTCTTTCTTCCTTTCTTCCTTTTGTAAAAGAAATGTGTATTATCAACAGTGGGAGGAAGGGAAGGGGGTTTCCCTAATAGGAAGTAAGTCACTGCTCCTTAAATGTCTGTGATGACCATTAAAGGGATGACCCCAAAGAGTTTTGGTGTGTAGGCACATAGACGCACTGTGTGAGTCATTCTTAAACCTTAAAGATTGCAGCTCAGAGAAATTTGATGCTGTGGTAAACTTACCAGATAGCTGCTCCTTAATGGAAATTAATGAGGTTCTCAACACTGTTCTCTAATAGCGCTGTAGAGATGATTCATATCAAGCTGATTTATGACTCATTAAGAGTGGGCTGCAGCCATCTTCATGTTTTTTATCTGCAGCCCTCGACATAGTCACCTCTCCTATAATCGCTCTCTTCTCTGTTGCTTTTCTTTGCTTTACTTTGTGTCTACACCTAAATGAGCTCCTTTATCACTCTCTTAGTGTTACTATGCTGGAAAGCACAGTGTAGCACAGAGATTCCTGGGACATACTAGAAGATGATCCCATAATCCCCTATACAGCTGCCATCAACACTTCTCGAAATCATGCCTTTGCTCAGTGATGGCATCATTAATAGATTTAGCAGCAGGCCCCAAGCTGCCTGTTGTATAATGTAGAAGCTGTGACTGGAAAATAGACCCACTGATATCATCCCACTTGTTATAATAATTGATTCATCCTATTTTCTTTGTCTTTAAAATGGTCTTATTGTTGAGCACCACACTTTCTTATACATTAATACTGGCAGATACATAGGAGGAAAGTTTCATTATGTTGTCTCACAGGACATTGTACCCCCATTTTCCAAACTTCCCTAAGTAGTGCATCTCCGAAAATGGCAAAAGAAATACATTAAAGGCTTTGGCCACTTTTGATCCTCCTCAAGTAAACCATGCTATTTCATGAGACTGAGCATTTTTTCAAAGCTTAAAATGACTCAAAACAGACAGCGCAAAAGCAGAATGTTATGTGATTTTCTCTTTGAAGTCAAAAAAGTTCAGTCATTGGTCATATTGGTGATAGAGCGTACAAAGAGAATGATGTTGAGAGACTGGAATTTACTTCAGACTTTTGCCCACATCCCAGTGAAAGTGGGTTTTCTTTAACTATGACACTTACCCTTCAATAACCTTTAGGTTGCTTTATCTCTACTGTACCTTCACAACAAATAACCTTCAGCTAAACCCTACACAGTTTTTTTTACTATGAACTTGTAATCTCTTTTGAAAGTCCCAATGGACTGATAGCTTTTTTGTCTAGCAGCCTATTACTCCAAAAAAAAAATTAAAATTGTTTTTAATGAATATTTAAAATCTAACAACATATCAAAAAATGGAAAATTGGAATGGTTCAGCGTAGCCGTCATGGTAAGCTCAGACAAGTTGCAATCAAAGATGGTCCTCACATGTACAGATACACATGTCGTGTGTGTGTGCATGTGATTTAGAGACTGAGAAGCATGTTTCTAAATTGGAGCTATGCCTAGACAATTCAGCACCATGGACAGGGCCAGCATTAACTGTACAAACAACTGCAAGGGCAGCATGTTTCCCAGTTCCATGTTGAAGACCTAGAAATACAGGAAAAGCATTGTTCTTAATACAATACATTGATCCCTGGTCCCCACTGAACTTACGTTCATTTGGAGCTACTTATCAAATACAGTAAGTCTAATTTTTAGAAGATTAGTTTACCGTTGCTACAAGGTTCCAATTCAAACAGCATAATCCAACTGATTATTTTCCTTTTAACAACCCGTCAGACCGTATTTCCTAATTTATGACCAGAAGTAGTAAAATGTTATCTCCTGATGTGCTTTCTCACTGTGTGGTCTGTAGGATACAGTGCTCACAGTTTGCTGTCATATTATTGTTCGTGCTTTGACAGCAGTTTAATTAGGCTTCCCAGTGTTTCTGTACACAAGCAGATTCTCATCTCCATGGAGAATTTAAGTGTTTCTCAAGTAGATTTGGAGGAAAGTAATTACTATCTTTAACTTTCAACAGTTTTGTTTTTTACTGAATGTACTTTCTGGACTTTTAAAGGACCATATATAGTGCTCATTGATGCTCTTTATAAGACTAATAATAAGTGTATAAATTACTTTGAGAGTAAGACAGACTACCTAATCTTAGAAAGGTGAGTCTTTACTCTAGCTATTAAGGACCAAGTGAGAGTTCAACTCAACTCAACTGTAATTTTCCCCAAAGGTCAATTGGTTTTGTCAAAAGGCATAACAAGACAGAGAAAAGACAACAAGACAAAATACAAAAATACATTTCAAAATCTACAACGGTAAAATGTAAGAGGCACTGAATGAAGCAGCCTTTGAGAAACAACAGTGATCCTTGCCTGATGCTCTTTGCAGCTTTCATTAAAATAAAGTGACGAGTCAACATATAAACAAGTCACTGTTAAATATTCATTACTGGTAATACAATTCAAAAGTGCACATTCCAACACAGTGAAATACATAATGAAATAAAAAAAAAACACAATAATACGTATTAGCCTGCATGCATGAGAGATAGACTATGTGCTGACAATGTTTCCAACAGAAGTTAACTGCAGTTGATTTAGTGGACAGTAGAAACCATGGTTTATGACGATTTGGAATAAGCCTCCACAAGCATGCGGGACATAGCAGCTAAAATAAATGATCTTAGAATAATTACATTCAATAAATGTATCTTCAGTCACTTTCCTTTAATGAGCTAACACAACGGTGATCCAGCCCTCAGAAGTATGGCAATACCGATGAACAAACACCTCACCCACAGCTAGACCCAGCAGTGGATGGCCCCCCCACCCCCAGAGCTGTTACTGCGACAGAACTTGCATTTGAACTTTCTTTCTGTGGGAAGCAGCTCATTGTTCTTTCTGGTTAACTTAAGCATCCATGGTGAAACACAGGCAACACTATTTGGATCTGTAACTGGAAGAAAATAATGAATACATTACATTTTGGGAAATTAATTTAACAAGCAATTAGAAACATATCAGGCATCTAGTTGCTACACAAACTATTGTCTCAAAGTTTGTACACAGTTGAGCACACCGACTCACAGTCTGATAAATAACACAAACATACAGTACGCTAAAATTGAAAATATATTGACTCCTTTCATTGCTATTATATTCTACCAAAACCTGTTTTATAAAAGCTGACTCTTGTTTATTCAAATATTTCCATTCCTTTCATATTCTTCTCTATCCCCCCTCTTTGTATCTTATTTGTTTCTTTCCCTTGTCCGCCCCTTTTCTTCTCCAGACATTCCCTTCTTCCCTCTCTGTCCTCTGCTGACACTTCATTTATCTCTGGTCATGACATCCCTGACTAACGATCTGCCAGACTGCTCCCCTGTCTAATCTGTTTACCCTGAATCATCTCAAGACGTACATCACTGTCCTTGCACAGCTACCTGCCTCAAGTCAGGCGTTTTTTTTTTGTCATGCTCACTTATGGTTTTGACTGCTTCCAGTCTTCATTGTGGTTTTCTTCGTTTACCTGTTTATATTTAGATGTTGTTTTTTTAAATTGTAACCAAGCAGAAATGTTGCCCTTCATATCAATGAAGCTGGTCCTAACTGTAAATAAATGATCTTGATTCTCCCCTTACATAGGCCTACATATAGTGTTTTCTTTCTTTATGGTGGTAACAGTCCATTTAGGCTTACTGTACTGTATATGGAGATGATGGATGTAAAAGGATTGACTATTCATTGACCATTATTAGAGTTAATGATCTTCAGTGGACACAAAAGATGATTTCTTTTTGTTGTCAATCCAGTCTTTAAAAGTAGTAGGATTCAGACACACCTCACAAAAGCTACTTTGATTCAGCTCTGTGATTTCTGGGGCACTGGTCCTGGTTAATGTGATTCTCAAGGTTAGTTGAAGATGATGATTAAACTTCGACATGTTGGAGATGGGGAGTACTGGGGGCACAAAGATCTTACTCAGATTGTATCCAATATTGTTTCTTTCATTCTGTGATAAAGCTCTCAGTTCCTGTTTGTTTTTCCTCTCTCTCTCTCTCTCTCTCTCTCTCTCTCTCTCTCTCTCTGTGTCTCTCTCTCTCTCTCTCTCTCTCTCTCTCTCTCCATTATGTCCACTTAATACCAGTCTTAAATATCCTGGGCTTTCATATTAAAATGTTGCAGAAATCTTGGCCCTTAGGTCAGAGTGAGCAAAGAGATGAAAATAGATGGGAAAAAAAGGCTTCTTCTTGTAGAGGCAGCTTTTGTTTATTTCTGGAATCTGGAGCGATTGAGATCATGCAGGCTTCCAAGTTTTGAATTTAAGCAGCACTCACATCAGAGACAAGCACACTTGTATGCTTGTCTAATGGAATCATGCACACAAAGTATCAAAACCAACACACACTCACGGAGGCACACATGTTTGCTGTTACACACAATCCGTGCTGCGTGGGTTCCATCTAAGTGATTTGTATCCAGCGGGATTGAATAAATCACATCAGGTTGGCAGTGACTCATCAGATGTTGACAGGAAGCTTAATGTCATTTGAAGGTTAGGTGAGCACGGGATTGGGTCTAGCGGCGTCTCGCTTTGTGTTGTCATTTGGAGTCTTGATGAAAGCGTATGGGCTTGCTCCATCTCGCTTTTTTCAGACACTCTCACACACACGCACACATGCACACTCTCATCCACACAAAACAGTCAAAAACATGCTTTGACTCACAGAGCTGGTGACATATTACTGCTCTCTGCAAATCGGGGCAATCAGTTCAACCCCTCCTTCCCAAACGCGCACACACACAAATGCACACACACTTATCCGTGTGTTTGTTTTGTTCTTCATGTTCCATTTCCCCTCTACACACCCGTGATCCCTCTTGTCACTGTAGTCCTTGTCATGCATCCATGCCTGAAAAGCTGCCAGCACACCGCTACTGTCAAACACACACACACACACACAAATGATGCTCATCTACTTGCCTGACTGTTTGCAAGAGTAAATAAGCAGTGTTTTATTTATTTTCTGGCTGATATCATAAACCAGGAAGAGTGAAATGGTATATTCACATTTCAGCATCAGTTAGTGACAATGTGGACTCAACAATGACAGTTCTCCTTAACCAGAGGTGGTTTCTATAAAAGGCTGAAAAGAGGAGTTGGGTTTTACCTCTGAAGCATGAGCTGTTATTCTTGAGTTAACCTTCATTCTTTTCTAGACACCACCATACTCCATGCTGCTCTTGGTCAGTCTGAGTTTAAGGCTTAACATATTTCCATGCTTCTTATTGTCCCCCTCATCACTGTTTACAGTAAATGATTAACCTCTTTGGTCCCACATTATTTGAAGGGGTATGCACAAGACCAACATTACATGAGATGGAAACCTGTCATTAACATGAAGGAGGCTTTAGGAATGTTTATCAATGTTGTCATTAAGTGTCATTCGGTCAATTATGGCACCTGTAATGCAAAGTTGGCATTTTTCAGGATGTCGTTATTATGACAACTTGACATTAACATGTCATAACAGGCCTGATTATCAAGCTTAACAAAATTATTTATCTGTATCTGTTAGTATTACATTAACCTATAAATTTGTTTAATGTTGACATTGACTGTCATCTTAATAACCAGTCCAAAGTGTTCCAATTTGCTTGAGGTCAAGGAAATTATTCATGACACTGTTATAATGGTGTAATGACAGCCAATACCAACATTAAACATCTACATCTACTACATATTTGCATTAAAGGTGCCATAATAGTCCCAATGACACAACGTTCATAAAGCTTCCTTTATGTTAATGATGGGTGTCATGTGATGGTTATGACAGTGTCATGTCAGGCTTATGCATACCCCTTCAAAAAAAGTGTTACCAATTCTTTATAATCAAATGTGCCAAACCGATTATGCATGTCTGACTCTCTCACTTGCACAAACCTAATTGTCACATTTTCTCTCTGTCTCTTGTTCAAAATGTGTTTCTCTCTCAATAATTTCAGAAGGTTGCTTCGTCCTCTTTCACTGTGCTTATAAAAAATAGACAATAACACTTATTGTCTGCCCTTGTCCTTGTCATTTCACTTCCCCAACACTGCTTATTTTTGCCTCTGTCTCTCCTTCCCTCCCTCCTTCTGTTTCTTATTTTTCTCTTGCTGTGTCTGGCATTGATAGCAATATTGTCTGGGTGATTCGGAAATTAAATTTCACAAGTTTATTGTTCTGGTAAAAAATTCTTGTCCCATATCTATGAATGTAAAAACATGCAGGTCACATTTCATGTAAAAAAAAAAAAATTCTCCACATTAACCTTCCCCCCTGTGCGCAGAGGGTTTGGTAACAATGAAGATTTATAAAATAAAATTTTAAAAAAGTGTCAGTAAAACTGCTTTAGAGGGCAGTGAGTGTGACTGTGAAAGTGATTGGGATTTAATTAATTCCCCTCTACTGCTTATGTAAAGATCATACTTCCCTGTTAAGGCACAGAGTTTGAGAATCAATCATGTGAGTAATAGAAAAGGTATTAGGCTACGTGGTCGGTGACAACAGAGAGCAGGATCCAGCCAGAATATAAACTATGTCATTATAATGTCATAACAAGAGTGATTCACCAAATAATGCCAGGCGCCTACATTTTTGTAAGGCACACATTAACATATGTAGCTGAGAATCAAATGATTCCAATTAAGCACTCTCAAAGTAATATTAAGACCCAATTTGAGTTACAACAGATTGAATGAAACTTTGACGCTGTTGCTATCTTAATTAAATCAAATCTGAAGCAGCAGTTTGAGTTGCTGTGATCAAACAGTCATTTTGCAGTTTTCATGTGTGAAAAGAGTTGATGGCAATATATGCACACTTTGACATGGAGAGACTTCACTGACTCTTGAAGTTACCTCATAATACTACATCTCAGATTTAATGGCCACTGACGTTAAAGAAAAGCAAATCTAGTATACAACAGGGGCATGACCAGATTGGATGCCAGGGGTGGCATGGCCCACCTTTGGGTGTGCTCTTTCCATAACAATGTCCAAGAAAAAACTTGTTCACACTGTCTAACTTACCGATAAATTTAATAAAGTTTGCATGCAATTTTGAACTTCTTAAAATTGTGACTTTGCACATACATCTTTGTTTTTGAGTCCCTAAAGAATCAAGCTAAGCAGATTTATATGTTGCCAAATCGTGTTACCTACATATCATTAATGGGGATAGAAATGGTAAAAATACATTCATTTGGATGTGTGTGCCCACAAACGTCATGCGACCCCTGCAATGCCTAAGTCAGTATCCCAGGTGGGCCACCCCAGTTAAAATAGTCTGGACACACCCCTGGTATACAAAGAAAGGACATACAGGATGAAGATCCATGTTTTTTTGTGATACACTACCAACACATCAGCGTGTTTAATATGAGAGTCAGGTCTTCTCGCCTTATCAGCCAAAACATAACTCTCCCACAAAATGCAAACAAGCTCTGAGAAAGCTTGTTTAGCATTAAAAAATATGAGTTGAACTTCCAAAGCCTATTTTTATCTTCACAGATTAGCCAGACAGCAGCTGGGTGTTTGTGTAAATGAAGGTAAACCATTTAGTGGAGTGTTCCACCTCTCAGACTTTCACCTTGTTATGTGTGTGGACTTCTAGGGTATTGATTACTCTGTCTCAGGCCTATTACCAGCAACTCTTCCTCTGAGCCCCATGCCGGGATGACTCACTGTTGACAATTGTATTACAGTCTATTATCTTCCCAATCCCAAGGCTCGAGTAGAGCTCACTGTGGAGTCTTCTTTGAAAAGTTGAAATCGCTTACTGACTTCATATCTGACTTCCTTCCCAGGCTCTCATACTCTCTTTCAGCGTAACTGCAACCCACCTGGCAGGCTGCTACTATCCTTCTTTTAATTTCACGTTTCCATTTCCTTTCACTTTTATCTCATCTCAATGAATCATTTAATTTATTTGTCCTTTTTTCTATTACTGCACTTTTTTTTAATGTTTTTTTTTATTAAACTAGAAACTAAACCACACAAAGTCAATGCAAGTCAAGAGTTGTTGTTTTTCTAAAAATCAACTTGTGAAATATATCAGACCTAACATGCTTTGTTAATAGGGCCTCTATGCAGAGTCGATTCTCACTATTACATTTATAAGGAAACGGTATCTTTTTAAATTGCAGGAATGTAGATGCTCTATTTGGGAGGTTGTTAAGTTCTGTTTTATTCTTAATAAACTAATATAAAGTCACATTTTCAAAAAGCTGTTGTTACTTTGAGTTACCTTTTACTGTAAAGCACCCAAGCTCTAACAAGTCTTTTCGACTGACTGTCCAACTGTGCTTGATTTAAGAGTGTGACTTTGGTCATGGTGATGTGTGTTGTATTGGGACACATTCAGCACATACTAGCTACATGTATAGTTGTATTTTGGGTAAATATCATTTTCAACTGGATGCTGTTTTAATCACCCTGGTGTCGATTTTATTAAGTAAAGGTATATTACGATCGTTGTATGTTGGCAATTACCTCTTCAGACAAAAATAATTCATAAATGAAGTTCAATACTAGATCAAGGTGATCTGATTATATCAATCTGGATTACAGAGGGACTGTGAAACAACATATTTGCCTCTGAATATTTTTTTTCGATTATCCTTCAAACATGCATCTAAAGTATGTTATATGTTATAACAGTGTGATTACAAAATTAAGAATACGGACTCAGGGCACTGATTTAACTTTGCACAATGTGTGATTCAGCAGAAAGAGACACTTCTATGGTGTGGTTCTTCTTCTGAAGTGGATAATTTAGAGAAAATAGCTTACTTATGTTTGCTGCCTCAATATAAGTTTGGTACCCCAAACCAGATGGCCTTCGGCTGTATTTTATGTCCATGTATACCTCTGGTTTAACAGCTGTCATTCCATCCCCACTCAGAACACCCTGCTGATCCAATTTACTTGTTCACAAATTTGCCAAATGTCTGACTGGGCTGAGGGTGGCACAAAGGCTTTATGGGATCTACGCTTTTAATCCCTCCAATCAAAATGGCGCACTTAAAGATAAAAAAAAAGAAAGCTCATTGACATAATACCGCCGGTTAATCAAAACAACTGAGATGGGATTATTGTGTTTTATGAAAGGGCAAAAAACAGGAACATCTGAAAGAGAAAAATCTACCGCCAATAGAGCGTCTTTGACCATCAATCAAACTAACTACACGGACAAATCTTGTCAAGGGCAATGTGTGTGATATTAAATCATAGCACAAAAAAAATAATGAATAAACATGACTTTTAGAAGCCATTCAGACTTCTCCTGGATAAAAGGTATTCTCCTGAAGCTGTGGCTGTCTAGTCTTGCTGAGGGGTTCTTGATAAGAAACAATCCGGTGATTGATGTGAAGCACTCAGAGCTTCGCTAAGAAGAGTGGCATTTAGATTTAGTCTCATCTTCATTATCTGCTGCATCTCCCTCTGTTTTTTCTCTCTCTCAGTATTTCAGCCAACGACACCTCAACCTCACAGCAGACTTATGCATGCTTTGACACCCAGGAACTATTTTCTGTTTCCAAACAAAATAATCTGTTGTGTTGATGCAAAGCTCTAAATGAAACGAAGCATTCATGAGTTATTTGAATAAGGTTTTTGACTTTGAAGCTTTTGTCCTTTAACATACAATTTGCTTCTTGTGCTTGCTTTGTGTTGTCATGTCTCTCCATAAAAGTCTCTTTGGTTCTGAATGAATAGCTTCCTGTAAAAGATGGACTGTATCAGATTCCAAACATATGCTAGTATCTCCAATATTCATGGGGTTTTGGCCTCCACCAGTGTAAGAATTATTCTGGGCATAAGGTCTCTTCCTCACAAATAGGCTGTTACTGTTGCCGGTCAGACGTAATTCTATGAATAATGGAATAAAATTGATCATTTGTTTCCAACACTGCAGGAACGCTGCCAGATTGTTGTGATGTATGCGGCCATTAGATGCTTTTAAACAAAGCTAATGTATCAACCTGGGCACGTTGCACTAAGATATATGTTATGTTAATTCCATGTTCATCTTCCAGTGAATAAAACTTGCTGGCCACTGGGAATGATGGCAGGGACAGTAAGTGACTTACACAAGAGGGATGACTTTCGGCACAATTCATGTACATACAGCAAAGCAAAGTGTCCTGACAGCAAGTGTGTCACCAAAGCCAGGGAGAAAGGCAAGGTCAGTGTCCAACTGCAGTAGAATATTGTGATTGATTTCATGAACAGGAAACTCTGCAAATCATTAGTTTAGGTTTTCTATCCCAGGTTCATAACAAGTCTGCAGCATTTGATATTTGTTAATGCTCCTTCACTCTGCCTGTCCACTGCTCACAGAGAACATGGTAATTAACAGGCTGAATGAGCCTTCAGAGCTCAGCCTGAATTTACATGACAGAAGCATACAGTTATGTATTGCCCAAAACTCTGCATGAACACTCAAGCTATTAAGAAATAGAATCAGTTTGCCACTAAAAAGGATACTAAAAGGATACTTTCTTTCTACAGAGTGAATACCAGACTAAGGCCAAAGGTTATAGCTGTACCTCCACTCAGTGTGGACGGACATAATTAAATGTCTCTTTAAATCTGCACAAATATATTGGTTGAGAGACAAATATCGTGAATGGTGCCTTCTTCGTAATTTACCCACTAATATCAGCAGCATTTCCTTTACTTGTATTGCAGCCCTTAATCTCCCTTTAATTTGTGTTGAATGATTCCCATGATTCATTGAATGAACAACTTTAAGGAATAATTTATTAATGTTTAGTGAGTCACAACTGCAAATTAATTTACGCAATCTTTGACTAGTAATCCTCAAATTATACAACCTCCTGTCATTTATGAGAGTCACAGTTCTTCAAACTGATAAAATGTTCAGATGACTCAAACTCATTGAAACACAGAGACTTTTGATTTTCACTAAAGCTAAGTAAAGAGAAGAACTCCAACAAACCCTGCCCATTATACATTCATATCACAGGACACCCTATACAGTCTAACTTAAATGTATAAGGCTTATGTATGAACGGAGCTTTTCAGGTAGAGATATTAAGATTTCTGTCACAGGAGAACGGTGCAGGCAGCAGAGATGTAATCTAGAGAGTTGCTATAATCTCAGCATTTCTGTCCTATTTAGGGAGATGAGACATCAATAGACAAAGAGAAGAGCTGAAAGAGGCTGCTTGATAGAAAGGGTTTTGCTTCATTTTGGATATCCTGTTTTCAATGGTGGATTTATCAAGGCTTATAGTACTGCAAATAAATATTTATGTGTGAGTGTAGTTAGGGATAGACTGTGAAGGGGTTTCATTCATGACTGTATACCCCTCTATCAGCAGCGTCAGTTCTCCTGGGCTCTCATTATTCACAGTTAAAACTGACTACATCATAACAAACACCTAGTAGTTACACATTTGAGCATTTTGTCTTGGGGAGTTTACACGTGGTCATGTGTAAAAGGTCCATTATATGGAGAGCAAGAAAACCATTGAGAACAATATGAAAAGACCATGGTATTAAAGTGAATACTAAAGGAGGCAAAGATAAAGAATAGATGAGGGAGACACTTCCAGATCGCGAGGTTTCAGAGAGAATAGAAAAAGTATTGAGGAGGGGAAGGAACAGTTTTTGGTTGGTTGGCTCCAGTTCTGGCTGCTGATGGATCTCCAGGTGACAGCCAGTGTCAAGGGGCCCTCAGCCGGGCTGTCACTCCCTTGTGCTCTACACCCTTACTCCCCCTCTCGTCTTTGATCTGTTGCTCTCTGTTTCTCCAGTACTGCTTGATAAATCCTTAGTTGTGCCAACGGATCTCTCACCTTCTTTCTCTTCATTAATTCAACCTCTGGCTGCCGTCGCTTTCTCTTTCTTTTTCTATCTGTCTGTCCTGCTCATTATCATTATGGTCCTGCACCACCATTTTCCACCCCTCCATGGCAGACAGTCGGTTCCTCTGCTGCTGCTTTTTCAACACTGCCTTTTTGTTCCTTCACTGATGGGAACCAACTTTCCTCCACTGACATTTCACACTACCTAAGTTTGCAAGAGAGCATCATGTGCAGTTTTGTGCTCATTTAATTTGCATATGTCCAACCACATGTTAGTGTACTTGAAATTCAATGATAGTTTGTGTCTGTGTTTCTGTTCTGAAACCAGAGCAAGAGATTAGTCTTTCTCCGGCATAGCCTGAGGATATTTTGTTGACTTTGGTCTTCAGTGAGTGTGTGCATGTGTTGTTGCAGGTTTAAGGGGTTTCATTTCAACATGTGGGTGTGCACATGCATGTTTGAGTTTGAAATTGTGTGCGTGCTTGCTTAGTGTGCCTATGCATATAAATGCTGGCACTCTTGAGGGGCATGCTTAATGATAATTTCGTTTTCACAGCTCTGACTCTAATGATCTATTAAAGTGCATTTAGCCAGTAATTACACGGCCAGTCCCAGAAGGCTTTTGAGGCCCCACAAGGGACAGCTAAAGATACATAAAGACTGCAGAAAGGCCAATGAGTTTTATGTAATGCACATGAATCAAACCTAGTATGGCCTTAAACTTCGCCTAAGGTTTATCATGAAAATAATTTGTCAAACTTTGCTTTCCTCCTTGTGTGAACTCATACTGGGTTGAAATTACAGTAGAAGCTCTGCAGGCCTGATCATCCCTAGTCACACATCATCTCAGGTTATTTAAGGGATTGTATCACCTAGTCCTTAGATTGAAGTAAATCATTTTTTAGCTCATCTGTTTTTATTAACTTGCTCTTTAATTGTCTCATTTCAAGCTAAAAATGCAGAACCAGTGTATCAGGTTTTTAAAGAGAGGTTCTTAAAATTCAGTATTTGAGTTACAAAGAACAGACAGCCTCTTCTCTAACTAGACCACTAGACCGTTATCTGGCTCATTCATTTATAGTCCTAAAGTTGAAGTGTACTACGCACAGTCCTAATCAGTTCTTTTTCTGCCTCAATAAATGACTATTTTCAAGTTAAAATTTTTCTCTCTTTTAGATGCACATTTTTCTTTTCCCCTCCCTTCCCTACTCTCTTTAACACCTTTCTTGAGATGACCTAGTAGTTTCTCTTGACCCCTGTCCTGGCCTTCTACAAACTTGGACTGGGATATTTTAGCCAACAGATATGACCAAATATGCCTGTTTTTAAAATGCAGCAGCGAAAAATTCTGAGATTTACCGGCATCTATGAGTTTAGCTCTGGTGATAAAAGGCCTCCTATTCAAATTCAAACCCATTGCCTGTTTCCTCCTGTTCTGCTGTGAACAGAGTCTATATCAATGCTCCGTCTCCTTTCAGCATGAAAGCTTTTTATACCAACCTGATTATCAGTTATTTAATTCACTGACCTTTTCACATTTTTTTGTCAGAGCGTCCATTATCTGATTTGCCTAATCCCCTCTCATCCATTTTGCTGGAACAGATGAAAAAGGACATTTTTCTGTTGTTAATTTTTTTCTGTTGGCACTCAGCTGAACCTCAGACCTCAAAAGCTTTGATATCTCCAGGAGCCTGCCAATATTTCTCTTTGGCTGAATTAAATATGTTTCCAACTAGTTATCTACTTAAACTTGTAAACACTGTTCCCAACACTAAAGTCATTCTCCCAACACTCTCTGCTCTGCCCGGTGGCCTGACAACAACCCAATGTCACCTGCCACCTTTTTCCATCTAAAGCACAGATTTATCTTCATCAGATCTATCTCAGACTCACCTCTACCAGCCACCACCACTTCTTATCTTCAGACTGTCTTGCTTCGATGACAGACAGGCGGACTGGGTTTGGTCTGGCAGTCATAAACGAGATGGTACAACGAGCTGCCATGCAAAGGCTGGAACCTGAAGGGGTTCTATGTTCTGACACATCCATTAACCTTCAGGAGATGACAATCCTTCGTCACTCCTCAGCCTCCCCTCCTTCCTGCTCATCCTCATCTCTACTGCTGCCTGTCCCCTGTCTGTTGGTTCCCAGGCATGTGGAAGACTTTTATGCCCCGGGAGCAAATAAAAGCCAAATAACACTTTTTTCCCCCCTGTCCTTCAACCTGGATCATTCCGAGAGTATGCCACAGATTCCTGCCTCACTTTCTGTCAGACCTTGTGTTCTTGTTCTGTTTTCTTTTTTTCATTTCCTGTCTCCAATATGTCTCAAGTGTTTCTGTCTTTCTCTCTAGCCTTCTCTGTGGCCCATTTGCATTCCACCATTCAATCCAGCACAACCTGGGGATGCATATGGCTGATGCAAAATGCATGGTTTTGTGCACTGATGTGTAGCTAAATGGATTGAATTGACAAATTGCTCTAGCCTTCTAATGTCAATCACCTGGAAAAATGGAAGTTAATGAAAACTAAATGAGACAGATGGAATCAGATGTAAACATGATTGATTAACATGTGCCATTTGTACCTTGTCAATAATTCAATATTATTATTCTGTGTAATTTAAAGTAGACCATGACAGTTTGTATGACAGCTCTCATGTAGGTCAGCAGCCAATAATCTGTTTCTCTCCGCCTGTCTCTCTCCCTCTCATTTTCCCCTGCAGGAATTCTCTTTACTTCAGCTGGACGATGTGGTGGACCAACGAGTCAACATAGTCGGTTTTTCAGTCTTCAACAAAACACATCCCTTCTTCCAGGATTTTGTGCTAAGCCTAAACCGCTCCTGGCAAGAGAACTGTGACCATGCACCCTTTGCTGGCACCCCAGTAAGTGTACACAACACACACACACACATACAAACACAAACGTGATCCTACACACAGGGAAGAACAAGATTAACCATGTGAGCCCTTGTGCTTTACCTCCTTATGAAGTCTAAACAGGGCCTTCCTAGGCAGTACTCTTAAGATACTCTGTCTATATCTCATGCTGACCAACTCAAACACTTAAATAATCCTAAAGACATTTAAACAACCTCGAACCGGAAATAAACAGAGCTGACATTTATCCAGTTAACTGTTGTTTCTAATGTCTCTGTCCTAGATTCATTTTGTTTTTCAGGTAAGATTCACAGTAAAAAAGTGTCATACCCTCAACACATCCCTCATTAAATATGCTCTCATCTCAATTTAGTAAGCTTTCAAACTTTTTTTGTCTTTATGCAGGGTTGTTCATTTTCTCCACATAAACGTATAATGATTTTGGTTGCAATTGTCTTTAGGTCCTGACAGACGGAGCACTGACAGAATGCTACTTTCAAAATCATGCTAGTCTTTAGATTACCAATAACATTAACGACCAACAGGGTGCCCAGTGCACAGCCGACCTACATCAGGTGCCGGTCGGTTGAAGGAACATACAGTGAAAAAAACAACAACTGTGGCACACTGAAAATAACTTTACTGTAGCTTTATTGTGAGCAAACAAGCTTCCTCAGGTTTGGTGAACAGCATACCCTATGCTAATTTTATTTTAGCATATAAAATAGCATTTTATTTTTTAACATTATTTATGATTATAGTTTATCTTAATATGTCTTTTAGATGTTAGTAATCTCTGCATATCAAAATCTATGTTCTCCATTTCTATACCAATCTTTCAATAAAAAAATCAACATTCAAGCCAACCAGAATTGAGCAGCTGCTATGAGTGACACTTTTATGTATCAGAAAGTTGCTCTATCACTGACTTCTTAATTTGCTTCATGAGACAGTTCCTGTCTGCCTGTCTGTTTCAGCAAATACAATACTCTAACCCAATGAATGCCATCTCGGTTTATGTCTTGTAAAATAAGACTGTCTCACCCTATAATCGAGAAGTGCCGCTCCTAAAAATGGCTTTATTTAAAAGGACAACTTCTCAACCACGTCATGATTATAGTGCCCTGTAAAAAAAAGTTCATTCAACATTTTCTTTATAAAGCTAACTTATCAGAATAACTTATTATAGTGCATAAATTAGTTAGTTTTGATAACGAGTTTGAAATTATGTGTCTACATAACATCAGGTCAAATTGATATCCTTGAGCTTAATTTCTTCAGGGTAATAAAGAAAGATAGTTTTTTTAATCACTCCATCAGAACATGTTGACTGTAATAAGAAATAATTGCTAACAAATACAAGAACCAATACGAACGACACATCTGGGTGCAGTTCTATATTTTTTAGCTGAAGGGCTTCATTAGATACCCGAAATTAAGCAAGTCATTTAAAGAATATTGCTCTGTTTGAAGTCAAGACGAAAAATAAATAAATATATAAATATATTCACCAATCACCCTTCTGCTTCACACCAGTTGAGCACAGAATCAGGTAAAGAATAGTTTGAAATTAGCATTAAAATAAGGCTGTGCACAGCAGGTCACTCAAATACGTCTAAGCCTGCAGCAATTAGGACTTTTGACTAATTAGCTAACAACTAAAGAGAATAAAGGCTGATGGAGGCAGAGCAATACAGTGATTCACTCATTTAGACATGCACAAAGATAATGTGCTGTATTTTCATTAACAAGAAATAGGTATTCTGTATAAAAGATCATCTGGGAGAAAGCAGGAAGCTGCATGTTATTAAGAAGAAAGTTTTACAGGAGTCGGTATAGTGTGGCAGAAGTTTTGCTGCCTTTAAATATCTTGCAGTATAGTCATATGTATATTCTTAAGATCAAGCAAAGTAACCGCACTCGCACAAGAATAGACCTTACCCTAGATGAGACCAAAATATCAGAAGGTACACAAGATGTGTCAGTATTTGTGTTTGAGAAACTTCAAACAGAGCCAAATGCTGAAAGGTTTTAGATGCAATATTATTATCTTTAAAACAGGCCTGAAAGGGACACTGGTGTAGCTCACTTTGTAGAGCAGGCACCCCTTTTATAGAGGTTCAGGTTGTGGGATTGACTCTTTGTCCTGACACTATCTTGTGCATGCTCCCACCCCACCTACTTTCCCCCCACATTTCCTATCTCTCTGTTGTTGCTGTATCAAAAAAAGACAAAAAGCCCAATAATTAAGCTTAAAAAAGACCTGAAATACTAGAGCAGATCTAGTCAATCGAAACTCACTAGGGAGGTTTCAGTGGGGCAGACATTTCTATACTGTGATACATTTGTAAATTAACTTGATGCATCAGTACTGATTATGGTTGTGTTGAATGGCTTTTGAGACACACAGTAGTTGTAGAAAATCATTCATAAATACTGATTTTAACAACTTGGTCCATACAAGTTTTTTTTTTCCAACACAAGGAAATTGTATGAGATGTCCAGCCCTGTGCAAGTAATTTCATATGAACTTTATTATATTGTCAAACGCTTGATTCTTAGAGCAAGAAAGTAAGCAATAAAAGAGATAATGAGGCAGACTGACTTAAGGTGTAAAACGGCAATGTGTAAATGCCATGACCTTATCGTTCTCATTTTGTAGACATTATCAGATAAGAGTGGAATATAATCAGAATCACTGTTTATTTTTAAAGCTGACTTAACAGTGTGACTTTATCTGATTCCTACACCCAATTTTGTTGTACATAGATGAAGACAAATAATGATATTCTATCCTATTCTATGTAATCTCCGTGTGAGAACTATAAGCATTGACTCGTACTTGTAATGTCTTTAAAGGGCCCATATTATGCTTTTTCTGGTTTTATATGCTCTTTAGTGTGTTTTCCATGTGTCCTGTGCATGTTTTGGCACGTCTATTTGCAAAATATTTCTCCTACGTTCTCCTGTTAGCTGCATGTAACGCTCAGTTCTAGCCCCCCTCTAAAAAAAATTGCCAGTGTGAAGTCAGTGTGATATCACTGATCTAAGCCCATTGGCTCATGTTGCAGGCCCATTAACTTCTGTAGCACGCCCACAATATGCCGCACCCTGCGGTAGCACAGTAGTGCGAAGGTGCTAATGTTTTTGCTCTCCTCGGAGCCAAAGTGGCTGCATTCCCAATATGGTAAAAGGGGCGGGACGTTTCCGAGAACCGTGCTGAGCGACTGACCAATTACGGCAGAGCCGACAGGCTGACCAATCAGATCAGACTTGGCACAGGTGGGGACTCTGAACGTGGGCACTTCAGAGCCTTAGAGAGAGAGTCAGAAGCGAGTCAGTGCATGGAGCCGCAGTACATGAAAACAGACACTTTTTTTCGAACTTTAGCTATTGTGAACATACTTTAGTAGGTACATAGATTAAATATACGAACCCCAACAAGGGCATAATATGGGCTCTTTCAAGGACTGTTTGTCTACACCATATTGCTCTTACTGAACAACCAACCTATTATAGTTTCCAATTATAGGTTGTAACACATTATAGTCAGTTTAATGGTCCATGGGTGTTCGCTTTGTTTTCCAAAATGTACTATCAGGGGCCACTGGTTTTCAAAGATCACTGGCCTGACCATTGTAACCGCTGGCCCAGGAACGTTACTTTTGATACGAAGAATAACAGTCACCAATTAAGGCTACTCTTGAACCATTCTGATGCAAAAGTAAATTACAACTTTTATTTAATTAATTGAGCTCTAGTTAAAAAAATATTGTGTATTTTTCTTATATTTATGAGCTCATGTTTATTCACCATGCTGGTAACTGTAAGAGTCTACTTGATCTGATTGATATTAATATGAGGCTGTGATAGAGCTGGAATTGTTATGATCATCTTTCTCTCCTTCTTTCTTCTCTGTGAGAAACTCTTCATCTAGATGTTTACTTTAGGAGCTATGTTAAGGGCTAAGATGCTTTGTGGGGAATTTTTATCTTTACCAGGATCTAGTCTTTAACTTTAGCTGCAGCGTGTTCCAGCTCCTCCAGCTGTCTGTCACTGTGGCTGAAACTTTTCTCCGTTCTGTTTTCGTCGTGCCCTGCTGTCACTCTCGACTCTTCCGGTGATTTTTTTTCTTTTGAATGCTGACTTAAGCTCGGCTTTTGTCAGGATCTGATGGTTTTAAAACCGTTTTACCAAACATGTTTTTTATCAGAGAAAACCTGCGCTAAAATCTGTGTGCAAGTGTACAATTCAAGAGTAGCGAACGCGCTCCCGGGAGGGACAGCAGTCTATGCAGTGTAGCCGTCGGCTGCGTTTCAACTGTGACACACATGCACACGAGTGCTTGATAAGTTGATGCTGTAGCAGTTATTAGCATGACGTTTAAAAAAAAAAAAATTCTGACAAAACACCGGTATGACAGGAAAGTGCAGTGAAATTGAGAACGTGTGACAGTCTATTTTTTTTCAGGCAGTATTTTAACTGGCCTGAGCGGGCCAGCTGAACGTGCAATCAGCTGGCCCGGACTCTATCAATCACTCATACGGGCCAGCGGACCAGTTATAATGTCGAGCCCTGACTATCCATCACAATATCTCTTAGTCCTATATTTAGATATCCACTGAATATCAGGGACATTTTATCTCTGGTTCTATTACACAGATGTATGGCTAAGAAGCCCAGACTCTCCTCCGCCTTTACCACAGTGTTCTGGCCCTTGCTGAGAGAGGTGGGCAGTAATTGGAATGGTCAGGGTGTGCCAGCTTTATTGGGGAGAAGAGAAGGAAGAACAGAGTCTCTCTGAGAGAGAGAGAGGGAGAGAGGGAGAGAGAGAGAAAGAGAGAGAGATGGTTTCAATGCTGTCAGCAGATCAGAGTCTTTCTAATGATGTGATGGAATAATCTCACTTCTACTCCAGGGATAAGTTAACCCCTTACTGACTGCTAACCACTGACATGGCATGTGTGTGTGTGTGTGTGTGTGTGTGTGTGTGTGTGTGTGTGTGTGTGTGTGTGTGTGTGTGTGTGTGTGTGTGTGTGTGTGTGTATTCACCTCCTTCCCTCCCTCCCTCTCCCTGTGCAGCTCTCCTCAGCTCTGCTCTTTGATGCGGTGTACGCGGTGGTGGCAGCCGTCCAGGAGTTGAACCGAAGCCAGAATGTTGGTGCCACTCAGCTCTCCTGCAAGTCCTCCAAGATCTGGGAGCATGGCAACAGCCTCATGAACTACCTGAGGATGGTAAGACTGCCTCTGCTGGAAGCCATAAACATAGACAACAGGACCACCACTACTTACCTTTAGGGAACAGTTTACTCTTTTGATGTAGGTCCGGCTTATTATGAAGGAAATGTGTTCTGTTTAAGTCAAGTTGTCTTGGCCCTTGATAATTCAATAAACACATTAAAAAATCAGTAACAGAAATAAAACAAATGCTTGCCATCTAGCTTTGATAAATGTTTTTAGCCTATAGGCTTATAGGTGGTGAGTGTATGGCCTCCTCATATATCACTTGGAAGGTTACTCCAGGACTGTGCTGCGTGACGAACTCTTGAGACGGCCGTTTAGGCCTGCCCCAGATGCCCATAGGGTCCAAACCAAAGGTATTACAAAATGCATTTTCTCATTCTTTTATAAAAGCTTTTGTGTTCATTTTGCCATTTTCTGACTCTTTTGCTTGAAGCAACAAGAAGTGCAAGAAATAAAATAATTAGATAATATCTTATTCTTATTCTTTAGTCTGTGCTTTAATCTTTGTTAATGATCATCCCATCAACGAGAGGTAAGTTTATCTCATCTCTATGTAATACTATGAGACTAAAAATTAAGAGGAGACAAAGATGAGCTGTCAGTGAATAAAACGTTTTATCCTGTTAAAGAGAAAATGATGTATTATCAAAATACTTAAGTGTGACATGTGTTTGATATAACACTGTTTGCCTTAATGATTAATGTCTCTCCTATTTTGCTCTATTTGATAAATAACCGCCTCATCCATGTGTTTTTTTATTGTGCCCTGCAGTCATGTTGATGATAGGTGCAGCTTAGGAGAAAGCAGGATGGGTTACTTGGTGAGATTTTTTAACATGTTGCTCTCTCTCTCTCTCTCTGTTTTGGACAGGTAGAATTGGAAGGTCTAACAGGCCACATTGAATTCAACAGCAAAGGCCAGCGGTCTAACTACGCCCTGAGGATCATGCAGAACAGCAAGGAAGGACTAAGGCAGGTAAAGTAACTCTCAGTCTAACAGATGTATTGTTGGTGTTGTCGGCCCCAACATCAGAACTGCCTCGCCACAACATAAAGTCCATGTGAGTGGCTCAAAAGAATTGATGTGTGAATTGGTTGTATTTTTGAAGTTGCTCACACCTCTATTTTCATTGACTATAATACACTTGTTATTGCTGAACACAAAGCTCGTGAGCACAGTCCAGATCTCAGCAGGGCACTCCTGCTGTCAAATCTTACACTTGCTGTCTTTATAGCAGAGATGTAAATCCAGAGATTAAAGCAAAAAAATAACATTTGACTGAAATTTGGACCAGAGTCTGGTCCACTCATGTGCTGCAACATATGCGGCATGTGAGTGGCATATGCCGGTCTGGTCCACTCATGTGACACAGCATATGCCGCATATGTCGTGGCAAATGATCGGCATATGAGTGGCATATACCATTCTGGTCCACTTATGTGATGTGCCAGGGAGGCATATGCCGGTCTGGTCAACTCATGAGCCGCTGTTCTTGTCCCCTCATGTACTGTGTCAGGCCAGCCTCTGAGTGGCATATGCCATTCTTGTCTATTCGTGTGCCGCGGCATATGCCGCAGTTCAGTTTTACACTCTGTCTAATGAACATGCTACACAAACATAGGCTGAAATACATACACATGCACAAACTGGATCCTATGGACGCATTAATGGAGAGGTCTCAGAGTGAGGGGGCTGCACACAGCGAGCGCTCAAGAGCTCGGCAGTGCTCAGGAAGTGGACTGGCACCTCTCAAGCTTCCAGACCAATTTCCAGACTTGGTCCGTGCCGGGAAACCTCCGATTCCCAACCCAACTCCCTACAGACTGGGCTACTGCCGCCCCATGAGTGGCATATGAGTGACATATGCCGCAGGATATGAGTGCCATATGCCGTTCTGGTCCAATCATGTGCCGCAGCATATATATTCCAGCCTGACACAGCACATGAGTAGAACAGAACGGCATATGCCACTCATATGTGGCATACGATCAGAACGGCCACTCATATACCGCGGCATATGAGTGGCATATGCCGTTGTGGTCCCCTCATGTGCTGTGTCAGGCCGGCATATGAGTGGCATATGCCGTTCTGGTCCACTCAAGTGCTTTTTTCCGGATCCATGGATTGCCGGCTAGGGGATGCTTTACGATCAGGTTTGGACACAGGGCAAAGTTTGTTCAGAGGTGAGGCTAGTGAGGAGAGATCTGTAGAGATTGTGGCAAAATCCATATGAGCAGGCATGGCATTTATGCTTTTAATCCACACCATTTTTGGTAGTTATTGTGCTACTATTATGATGCACACAGCTTCACAGTACAGAGATGAATACCTGAGTTTCACACCTCTGTTTTAATACATTTGACCCTTTCGAACTGATCAAAGTTTCAGCCTGAATTTGAGGAAATTCTGACCTAAGCAATCTTTGACGAGACAGACAGACGCCCATCTGCCTTTATTAACCTTGTCTGCGTCTCCCCATGTCCCCTCTTTACACTGGCACTGGGCCAGTCAACAGAAGGATAATGCAATCAGGTCTAATGTGATGATTTCAAGTAGAAGTTTTATATAGCAGCCCTGCCAGTTATGGTAATGGGGAGAGGGAAGGTGCTACATGGGGGATGGGATTGGACAGGCTAGTTATTGGTTATGTTGAGTAACACCTCTCACATGCTGCTGGGTTTGGACTGTTTCAGCTAGACAGACATTGGAGGTGCCAGGGCTTTGGCAGGGTTAAGGAAGGTTGCTCTCTGCCCACACACACACACACACACACACACACACACACACACACACACACAGAGTCCCACCTTTACAGTCAGAGTTTTGGCAGAATATTTGCTCCTGAACATGTGACTAGTTGATACAAATGGTCTTTTGTTTGGCTCAAATTGAGTAGTTGCATCATAATGAACTACACCCACACTGTGTCTCACCAGTCACTGCAGATTTAAAAAGAGGACTTTCATTCACAATGGAACTCAAAGAGAAAATAATGTCCTCCAAGTTTTTTCAACACTTGAGAGGAATTAATGAGTCCCCTCTTACACAATGTGATCTCCATCCTTTTCCTACGCTTTGTCTCTCTTCCCTTAGTCGATGTCACAACAACCACTCCTCTCAAACACTATGCTAACCTCCTCAGGGTCCCAACACCCTACAGCCAATCACTGTTGCAAATTGAAATTCTCTTGCAGGCATTTCAACACATTAAAACAGTGTCCTACTTTTCTGCTCCATCCTTCTGTTTTATTTATAGCTATCTGTTTGAAAGTAACAAGTGGTATGCCAGTCCTTGATTTCGTCAATATCAGTGTTTTTTTCGGCATGACTTTCAGAATTTTTTAAGCCTCATATGCACCAGTCATGGGAATGTAATTTGTAACTTGTTACTTTTAGCTCTGACTAGAGTATTTTAAGGGTTAAGAGAATGTAAATCATGCTTAAGTTGTAAGACAGCCCTCATTTGTCGCCACCATGATCTCAAGCGTTTATTCTGAGCTTTTTGAAAGGTGCAGATTTCCATAAAACAGCATGTCAACATTAGGGATTTCAATAGTAAAATGAATGTTCCCATGATATAGTGTAGGCCTTGAATACCTTTTTATCAAGGATTTTTGCATTTCTCTACAAAATAATGCTTTATTTACAGTTTTTCTAATACAAGCAACTGGGCGTATCCGAAGACCAGTCTTAACAATTTTATAACCTTCACTTATCAATAATCATCTTTAAGTGTTGGTCCCCATTTTTAGGGGGAATGCATTTGGTGGTTTAAATTACAGCAATTTTTTTCAGGTGTTCAGATGAAGTTGATAAGCAGTAAGAATGATAGTCAGCTGGAATTATCGGTTTTGTTTGCGCATAGTAATGAAGTAGTAGGTCATCGAGTATTTTTTTGGAGCAAGAGTCGCTTGAAGGAGTCCTTTGGAATCTTATAATGCAATAGATATGTACAATAAGGTCAACGTTCAATTTTAATGGAAATCCTTTCAAAGCAGTAGATAATTAAATAGCATAACATAACAACTTAGTCGCAGTAAAAAGTACTATAAATTGAAAATTAAAAAAATTAAAACGTTTTTTTGGTGTAGTTGCACAACAACAGAAGTATATGATATATGATCACACACCACTCTCAGTACATTGTACAGTTGTACACACATAGACACACACACACGCTGACTTGACTGTCCATTGGTTCTTCACCTTTGAATTTCACTTTCAAAACTGAAGCAAATGGCAGCCATTCGGAGGAGAAATTAGTCATCAGTAATTGATCAGATAGGAGACGACTTGCTCTCCTGGGTGAGTACAATTCTCAGGCTGAGATTGTGTTTCCTCCCTTCAAATATTTTCTTTCATTGAATGAATTTCAGGATGACTGATGTGGGGTGGAAAAGCATTGTGCAAGTAAAATTGAAGTGTTCACATACATATCTTTATAGAGACTCAAAAAGTGTGGATGTTGGTGTGAGAGATTGGTTGAGAAAGGGTTGTTTGCATTTTTCTGCACACTTAACATTTCATCTAAAATCTTGCCCCAAAAATCCTCAAAGGCAAAAACCTCACACATGAAATAAAAGATTATGAATCTTTGATGCCAGGGAGTGAAATGGAAGTCTTAAATACATTAGATGTGATGTGGTGACATATTAGCTGCCTGCCTTGGCTGAAATGTCTCTATTGGGAATAAGTAGAGTACACGTTCCCCTAAGGGTCTGAGCATTGATCTAGTCTACATTAAAAATTAAGCTCTCTCTTCTACTTTGAGGACTTAAGTCTGGCCTTCTTCTAGTAGTTGCTACTGATGGTTTAATTGTATGACATTACCATGGCAACGTCCCCTTGGTGACTTGGTGACTGAACACAACCTCTGTTCGTCTATGCTTTGTCCTGTCTTGGTTTGGACAGTTATATTGAAGCAGTGGAGAGGAGGAGAAGATCAAGCAGACAGTTGGGACGTTCTGCAGTTTCCAGTGGTTTGCTTTAGAGATTATCAAGAACAAGAAAAAGACTTGTGCTTCATTTTGTTTCCCATGCTCATCTGCTGCATAAAACCGCAACACAAGAAGATAAATATGAACTTAAAGATGACCAGAGTCAAGCTCAGAACATATCATACAGAATCGTGAAGTGTCACTTCCCTGAATAGTAATCAGACTATGATCTAACTCTACTTTTAGCCAACTGCAGCTTAACGACATCATTCCCTTTAGAGATGCAGTGGCATACCAAGCACCCCCCAAGACTTTATTGCTAGGTACACAAGTGCTATAGTGCTGCTTTACCAACCTCACAACACCTTAAGCAACAACATTCTGTATTCTCTCCTAATGTTCCATAAAGTGTCTGAAATGCATTACTTTCCTGAGTCTTTTTTTAAAGGTTTATTTTTGGGCTTTTTATTCCTTTTATTAGCAATAGGACATTGGGTAGAGTCAGAAATTGGGGGGAGAGAGAGTGGGGAATGACATGCGGGAAAGGAGCCACAGGTCAGATTTGAACATGGGCCACCTTCTTTGAGGACTATATCCTCTGAACAAGTATTTTGAATATGTGGGAAAACCTTTAAATATTTACATGTAAGAAATGGGAAACAGGGATTTTTGGACACATTTGATTAAAGAGAAATCTCACATATATCACAATTGCAACCCATAGAATTTCTCGTGCGGGACTGATTGCTATAGCTCTGTAATAGGATATTGTGAGCATGACACTTGGTATAATCAGAGCATACAAAACCTCTTCCCCTGCACTATTAAGCCTTGATGTCATTGTGCCTGCAGGAAGAGCCACGGCACAAACTACTTAGGGTTCATCAAGGTTCAAAACTGATCCCTCGTCTGCACTCTTATTCAGACACTTCACACAATCACAAGTTCTGTCACAGGAAGCCAAATTATACTCTGGATTGCTTTATAGCTTTGTTGCAGCAATAAGTGATTTATTTAGATTTAGTTCCTGTATTCAGCCTTTCTCTCACTAAGATCCTCTAATCAATTAATATGCTTTTTTTTTCATTTAAGATTCTGGATGTTAATAAACACAATAGGTACAAATGTAGATCAACTCTTGAAATAGAAGAAAGCAGATAGATGAACAAATTAGTTGCATGCAAGGTTCAGTGTGGCATTAGGGCAACACCAGTGAGTTACAGATGACAATGGAGGGATTCACATTTTAATGCTCCTGGCAGGGGGGTACACATTTTAGGAAATGTCTCACCCATTATTTGGTTCATAATTTCTGTCTTGGCTGCAGTTCAGGCCTAATACAGAGAGAGCACACTAATGATAAAGTTAACCAGCTCTTAGAGGATCATAATGTCCCCCCTGCTTTATCACAATTTGTTAGAACGATGGTGTGGTAATGGACAGAGGAAACATAGCCAGACAGTCCCCTGCAGAACTAAGGGGGCCTTGCTCCTTTTTCTGATGTCTTAATCTCCTTTTAGACAGCGCATCGGAGAAGGACAAAGTGAAGCAAGCAGCAGACTGCTGTAGGAAGATTCTCAATCACGTCAACCAGGCTGTGAAGGAATCTGAGGACAGGCAGGTGTGAGGGTTTTTTTAAATCTCTTTTTTATTTAATGCTATCCCCAAAACTTATTTTGTCTTCTATGTTTTCTCCTCCTAGGTCCTTCCTTCTTTTCTGTTCTGTTATTAATTTTTATTTACCCTGTTATCTGCTCCCTGGAGAATCCCTTCTCTTTAAAGAGTGCCTACTCATCCAATTTCCTCTGTCTCATTTTTTCTCCCTTCTTCCTTTAGAGGTTGGAGGACTATGAGAGAAGTCAGACGGACAACCCCATGATCTTGGAGCTAAACGTGAGTTAGAGACAAAATAATGCGGTATTTGAATATCAGTGTAGTCATGCAGGTACTGCGAATTTTGAAATAATATCGCTCCAAACCTTCTGTCTACAGAGAACTTAATAAGAGGTTGTTTTTTTTTAACAAGGTGGCAGCGTCTAATCACCCAAAGAGCTCATGCCAATAAAAGTAATGTCTCACAGTTTCATACCATTATCTCTGTGTAGCTTTATCATCTTTCTAATTGAATTCTCAGGGTTTAGAATCATTTACTTAAAGTGTACCTTGTGAGCTAGTAGAAACTAGTGGAGATCATTACAGCAAATGTTTAGAGGCTGAGCGAGACCCCAACTGTATTTACACAAGCAATTTTTCCATTTCAAAATGAAGCATTGGACCAAGCGTAAGGACAGAGGAGGCTGCGCTATTTCAGCCTTGCAGGTAAGGCAGAAGTGTGAGGCTGGTATGCTCGGGTGTTCAGTGGAAGTGGGCAGCAGGAGCTCTGTGGCCAGTTCCACTGCAAAGCTCCTAAAGGAGGGAGGAGTCAGTAAGCCTAAAAGAAGGCACTAAAGCTATCTTTGCTGCCGCAAAAACAAGGCAATGGCTGTGGCGGGCGGTAAAGAACCCAGGTTAATAAGCCTTGTGTCCTACACAGCGTCACCTGATGGTCATCTAAACGCGTGCGTGTGTGATTATCTGTGAAACTGTTCAGGTTTGTCTGTAACAGTTATTGACCATTTTATATTTAATCATTTTACTGTTGTTAATTTGCCTGTCAGCCAATGAGATCAGAGTATGCCCCTTCTGTCATTGAGTTTTTTATATATTTTTTTTAATGCAGCCGACGTCCTTACCTTGTCCCCAATCAGAAAGTGATTCTCATTTCTAGAAAACTGTCAAATGTTTCTCTTGTAAAGAAGAGTAAGTAACATTACACTCTTTTGTTTCTTAATGCTTTAGGAATGGGAGTGAAGATGGTTTTGAGGAGAGAGATCTTCAACAGCCTTCGTCTTCTGTTGGCGACTTCGCTTCTTTGATTCTTTTTTTAGTTTAATCATTTTGTCTTTAAATTTTGTTTAGTCCCTGCAGGCTTCAATCTCCCTGAGCTCTGACTGCTCCTCGTCTCTGAGATGGAGTCAGAAAAATGCCCACATGTGGTCATGAAGTGATTCGTCCTCATCATATATATATATTTTTTAGTAATAACCCTTTAAATGTTCAAAATAAGAACATCAGTATTTAAATGCTCATTTGCTCATTTATTTAATGAGAGGTGAAGACAAACAACACAAAAACACACAAACACAACGTTCTCAATACGCTGACAGAAAACGATCTGTACAGGCTGAGAAGGTTGGAGAGGTCAGATCAAGCCCGACCCGGTACAGGTGTTTCTGGGCTGATAGAGCAACTCTTTCTGCTGAACAGCTTCCTCCACAATGGAGGCTGTTTGGCCTCTGAAGGCTGTACCTCCTCCTCTTTGTCCTGCTTCTTCTCTTTCTGTTAGTGGTTATATGTATGCGTGTATATAGTTTTGTTCAGGGGTTGTTTAGTGGGGTGGTGACAGCACAGCACTTTTGTTTACTTACCAACATGTCTGATATACGGAGCAAGTTAGGTTATGGATCGTAATTTAGATACAGGTTCAGGACAACAACCTCTCCTAGCTTCAATTAAAATAATGCAGCAATGATGACTAATTCTGTACTTAAAAATTATACTTGGAATATTAGGGGCATACATCATCCTGTAAAAAGGAAAAAAATACTGTCATATCTTAAAAAAGAAGAGGTTGATTTAGCACTACTTCAGGAAACGCATCTCAAAGACATAGAACATGAAAAGCTTAAGCGAGAATGGGTCGGACAAGTATTTCTTTTCATCCTAATAGTAGAGGAGTTTGTATCCTTATTAACAAAAGACTTTCATTCAGACTAGAATCTTGTACCAAAGACAATGCGGGGAGATATGTGATAGTAAAGGGACATCTGTTCAATGAAAATATCTACATTTTAAATATCTATTTTCCGCCAGGACATGCTCCTAATCTTGTCACAAAGGCTTTCTCAGAGCTGGCAGAACTGGATCGTGCACAGTCAGTTGTCAGGGACCTTAACTGTATACTTGACCCTCAAATAGATAAACTGCCTGGAGAAAGAACGAACCCTTCTAAAAAGAACAACGGCTGATACATGTAAGGAGTTGGGTTATCTGGACGTCTGGCGAACACTAAATCCTGGCAACAAAAAATTTACATTCTTCTCCGGGGCTCACAAAAGCAGCTCCAGAATCGACTACATGTTTGTCCCTAAGACAATGTTGTATTCTGTTCAGTCTTTTGATATTGGTAGCGTCACAATATCGGATCATGCTCCTGACAATGTTCAAAGAGATGGAGATTTAATGTACATTTATTGATTGATCTGAATTTTATTTCTTATTTTCAAACAGAGTTTGAAGTGTTTTATTCTATAAACAATACACCAGATGTATCTCCCTCCACTTTATGGGAGACAAGTAAGGCATGTCCCCGGGGCTTAATTATATCATATGGAAAAAAAACAGAAAACAGAATAATCTAGAAGAACAAAATAAACTAGAATTGCATTTATCTGAATGCGGGAGTGCATATAGGACCCAACTGACGCTAACCTACAAGCGACTCTAGCTACAAAGGCAACACTTAACTCATTACTAACTCGTATAGCAGAGTACAATAGAAGATTGTCAAAGCAAAAATTATATGAATTCGGTAATAAACCCAGCAAGTATTCTGCAAATTTAGTAAAGACAAGGACTGAATCTCAAAACATCTCCTCAATCAAGGATGCTTCTGGCCAGGTTAAACTGGATATCAATGACATAAATAAGGTTTTTGCAGACTATTATGAAAGACGTTACACCAGCGAACAGCTCACAGAAGCAAACATTTGCCTGATTCTGAAGAAGGGTAGACCAAGGGAGGAATGTTCTTCCTATCCACCTATCAGCCTGTTAAATGTAGATGTCAAGCTTTTATCTAAAATACTGGCTTTAAGGCTGGAGAAGATCCTCCCACATATTATTAACAATGATCAAACAGGATTCATTGCTGGGAGGAACTCCTGTAATAATGTTAGAAGGCTGCTCAACATTATTCAGTTGTGTCAGAATAACAATCTTAAGGGTCTAGTGGTCTCGTTGGAACGCAGAGAAAGCGTTTGACCACATAGAATGGAATTTTTTGTTTTTCCCACTTTTATTGATTTTATTGACTGGATACAACTGCTATACCACGAACCATTAGGGGCTGTTATTACAAACAATAAATGCTCTCCATATTTTTCTCTGGGAAGAGGCACAAGGCATGGCTGCCCCTCTCGCCTTTGCTGTTCGTGATCCTGATAGAGCCGCTAGCCGAGGCTATCAGAACCCACCCGGATATTCATGGCATATGTATTAACCACAAACAACATAGTATCTCATTGTATGCGGACGATGTTTTGTTATTTATTACCCAGCCTGAAATATCTATCACTTCAACCTTGAGTATCATTAAACAATTTAGTGAATCTTCTGAATATAAAATACATTTCAGTAAGTCAGAGGCAATGCCGTTGGGGCAAGTGCATTACACTCTCTCTCCTGGAGTATCCCCGATGGGCAACATAAGGTTTTGTTTGTCTTGGTATATTTATCACTTTGATACTTCAAAAAAATGTATAAAGCCAATTTTCAACCTCTCCTGAAACACATTCATGATGACCTAGAAAGATGGGTATCTCTTCCACTGTCAATGCTGGGAAGGGTAGCTCTGATCAAGATGAATATCTTGCCCAGGCTGCTCTACCAATTCCAAATGATTCCGATTCTCCTAAACAGTAACACTACTAAGACAATAAATATTTGGCTGATGACTTTCATTTGGAACCGTAAGAAACCACGACTTAAGTTTACAAAGCTCCAATCAACTTGCTTCTCAATTTCGCTATCAGGTCGATTGGATACGAAACGATTCAGAATCTGTTTGGCTAGATATTGAAGCGTTTAATATGGGCAAACCGTTAACACTAGCCAGTCTGCCATTTGTTTTGAATAAAAAAGCATTAGAGGTTGCAGATGACAATGTTATTGTTAAATCTACAGTGAAAGTGTGAGACTTGAGGAAAAGAGACCAGGCGTTTTGTCAGCAATCACTCCAATTTGGAAGAATATAGACTTTCCACCACGAATGTCAGATGACAGGTTTTCTTTGTGGGAAAATGCAGGTATAAGAATCCTAAAGGATGTATTTGATGGGACAAAATCATGTCGTTTGACCAACTAAGACTGAAATATAGAGTAAGTAAGAAGCTTTTTGCACAATCATACTGGGTCTAAGTTCAGCCTAGAAATGTCTGCAATTGAGGAATTACTGTTTAAAATGCGTAGCAATAGGTTTTCTACAAGGCCCTTTATAAGTCCAGTAAAGTAAATGATGCAGTTCTGCAAACATGGGCTCAGGATCTTGGGGTGGAAATTGATGAGGCTAGATAGATATATGGGATCATGCTAATAACATATCAATATGTAACAGAGCAAAGTTTAGCAAGGAGATCGGTAGCTTTGTACATACTGTGTGGTCTTGTGTGTATATACAGGATGTTTTGGGTAAAATTGTTTCAAAGTTGAATGTGGTTTTTAATAAGGATTTGAGAATGGACCCAGTATGCCTTATGTGAAGGGATGCCACATCCACAAATCAAGGGCACCCATAATCAAAAACTGCTGAATGTGTTAACCTATGCTGCACGGAAAAGTGTATTACTTTAATGGATTTCACAAAAGCCACCAACCCTCTCAGACTGGCACAATGTTATATTTGACTTGCTTCCCATGGAATATTTGACATATTGGTCCAGAGGGAAAATTTGAATATTTCATCATATATGGACTCCGTTTTTTGATTATGTGGGGCCAAGAATATGTAATGTATTTTGGAGGGTGCTTCCTAGTGATGAGTGATATTTGAAAGATAGGGAGAGGCTCTGTTGTCTGTATCGATTTACTAACTGTGTGTATCTATGTTTACTGTGTGTTTTATTTGCCATGTTGATGATCTAGTCAGTGATTTAAGACTGTTCTGTGTCTTGTATACAAGTCTGTAAATTGTGATGCTTTCTAAATATTTAAAAAAAAACGTAAACTTTTTCAGTGTTTGAGTTTGGGTTCAGTGCACAGACTTACCTGTCTCTGTGCAGACATCCTCAAGTAGAGCAGGTTTCTTCTCCTATCGACTTTATTGATGTAAACGATGTTATCGATGTTATCAATGTGATCGGTTGTTCAGTTTTTCTCTCTCTCGTGTGTCGTAAGTGTCTATCTATCGTCTATGTGTGTGTAAGTTTATTTCTATCTCTGGTCTCCGTGTTGGTAAGTTTTTGTCTGTCTCTCTCTATAGTGTTTGTTATTAGGTAGGAAGTTGAAGCTGATATGAGCTGAGTCTGTTCACTGTGTTGATATTTAAACTCTGAGAATGTGACGACTTCACAACGACCCTCTGTGAGCTCATTCTGACAGAACTCTGAGTTCTAATGGAACTCACCGTGTGTGTGTGTGTGTGTGTGTGTGTGTGTGTGTGTGTGTGTGCGTGTGTGCGTGTGTGCGTGTGTGCGTGTGTGCGTGTGTGCGTGTGTGCGTGTGTGCACAGCGCGTGCGCACAGCTATTTCTCCTAATTTTGAAGTAAAATAAATTCTTCCTTCTCCCAAGTAGGTAGGCTGTCAAGTAAGTTGCCTAATTGTTATTTCTGAGAACAATCCCACAGAAGTCAACTGCAGTGCATAACCTCAGGGATTGTAACAGAGAATAGATACCATTAGAAAAAGGATTAGACAGTATCAACCACTGAGGGACCCGATCCTCACATTTTGTCCAAATTTAGTACTAAGAGGCTTCTTTTGATTCTCTTAGCAGTATATTTAGTCCTTGAGGGTTATGGTGGCCAAGGAAAGAGAAGCAAAGATGATGACATCTTGGCATCTACCACATGGAGGAAGCTGTGCACCTCACTTTTCTTTGACGTCACAGGCATACAGCCTCTACTGTCTCACCCTGACAACCTTTGGCCAACCCTAACTATCTGAAGAGTTAATGATCCCATCAACACACATACTTAAAAAAAACACATATTTTTGGACAATGTTGTCAAGTTTATTTAATGATCTTACACATATTAGTGTGTTTTGTCTTGCAGGAGGTGGGGGCAAAGTAGATTTGTTTAATATGACAAAAGCCAGATAGGGCAACAACAGAAACAAAAGTATCTTAGTTCATGTTCATTACTAACATATACAGAACTATATTTCCTCCACAGATTAAACACAGTGGAAGTCATTTCCTGAGGTCTTTATGGAAGTTCAAACTTGCATTCTGTTTCTGCTTTTGTGTCTCG
Source organism: Labrus bergylta (assembly GCF_963930695.1). Taxonomy (NCBI): domain Eukaryota; kingdom Metazoa; phylum Chordata; class Actinopteri; order Labriformes; family Labridae; genus Labrus; species Labrus bergylta. The sequence continues at coordinate 17,675,407 of NC_089205.1, forward strand.
GGCTTTTCTTACAGCTTGTCCTCTGTGCCCCTCCATTTCCCTTGTCTTACAGTTTAATCTTTTTGGCTACTTTTCCTGCTTCAAGGTTAGTATGAACGCTGACATACTATTACCCTGAAAACAATTCAGGAATACATTTATGATTGTACTGCACTGGTGATGAACAGATCCCATTGTGTTTAAAAACTCTTGATTGTGTTGAAGTAGGATTTCAGATGAATTCTAGGTGTGGGTTTTAACTGCAATAAAGAGTCGCAAGGCTCTGATCTGGTCCTGTTGCATTTCTGTGCGGCCTCTTCCTTCTTCTCCTCCTCCTCCACCCCTGTCACTGTCTCTATGAGATGTATTTGTCTCTTGTCAGCTACTTTCTTGTTTGTGTTTGATTTGGTCCCTTCTTCCTGCTGAACATCTAGAGTGACTTTCATGCTTATTTATCCCCTCCCACACTCTATATGTCATGCTTCCTTGTTTGCCTTTAGGTATCTTGCCCCTTTCCCCCTCAAGGAGCAGCCATGCTCTTTTTATATCAGCTCTTGACAGATAATGCTTCTCCCTGATGCTGTTGGGGATTGTGAGCTGGCTGCCTGATAAGTACATTTAACATATAGGCTACTGTAACAAGTTGGAAGGTTTTGCATAACTTAGATAAATAAATTATGTCGTGACACGCTCAGAAAATAGAACTTGTATGATTTGTTTGTTTTTCTTTAAGCTATTTTTGATGTGATATCAACATTACTTTTGATTCCATGATAAGATTTAAACTCACCTCATTGATAGGATGCTTTGCTGATGGTCAGTAAAATTATAAATTGTTCCAGACTTATTGAATGCTGGTTACAGTAATGAAGAACATTTTTTTTCAGTTAAAGCACATTGAGAGAGGTCAAGGACCAAATGATGGATTGGTCAAAAAGTGGCTGCCTGTTGCTAACCTAACGATTTCATTAAAGTAAAAAAGAAATGTACAGGAATGGTAATAATCTGAAAACATGAATAAAACACCAACTGCATAAAACCTGACATTAACAACCCAAACAATAATATCAATAGAAGGTTAAAGGCACTGCATACAAAAAAATGTTTCCACAGTCATGTATAAGATACAGAAATCAAATCAATAAATATCATACACACTGCAAAGCAAACATCAATAACCACATAAGTGATCACAAACACACACACACACACAAACAAACACGTAACAATTGCATGTTTAAAACATTAACAACAAACTTAACATACCAGGCACTCAGTGGAGCACACACTATTATGGAAAATGAGGCATGCTAGGCAGTTGCTATACTGCCCCAAGTAGTGGGTCATCTGTCTAGAGCAACTCACAGCTGCTAAACACAAAGTCGACGAAGTGACAGAGATTTCTGCCACTGCCAACTCTGAGCCTGTCTGGGGCGCCGTACTCTGCTGTACCAACTCATCAGTAACTTTCATAGAGTCGGTGGCAGTCTGTATATGGTGTCCCACTGGGTGAGCTTGGCGGATCCAGTTGCTCTTGTTGAGCCAGCAGGCAGTTTTTTGCCAATTGGCCTCAGTGGAGAACCGCTGTCTGCCCCGAGGAACACAATATCTTTTTTCAGAACCTCACAATGACCCATCCACTGGCTGAGGAGTCTCGGTGAGACCTTTTTTTCTTCCAGGCTGGGCCCAACACCTTCTTTCAGGCCCCGAAAAGATGCCCCTGATAGTGAGTTTCTTACACCAAGTTCTGCTGCCCCCTGCCTTGGCCTCGTATTGCTGTCCAGTTGTGTGCTTTAGCCTTGCGTTGTGTCAGAGGGCTTTCAGGAACCTAAGGACTGTCGTCACGGGGGGGGGGGATACAAAAGCCAGATCCTCCAATGTGCGCAGATCCCATCCAAACATAAGTAAGAGTACACTCAGCACTCTCCTGCACAGCTGACTGATATGCCCACAGGACTATTGGTCCCAATGTTGTTACCAGGTACTGATGGCAAGCTTAGGGAGGTTAGCGTTCTAGCTAGTTCATCTCTGTCTCAACATTTTTAAGATCAGTGAAGGTAAACCTTAGACCCCCACCACATGGCCTAGAGCTCAAAGGGCATCACATGGAACTGCCAGAGGCCTTGGCAAATGGCAAAGACAGTCTTTGGCCTGGCGTCTGGTGCCAAATCCACCAGAAGTCACATTGCATATCAAGAGAGCAGAACCACTATGACCCAGCAATGTAGGCCAGAGCATCATCAAGACAGTGCAAAGTCTTTACTAGTGGCAGCATTTAGGCATCTGTTGTCGATACAGAGCGGCATATGCCATCATTCTTCCTCACCAAGATGGCTATAGCCCAAGGACAGTTGGGTGGCTCTATTAGCCCCTCTAATCTGTGTTTGGTAAATTCCAATCAATAGAGACACAGCTGGATGAGTGCAGCATTGCCAGTCAATTTGCTGGTTGCACTTAGTTGTTGCCTATGCATTACAAATTATGGGCAGCAAAGATGTTGGTGAACTCTTTTAGAAGGATTTTTAGCTGCTCCAGTTTTCCACTGCTATGCTGCCACAAGTCCTCTATGGCTTGAGGAATGGCTGACGGATGAAGGGGAGGATGGGTCAGCTTCTTGACTGTTGGTCTGTTGGTCTGTTGAGCAGCTTGTTGGGCAGTAGGAACCATTGGTGGCTGTGGTGGTGGCCTGGTTTCTGGTAAGGCAGTTGGGTCAGATGATGTTGGTTGCTGATGGCCTGAGCATCTCTGCTGATGGTCACAGTGTGTAGTAGTGGTGCATGAAGTTGTAGGACTAGTTGGACACAGGCTTGTCTTTCTTTCCCTGGCATGGCTTGTGGGGAAAGATCGGACAGTAACCTTGTGCTGATAATAAAGACGGTTGAGCCAGTGTCTTCTGGGGCCCAAAATATCATAATCCTTTCAGCTTGAAAACGTTTTATTAGGGCTGTTGAAATTAATCATTTAATCGATACATCGCGACGCAGACTCGAAGATTAATGCATCGATGCAGGGACAGAACGTAATCGATGCTGACAAGGGTTAGAAAACAGTATCTGCCAACCGCTAAATGCGGTTGTTTTGCGCAGCGTTGAGTGAATTTTGTTTTACCTATCGGCCCTGGTGGTGTGTAAATGAAAGTAACATAGGCTAACAGGTGGGGCATTTACAGCAGTAGCAACTTAACACAATTCATCTGAAATAAAAAGGAAAGAAACAAAACTAACCCTGAACAAAGCTCACAGCTAAAGGCTACAACGTCCTGAGAAGGGAACACACAGTGACTTAAAAACATCTTTCTCTGCTCTAATAAACTAAACACACAAAAACGTATTCTTATTACCTATACTGTAGGCTACCTATATAATGTATTAATTTTAACTTACAATGTAAAGATATTGATAATGACATTGTTGTCTAAAGCACGTTTGATATATACAAAAGGAGTTCATATTTATAAGACTGTTTGTCTCTGACTGTTTATGAAAAAGTGGCCATGTGCAGTAATATAGAAAATTGAGGATGAATCGTGATGCATCGTGATATCGAATCAAATCGAATCGTTGACTGGATAATCGTAACCAAATCGAATCGTGAAACCGGTGAAGATGCACAGCTCTACGTTTTATATGCCCATATTCTTTTATAGTCACATTGCCTCTCAGTGGTAAAAGTCTGTACATAATGCAGAGCAAAGCAACATAATGCTGTGTGTTTGCTAATGCAACCTTGACAAGAAGTGACATCATTCAATGTCCAATTCACATTACAAAAGCTCATTTTGACAACAACAGTCTCCCAATATAACCAATTACTATTATTGGAGGTATTAGTTTACATCTAGTTTTTATAAATGCAATTCAGCTTAATAAGCAATAAAGCTAAATCATGTATTTTAAGTGCTAGAATTGCAATCAGTACATAGACAAAAGAAAATGTGTTTTAATACATTCTTGTTTATGCATGACCTGAAGCTTTTTTATTTGTGACTTTTGTGCTGCCGCTGACAGGGATGCAGTGTTAAGGTCATCCACTCAGGGCTTGACCCACATTTAAAATTCTAAAAATTACCTTTGTCTAAATCTAAGAAAGTTAAAAAAAAAATGTAACCATTAACAATTTGTAAGACTTAAACCCAATCCTTTAATTCAATAGTTTTCACACAGCCTTTATATCAGAAGGGTGAGTCTTTAAAAGCAGCCTACACAGTGGTTTGATAAAGAATGCAGGAGAGGGTGAGGATCATTACCAGCAGGGGGCAAACTTTCACCATCAAACATCAAGTCAAGAAGGCCCACCCTCCCTTAAACTTGGAGTGACTTCAATGTTTTGGAACATTTCCGGAAATTAATGATTTTTCAAATTAAGGAGTGAGACTAAGAATGACTTTGAGACATTCAGTTATCCTCCTAAATTACAAAAGCTGTGGTCAAGAGGATCCTGCAGAGTACTATCAAACAATTATTGTGGCATTGTTGTGCGTGCGGTTGTGTGTGTGTGTGTCTGTGTTTGACTGAAGAAGCAGAAGCACGCCTTACAGTTTGAATGACATGCCCCCTCTTTTCTTTGTCACCCTGACTGTAGGCATGGTTCAGTGAAACTGAGTGCAGAGAGGAATGAGAGGAGAGAGAGGATATGTTTTAGGAGACAAAGACAAGCCACACAAGGTAAGAATGGAAAAGAGGGAGGCAAGATACATTTAGAGTAATAGAAAGGAAGAAGGGGACAGAGTGTGATAAAGACACAGAAGAGAGGGGATGGTAATTGATTGTCTCGTTTCTCCACATGCACGTGTCACCAAGCTAATTGGAATGGTAAAGCCAAAGAGGAGAGAGGTGTCATGGGAGGATTTTAGGGGGGCAGTTCATGTCAAGCTCTGATCAGACGAGCCATTTTAGCCCTCCTACTGCTCAGATTTGCAACAGTGTTGTGTGAATAATGTAATGAAGCTTTAGTCTTTTAGAGAAATCTGAAAATTGTCTTCAACCCAAACGCAAAAACATGCGTTGTAAATGTATCTTTTTATCTTTTATCTCCACCCATCAAGCCTTTCATGTTGCGTGATCCTTTCAATATAGATTAAAACCAGAACAGGAAACAGTCACCCACATGTTTTAAGAGTCTATTTAGCATACATTTTGGTTACATATTCAAGGCTGAAAATCAAGTTGAGGATCTGATGTTTTCACCTGATTCTGTGCACCTCAAAGATCTGTGAACATTGGATGATTATAGCAGAGCGTGTCATTTTGCTTGTTGCTATGGGGCTTAATTTCAGGATAAGGATGCTTGACTAAATAACTCACCTGTGACAGTAAAACAAACGGGGAGATTTTCTGGAGACCTTTTCCTTCATACACATCTCCCCAAACAACCTTGTAATCATCATACTCTCAACAAGACTGCATAAAACTGACGTGACGTTCCCTAAACACACACATGCATGCACGCATTCAGAAATATATGTGAATGTTTCTGTTCCATAGGATATATAATTAATATGCATCTGTGTAAAATGTATCTAAATGTGCATCTATTACCATTCTGATGCTTCAGATCATATATATTCTCATACCAGCTTGCAGCTGCTGCATTACACAGAACTGAATCAAACTATTGTTGCTGCATGATTGGTTTCTACAGCCAGTGTTGTCACATAGAGAAGTATTCAGTGTCATTCACAAGCCGTGTTAAAACTCGACCACCTATCAAACCACTCACAGGCAGGATGCTCCTCATTCTCTATTCTGTGCTCTTTGGTGGCTGATCATCAATATTCATCTGTGTTTCCTGAGCTGCTGCTCTTATAAATATATATCGTTGAATCACCATTGCGATCATCATGTTTGTGTGAGGTCAAACTTTTAGGACCAGGCAATAAAAAAAACAGATAATATTCCTTCACTTCTTCTGTTCAGCTTTTCCAGCAGAGTCACAGTGGGATTGTTGGGCTATGCAATAAGTCACTGCCTAGTTTCATGGTGCTCATCAAAGAGTTTTACATTTTCAACTGGGGAGGAACAAAAAAGAGGAATATAAAATGTGCTGCTTCCAATCATTTAAAGTAAGCTTATACAAACAAGCTTCTCACATGGTGGTTTGGCTGTTGCCTTTCTCTTTTTTTTTGAGAGGGGAAGTGGCAAGATCATTTAACTGCTGGTAAAATGAGAAAAAAGTTATTTTTTAGCTGGTACTCTGAAGGATTTCTAACAATTCTTTCTTTTTATGGAAAATATTTACATTGAATTAATTCTTTAAAGTTACCTTTTTTTAGCAATCTTATCAAGATCCTCCTATATCCCACCTGCACTGTGAAATGCATGTCATTTGTCATTGATGTAAATCAAGGACATTTGATGATTCTTGTAACACCATCTCCTCAATTATAACCTGTTTCCCAAATGGGAACCCCTGACCTCATGGGATTGATTTTCACCCTGCAAGTCTCCCCCGCTTATCGAGCAGGAGCCAATATCAGATGGATTGGACTGAAGATCGATGTGCTCTCCACAGTCGGATTAATCCATGGCCTCTCCTGAGTAATCACTGTCCCAAGCACAACAATGAGCCAAGCCAGACAAGGGGAGCATGTGCTAAGCTGATGCTTAGAGATGAATGAACTGACTCCTTCAAATGGGAGGAATATGCTAAAATATGTGCTGCTGAAAGAGCGGACAGTCATGGATGCCAACTGAAAAAAACGGTACCTGAACCTATTCAAAGGCTGCTGCTGGGGGACACTCGATAATCAACCTATCCAATAATAAGTAGCTACCTGTGGCCTGGCTTGGCATTAACCCTGTCTTATTACTACGCAGCTCTTTGATGGAGTATCTGGGTAAAAAGCTTCCTGTGGGCCAGCTGGCATTGGGCTCCCCTGTTCAGCCTGCTGTGAAAGAGAAAATGGAGACAGTACTGCACAGCACTGGCCGGTTGAGCTGTGATCAGGGACAAGGCTTGGCGTAGCTCAGAACAGCAGCAGAAATCAATAGATAGATAGATAGATAGATAGATAGACAGATAGATGATAGATAGATACTTTATTGATCCCGAGGGAAATTCAAAGCAAGACGTACATAACATGAAACATTAGTTACAAATTAACCACAAATACATACAAACACTATTATACTTTTGGCAGGCGTGATTCTCCAGATTTAGGTGACCAGCATTGGAAAGGTGAGGTAAAATCTGAAATGGAAAATTTGTTAGATATAAACAGCCTAAGCACAGACATAATGCTGGAGTTAGCTCATCTGTGTAGTTGAGGTGAGGGTGATTGATGATGATTGCAGATTGTCTTGCTCCTTCTGATGCTGGATGTTGTTGAAGGGAGAAACTGATATTTTGTTCATCATCCTTAAAATATGTCCAATATGTCTAATATAGCCAATAAATATGCAAGCCCAGCGACACAGCAAATTGTTGTCAGAAGTGTTGTGGGCGCTTTTGTCATTAAAAGTGTAACAAAGGTTCCCTAAAATGAGAGTTAAATTGCACCTTTGAATAAAAATGTTTTCAATTATTACAATGAAAAGGTTTTTACAATAAAAATGTTGAGAGTTCATTTTTCTAGCACAGTTGGCATATTGATTTCTCATCAATATGCTAATGTATCTAAAAGTGCATCTATTACCATTCTGATGCTTCAGATCATATATATTCTCATACCAGCTTGCAGCTGCTGCATTACACAGAACTGAATCAAACTATTGTTGCTGCATGACTGGTTTCTACAGCCAGTGTTGTCACATAGAGAAGTATTCAGTGTCATTCACAAGCCGTGTTAAAACTCGACCACCTATCAAACCACTCACAGGCAGGATGCTCCTCATTCTCTATTCTGTGCTCTTTGGTGGCTGATCATCAATATTCATCTGTGTTTCCTGAGCTGCTGCTCTTATAAATATATATCGTTGAATCACCGTTGTGATCATCATGTTTGCGTGAGGTCAAACTTAAAGACCTGTAATGAGCATGACAATTAAATGGGAAAAAATATCATCTTTCTTGAAAATATAGATAAAAAGGATAGTGGAGTAATAGAATAGTAACTTATAGTGCTGTAGAGTTATCATTAAGAACAGCAACTTTTTAGATTATTCTCATCCAATCTCACTTAGTGTTGGATACATCCCAATGCAGTTAGAAACAGCTCCTGATGTACAACAGCTCACACTGATTCCAAAAACAACCTAATGAAGACATCCAACTAAAAGATTACAAGATTATAACGATTAAATTATGATAAATACTAAAAGATGGCATAAGCCTGGCAGTATTGAGAACATTTTGTAGTATTCCAGCTTTTATTATTCCAACTAGCACAAACATTCCTGAGTCATCATAAGTGTTCTTGTAATGGTGAGTTGTTCTTTCTTTCAGGAAGCATGCCGTCCTAACTTAATTCTGTGATCATCATTGTTGAGCATGTAAAGTATAAACGGGACCTTATCTGTATTCTTTACGGCCCACATCCATAATTACAACATGCTGCCATCGTACGAGACGCTAATGCCCCACCGCTGTCTCGGTTTATGTTTAAAGCATGAGCATGAATTTAACATGAGTACTGAAGCTGAAAAGGTTTGTTTTACACTGACAGTATTTGTCAACAATGAATTTGTAAAAAAGGCCTCCAAGATGAGATGTAAGGGAGTAAAATGTGCATTTTCAATGTATATTTGAAGCTCCTTCATCCAACTCTGAAGCAAAATTAATTCAGTAGGATTTTTTTAATGTCCTGGCAGCTTCTTCCATTCACATTCTCAGCCAAATTTTTGTCTTTGTGTGTTCTGCTCTGATTGAAAAACAGCTTTGAAAAAAAAAGATGATCATGTAAATTACGAACACTCGCTCGCTTGCAGATTTTCAAAATAAATTGTGCATGAAAATGAAGAATCGTTATAATGTTAAAGGAGAGATCTCTCAATCAAGAGGATTTTTTTCCAGACTATTTATGTTTGTGTCGTGCACCTGAGCTGCAGGAGTGTCTGTTGTGTCCACTGTCCAGTGATGTCGCGGTAGCAGGGTGAGTGTTACCTTGCTGTGCTGAAGGAGCTTCGGCTGCATCTCAATATTAGATACGGATCGCCTGTCGGAAAGTTCCAAATGGAAGCTGAAAGACAAAGCTGGGGTCAGGTGATTTAATCTACCTGGCATGCTCCTGCAGAGTGCCGATCAATAATACCTCAATGCTACCGTCAACATCGGGAGGGAATGAATCCACTTGGAGAACAGAAAAAAGTGAGCAAAGATGGAAAGAGAACAACAATAAAACCTGACTGGAATTGAAAATAACGCTTTTGTTTGGTCGTCTGTTGCTTCTCTCGACAGACTGGAGGCCCCAAACTAGTCAATTGGAACAAGAGCGTATCCTGCTGTCGGCCTTAACTCGTCTGACAGCCTCCTGCTGGCTTTTGAAAAGGGCACAAATTCAGTGGACACATATAATCCCTGGAAGGGCCTGAAGGTGAGCTGTCTCTCAATACCTACTGGAGCAGAAGTTCAGACAGGGCTTCTGCAGAGAATGACTCCAGTCTAGAGCCCGGCTAATCTAGATAAACTGGTTCACAAGTGCACTATTTTGGCAGATGGGGGAAGTGTGAGGAGGGCACCTCTTAAATGGTGACCCACTGAGAGGCTTCTACTTTCTACATTAACACCTTCACCTTGATAATGAGACAGAAGGTGGTTTGGGCTCACACAACAACGCTACAACATACAGGCTTTTGTCAAGTGTTAAGTTCAAAATAAGAGTCTCCACTTGTCTTCACTTTCTGAGCAGAAACACATGTTCATGAGAGACAGCTTATTTAGGTAATAGCTGGTCTGGATCGTTCATTTCTATGTGTTTATAGAGGTCATGCACTGACAGTCCCAGTGCTCCAGATCATGATATAGTTGTCTGAGGTATAAATTACACTCTGCCAATGTAATTCAAAAAGAAGGACAGTTTGTGTTGCGAGCTGTTTAACCTCTAATAAAGTCAGGAATGGTGATTGACACGTGGATCAGATTACTCCTGAGCTGAAGGAAATGAAGATAAGAGGGGATGTTGAGTGTGTTCGTGTGCAGGTGAATCTAATTCACCTGCACAATTCACTTAAATTCAAACCGACGGCCATGCAAAGCTGCATGAGCTTGATTCATACAGTGACGGATATTTTGTCCCTTTAAGGGCAGCTAAGGCAATGCATGTCATGTCATAGTGATGGGAGGTGAGCACAAAGGAAGAATGATTCCATGGTTAGGACATTTTCTTATGGATCAGTCGGATCTAATTCGGAAGAACATTTGAGTTTGTGCATTAACTCTAGTACAACATCCTACTACAAGACAGATGTCCCTCAAGCAGTGAGTGCTTCCTGAAACTATTACAGCATCCTAAGTGCTCTCACCTGTCCTCATTGCTCATTTCTCCTGCCTTGGATTTAAAAAAGAGAAACACTTTACTGCCCATTCTCATTAAGCGGAGAGTAATAATACTCTTTTTCGTACCTGGATAATGGTTTGCACAAGTGACGAAATTGTCCAAACAAAGCATGTAACCTTTGATTTCCCCATCAGGCACCCATCATGCTGCAGCTTTTCTACTGTTTATTCAGATCCACTTCAGCACATGCAGTTCAGATCCAGGCAGTATCTAATTGTATGATTGCTTTCAGGACTGTCACATGTAGTTAGTGTTTGCTTCGCCCTCACTGTGACACCATTCTTGATTTGCTGCTTCAAATTCATGTCATTCTACTCCGCTGCAGTGCTTTATTCCTTATCACCTACTGTCTCTCCTTTTCTCTCATCCCTCGTATTTTGCCTCTCTATGTCTCTGTGGCCGCTGGATGGAAGCCAAAGCCTTTAGCCTGCTGTCTGTCAGTGGGACAACAGTATCACCCTGTTAGCTTTTGCTGAATGAACAGCATCACATGGTCACATAATGCACAATGCTTGGAGGACCTTTAGGGATGGAGGGTACGGTGGTAGAAACACACAAAGAGATTGCATTTTTTCTGCACTCACACAGATACCATGCCCACAACATGACAATTTAAAACAGCAGTGCTGCATCAGTGCAGTGCTCTGATTCATGGCTAATGAATATTTACTATCAAGTCATGCCGTGTAAGAAACTGCAGAGACTCACTGGGGAAACCACGGTGTCAAACCACTAGTGGCTGAAAGTTGTAAATCTCCAACACAAGCAGCTGTCAAGGTGAAGGCCTTACTCTCCATGTGGACATGCACCAGTGTGCATTGAAGTGAATATATCTATATGTACGTCCATATGTATGTGGAATCAAATACATTACTTGTCTCTTTCCCAAGGGATTATTAAATGTAGTATCTGCAGTGTTTATTTGTGCTTTACACCTCTAGTTAGCGTCAAACTTCATGATATAATTAACTCAGGGAAAGATAAAATTATAATAAAAATAACATAAGCTTCAGTTATATGTGCTCTTGAACATACTGACCCCTTTGACTCTTCTTCAGTTGGAATGTTATTATCTCTAAGAGGCTCAATGTGCATCTGAACAAGAAGCAGACAGTCAACAGGAGCAGCTTGGATTGGAATCGCTACCGTTTTGGGTTGTCCATGCATCTGTCCACCAATCAGACAATCTTTATCATTCTTGTGAACACAACCTCTTAGATACACTTAGAAAGCCTTCAAATATGACATGGATGTATGGAGGCTATGGTCCTCCAAGTGCGCGGCCCGGGTTCAAATCCAACCTGTGTCTCCTTTCGCGCAGGTCATTCCCTACTCTGTCTCCCTGATTTCCGACACTATCCACTGTCCTGTCTCTCCATTAAAGGCACAAAAAGCCCAAATATAAATCTAAAAAAATAAAAATAAATATGACAATTACATCCAGTCAGATTCAGGGGTGAACTAATTTAGATTCTATTTCTATGGTCAGATGAGAAAGGTCAAGTCGATGTGACCTCATGTCCGTCCCATCAATGTGAGCCGAGAAGGAAATGAATTCTATCTGGTAAAGACTTATTATATTATCCCTTCGAGAGAACAGCTACATCCGCAATTCATTGATCTCCTCTTGCTGTACCCTTACTCCCTCTCTACCTGATCATTCTCCTGCCTGAGAATGGTCAACCTATCTGTGCTCTGCATAGAAAGAAAGAGAGATAGAGGGCCTTTCTCCTTTCTTGTTACCTTGTTATGTTTTAGGGGAAATATATTCAAGTATTCATCAACCTTTTAACTTTAACAACAGATCGATGGAATAATTGGAGAACAGATTAACTTTGACGACTGATCTTTGATTCTGGTGTGCGAAGTTCGGTGCGGTTCACACCAGTCCTCTCAGAAAAAGAAAAAATCTCAGGTTTACGAGTGAATAAGGGAGTCAGTGCCCAAACAGCAGACTGAATAATGCCGTGAATGCTAATGAGGCAAATTGCTGACAATCCATGTTCTGATTGGACAGTGGATTTTATTCCCTATTAGTGCACCTTGCCAGCTTCCTTCAATCAATAAGCCAGTAGGTATGTACCCACCCTCTGACTTCAGCGCAAATGTGTCATCCATTGTGTGCTGTTCCTCTTGTCCTTATTCTCATCATAGTGAGGTGACTGTACCCTTGTCATGCCATTTCAGCATCAGCAGCCTTATTCACATCCATCCCACCCACACACCGCTGTCGCTTTCTGGGGATTTCAGACGTCGTCAATAATGCCTATTGCAGTGTCAGTGTGCTGCCTAATTGCAGTTTGGCTCAAGCTGAAATATATTTTGTTTCAAGGCAGATGTGGTCATCGGAACATAAATCAAGGCGTACATAATTGCTCCTCCTAATGGTACCTGGCTAAGAGACAGTGACAGACTCTTGTATGGTATGGCTTGAATGAAACATATTTATGAACCTTTTTTTACATCTGGCTGTATTTTCAGTTGGCTTCCATGACTTTCAACAGTTTCTGTGTAGGTCGGTTCTATGGCACTCAGTAAATTATACTGTGCAGTTCTGTGCCTCAAAAAAGGCTACGCAGCTGTCAATGTGCCAGTTCCACAAGTCCGATTTTTCTACATGCCCCATTAACAACCCATTTCACATCAAGCAGTGCACAGCTCTATGATTGTGCCTGGAGTAGAACATCAGATACGCCAGTTCGTATTCTCAGCACTCCTAAGCTGCAACACTGCACAGCAAATCAGTCCAGTTCAGTGGTTACTAAGACAGCCATCTACCACAGCTACTCAGCACTGCACTGAGCTCTGAAAACACTGACAGTGAACTTATGTCTCAGGTTTCAGAATGTGACGATAATGTAGAAATCATTCTAATATATGCAGATATTTATTTTTAAGCAAACCTGACACATTTTAATATTTCATTCATTTTAATTCATTTATATAGTGGACTGTATGTCATGGGAGTTAGTGAAAAGTGTGTATATTACAGTGAATTCCTTGTATCTGAGGCCATATCTGCACAAGCCTCATAATGCAGGTGATTTCTAAAGAATAAGGCCCTCGTGTAGCTGTGATCAAGAGCAATACAACAAGAAGACATCCCCAGTTTACCATCATTGGGAAATCATTCCTCAGATTCTTTTTTCCTCCCATTAGTTTGTATGTGATATCATTCTACAATTCTCTGAGCTATACTCTTTGATATGGTTGAATGTGGATGGGCTTCCCTTCAATGTGCCTGTAGATCCATTTTTTTTCCTGATACCTTGAATGATGTGTTGGTAAGTGCATGGCGGATGGGTGGTGGTGAACTCCATGAAAATGTCAGCATATCTCATATGTCCCCTCACATCTCTTATGAGTAGTTACCTTCACCTTTACAGCCACTGTGTTGGGCGGTTAAACAGACATTTAATTCCACTGTAACCGAGGGGTGTGATTGATCTGTGTAGCAGGATGGACATCCTTCTTTCACTGCAGAAAACTATTCCTTAATTGCACTATATATGAACTAGTGGCCTCTCCTCCGGAGTCCTGATGAGTCAGGAAACGTTTTGAAAGAAATTCTTATACAAGAACCAGTCAAAGGGCAGGACTGGGCAGCAGTATGACCTTATTGCTCAGACATTAAATCCTCACGGATCTTGACAGATGTCAAAGTGCACGCAGAGGCTCTGGGTTGTAGATCTGCGATAAGGTCAGTAGGATCTACAGGGTTATAATGTACTTCTCACATGTTCAGGAGGGAGAACACCTTGTTGCTACTCTGACTGTGACCTCTAAATGTTGCTGCTGCATTGCATGTATTTGGTCGGGGTTACATTTATATAGAAATGTGTTTACCTTTGTATATGCCCTGGGGGTGCAGAAAACAGGTAGGAATAACATTTATAGCAAGTTGCATAATGCAAAGACGCTGTTTTCTCTGCAAGTTTGTTTAAGGGTCCAGGCAGATAGTTGAAGGATAGGAGTTGCTTTTCTTCTCCTTCTCCTTCTTCTTCTTCTTCTGTAAGATCAACAGCAGACTTTGCTGATCTCAGGTTTATTCAGTAAATGTTTGATGGATGTCAAATACTTTAAAACTTGTGTATTGAAGGTACATCTTTCATTTATGCACTTTAGTCAAAATTGATTTAGTTGATTCTTATCAAACTTATCAAACAAATCTTGGATGTGGCTTTCATTTCCTCAAAGACAAAACAAGCCTGTTAAAGGTTTAGAAATGTTGTTCTAAAACGTTAACAGGGGTTGTATAACCATTGCCCTGTTTTATCTTTTTATTTGAAATGTTATGTTGCATGCTGTTATATATTTTTTATCTTAAATAAAAAGGTTGTATTTCCAAAATTGATGACTGTCTCTATCCTTCATACTTTCCGCTGTTTGAGTCATCAGTTTCAAGAAAGACAGCAAATAAAAGCGTACATTTTCGGCTGGAAATGACACAACAGCCACTCAGGGAGGACACATTGAGGATTATGCAGCAGAATTGGTTTTCAGAATTAAAGGGACCATGGAGAGAAAGGGAAACTCAAGTGGTTGTTCTGTGAGTTGTTTCATTCATCAGTTTTTTTTATTTTTTTTATTTTTTTTTTTAGCACTGCCTTTCAAGATTGTGTAGTGCTCTTTAGATCGAGCTTGATTATTTTTGAGTACGTTTCATAGTCCCTCTTAGAGAAGTCATTACTCCAGAAGTGCAGTAGTCACTGTAATACCCATGGAGTATTTACATTCAGTGCAGCTAGCCACACAGTTTGAGGCGAATATAAAGGAACACTATGTAATCTGTGGTGACCGGGACACTTCTTGTTATCAGCGCCTGTAAAAACATGGAGCAACTGTGAAATCTTAAGGAATAGAAAGTTTAGTTTCAGTCTGGGCTGGCCACAGCACTTTCTGACCTCCCAAACAGCTCATCCATGGGTAACACATTTGCAAGTAGAAATACAAGCAAAAAGCAAGGCATGTCATTGATATTTTGTCTCCCCTGTTGCACAGTCAGAAAATTACTTGGGGACATAAAGTTCAAGGGTTCGAATCCACAATGTAGCTAATCCCACAATGTGATGTTTGTGAAGGCTTCTATAAAACCAGATGCATCAAATCATTAATATTCTTTATGGATCCTGTTTACTGCTGCTTCTGGCTCTATTTTCAGTTAAAAAAAAAAAAAAATTGACTCTTGTCTTTTATTATCTGCCTATAATAACGCTGACAATCCCATGTCTCAATCTTCTACCGAAACCTTATAATACACAGCGCGTTTAAAAAGATAGACTTATTCCGTTAGCTGAGCTTCTTTTTTTTTTTTTTTTTTTGGTCGGTGGCTGCTTTTCACATGTTGAAACCCAGCTCCGGAGTCGAATGCATCAGGAGTCCGGAGCGTCTTCCTCTTCACGTCTGGTCAGCCTCGGTGTGAGGAAGGCACCAAAAATCCTCTCATCTCTTCTGACTGAGAGTGTTGCGCACAGGAGGAGCGGACAGGACTTCGCCTGCACCTCCATCTGCTCTGCATCTTTCTATCGGACCGCAGTGGATACAGTCGACTGTTCAGGACTATATAGCCAACATACAACACAAGATGTGACCGAGCGGTTTTATTTTTTTTTGGTTTTTTTTTGTACAGATCGGGTTTCACTGGTCCGTTTGTTTGAAGCAGAACAGCACAAAGCGAAATCACTGCCTGGCTTTTTTTTTTCTTTGCGCTCTTCCCTCGCTGGTGAGGTAGGATGCAGGATATGCAGCATCACCGGTATCGTTAGAAAAAAAAAAAGCTTTATGAATCAGACCTTCGAGCTAAGAAGGCCTACTATTTTAATGCAGAAGGCAAGGACTAAGCAGTGAATATAAAACTCTCATCCCGCCGGTGTGAAAAAAGGCTGCTTTTTTTTCCGGGGGTAAAGTGAAGAGGAATAATTTTCCAACTGTTTAGGATGTGGATGTTTTTATTCAGCTGGCGCATTACAAGCCCATAAAACAAGGATTGATATGGCCATCTAAATATGATATTTAACCGGACTGCAGTTGATCTGATCGCCTATAGCCTATCTGCCCATCCATCTGCTCATTGAGCCTCGGCGGTAGAGGGAAGCGCGGAACAAGAACCAGCGAACTATACAGAGGGGGGATTGAGTTACACTGCAATTGCGCTTTTCTGGCAAAATGACGTTTTTCTGCGGGCAGCGGACATACACGCTCACAACCTGAGGCAAAGTTACTGTGTATATTTGAAACCTGCGGACAAGAGGGAACACAGATCCCAAGGTAAGTAAATTAAGTTTTAAAGTAAAATTACGCAATGGATCGTATGCAAAACAGTGTAAATGCGTAAAAAGCTTCGACACCACTTTGTAACAGAGTCAAGCTGGATATCATCTCCTCTATAGGCTTCCTTTTTTTGTGCGTCAGAAGTTGAGATGTTACACATTTCTGGTCGCTCATGAAAGGATGTGTGAACCTGTTGTAATTCTCACTCCGATCACTCCACCAGCCGGGTTCCATATTTTCCTGGTTTTATGTGCCAGTGTGTCGTAGGAGAAGTCCTGTTGTGTAGGCTAATTGTTGCATGCTGGGCTGAAAGGAAAGTGTTTTCTCTACAGCAGTGATGGGAAACAACGGCTCAGACCATCAGTGAGGGCTCACACATTGTTAATTTGCAGGAGGCAAAGGCCGAGGACGGTTCGTGACGGCTTACAGAGATAAAGTAGACTCACTTTAAGTGGACTGATACAGATCGAGCGTAAATTCATTAAGGGGATGGTCGATTGTAGGTTAAGTGTCCATACAACACTCCTTACAGACACGGGCTTTGGGCTATCACAATTTGATTCTTTCTTCTTTTTTTTTTTTAAATGAGGAAACAAAATAACTTATTATTGGACGTGATTTTGTAAAGAGATTTAGTGATTGTTTGGTGACAATGAGCTATTTTTTGGCACCACCCTGTGGTCCAGTTTAGTGCCTTTTTAGCTCCGCTGGTGGCATCAGCCGATTCTGCTGTAATATACTTTCTAAACCATTTTCTTTTCGCATTGTTGTTGTTCAGTCCCTTGATGCTGGGGCAGACTGACATGTTAATAGCTTTGGACTCTATAGGTAGTCACTGCTAATGCACCTCACCAAAAATCAAGGGTTATTTGCATCGAATGCCCATGTACATTGATCTAGCCTATACAACTTTACTGCCATAAATGAATGTAAACAAACCATTATGAAAAGCCAAATATTTTGCTTCCTCTTAACCACTATATGATCAATTATTTTTGTGCAAAGACTATTAAACAGCCCATTAGACCTACAGTAGGCTATTGTCTACACAGCAATATTTGATAATTACATTTTTTGTGATAAAGTTCTTTGTTGTTTTTTTTAATACTTTTTCCACAAAATAGTAACAATAAGCTTTACTGGACACTGTGTGGAAAGTGGGAACCACCTGTTCCTGCTACACTGGTTCCAGCTAATGCTAGCAGTTCTGCAATCTCAACTAGCGATGATGTATTGATCCCAAAATTAATAAATGCAGTAAATACAAACTGCTTTGCCGGCTGTCTAGTTAGACGTCAGATATTTGCTTCACACAGAATCGATTTGATGTAGATAATTTTGTCTGCAAGCTGGCAATCCAAGTTCACAAAGTCGGCTTATTGATGCCAAATGATGATGATGATGCACCAAATAAACCCTTAGTTTAGTTGAAAAGCAGAATGGTGATTTTCTTGGTATTTTTTTGTAAGCAATTAGAAATTGAGTCTGTATCAACAATAGCTATATTGTTTTGTAGATGTAGTCATTTAAGGTCTTGTTCTAAAACAGAGTGATGTTTAATACTTCATGATGTTAATTAGGAGGATAAGGAATAATGAAGGATTTTTAGGTTATTTGGGACTGACACAAATGTTTATAGGATTGTGATAGTTTAAAAGCTATTAGACCTATTTGAGATTTGGTTTACAACTCCATGACAGCTGATCATACTCCATCCATGCACTGATTAGGACTCTGAGATACGGTTAAAAGATCCAGCAAAATCTATAACTGACCTTGAAGAAAGGTATTTTTGTGAATCTACTATTGCCAATGTTTAAAACAAACAGGCCTACTTGACACATCAAAGGTGACAGTGCCTGTTTTGGCTTTTAGCAAATAAAATATTGCTTAAACCATACTGAAATTGAATAAGACCTATTTGGTCACACTAGTTGGTAACTGAGCTGAACTGATAATCAATTTAAATCATAGACTGTAAATATACAATTTGAAGGCATAATTAGCAGTTGAATAGCCTACATTAAAATTCATGATACAAGTTATTGTAAGGAATTCCCACTGTTTGATATTTGAGAAATCAGGTAAAGCTGAGATACCGCCGTAATAACGGATTCGCTTATAATATTTAAGTTTGGGGTGCTATGATTTTTAATAGGTCCAAGCCCACATCAGTTTTTCCCAGGTTCACTGAACGCAGCATTAACGTGCACAAACTTGCCTACTGTTAGATGAGACCTGAATGACAGGTGGTTGAGGTTAGCTTACTTGTGTACATGTATGCTAACATGTATGTTAACTTTCAATAAAATGTCCTGCTTGCGTTGACAGTTTACTCCCCACATTATCTAATGCTTCATTTATACATAGCCTACTGTTTCAATTCCTTTGCGTATTATTTTGTATTTACTATGTAGCCTTGTAAGCAAGCTGTGTTACGTTACAAGACAAACATTTCAAATTTTGCTGCCTCAAATTAAAAGCTAGCTAGCTAGTGTGAAGTTCTGCTGTGTTGGTAGCTAACAAAATGTACTGTGTCCTCCATCTCAGTTAGCACAAGTTATTGTTTTCTAGCTGTGTCCCGCACTGCCTTAACATTTAGTAAACCTGTTTCTGTGAAAGCTAGCGTTAACATTTTATATCTAGCACACTACCTGTTGATTTGTCTAAGGCCAATAACTAACAGAACAAACATAAAACTGAAGTCTTTTACAAGATCATTTCAAGAGCCTTCATTGCAGAATAAAAAAATGATGTCCTGAGCCACTGTGCAATTAATTCTTACAAAAAAATGCAATTAATTGGTGACATAAATACGAATGATTGAAATAAGATGTAATAACTTTAAATGCCAAAATGGATATTTTAATTATTATACTTTTTTGACATAATGAAATGCCTTTGTGAAAGAGTGCGAGACAGGCTTTTAAACCATCTCCAATTTTCTTGAATTCTTGAGGAAGATTTTTGAAGTTATGATTTTGTTCTGTACAAAAGAAATGCTTGCAGTGAGTTTGTCTATAAATATTTTTACATGCATTCTGTTAAATCTGTTTTTCACAAATCTTCTACCTACCTTTTATTCAGAAAAATGTAATCTGCTTTCTCCAGAAATCTGTGAAAGAGTGGAGAGAGCAGCAGACTAGCTCGTTGACGTAATGCACTTCTGTAACAAGACAGCACAGACAAGGCTAGCCCAAACCCTAAACCAGCAGCAAGCGAGAAAGGCGCCAAGTCAGCAGAGGAGTTGCCAGCAGGTAAAGGCTCTTTGACTGATATTTAGACAGTAGTGTTTCCGATTCTTTTTTTTATTTTCATGCCAAAGAATGCAGGAAAAAAAGAAACCCCAGATTTCTGTGACACTGTGGCATTATCCCTCTGTATTTGTGAGCATTTGGTGGTGGTGAAAATATCGGTCGGTATGGACATTGCTGTAGTCTGTTGTAAATGATAGCTCATGGTCATCAATCTATCATTTTCAACGGTAAAAAACATGTTTGGCCGGTGAGTTTTTTTTTAATCTACCCGCTCATTATACTGTTGATTATATTGCAATATTGTCCTCCATAATTGCAATTGCACACTTTCACCAAATTGTGCAGCACCAGCTGGAAGTTCTCATGTCTGCATAGCTTTGTGTTCTGCACTGTTTTAACAGAGCACAATGGTGTATTGTTGACAGGTGGTGTACCTGGAATAGTAGTTGGCAGTTTGGTTCAACAGAAGGCCAGTAATTCAGCGTGTGGAGCCGAGGCTTGTTTATTGTTCCACAGATACACAGAGACAAGTATTTTTATGATTTAAATAATTTATTTGGTTTGAATATTTTCTCTTCAATATTTCTATGGAAATGGCTCAGATATTAGCAAGCTTAGATATACAGTATAGTCCTTGTAGCATAATGATGCTTGGTCATAGATCTAGATTTGGCACACAGGCTGAAGACAGTTCTCTGAAGGACAATAAATGAATGACAGGATAGAGATTTGGCTTTACATACTGTATACCTTTTATGTTATGTTGCACTAAATGTGAATACCATTGATTAAAAAAATACCTTGTTTAGGCCAAGGATTGACACATGGGCTCTGGTCTTATTTAAGTGAACTTAATAATACTATTTGTCATTAAAATCCCGACTTTGTATATTAGTTTGAAATGTAAAGATAATCTTAACAGCAAAAGAAAATGATAGTTATAGTAGTTACACTTAAAAGGAGGGGTGAACATCTAATTTACAGGATGAGATGCTTGTTATTTATTTAACAAAAATTACATTTTTTAAATTCTTATCTCATAGATAAACATGTCCACATATCTGCTCCACAAATGTGAGAATTACTGTCATTTGTTAGTGAAAGGTTAGACTGAAGGAGAGATTTTCAATTCTCATAGAAACCTTGTTGGCAGTGTGAATTGTATCATGGTATCCATCAAGCATTTCTAGTTTAACTTTGAGGTCAGTCAAGATTTAGACATTACAATGATTAAGTCAACACAATTGGATGTATTGAAGTAGTTCTTGCAGTTTAACGCTCACTTCCACACTTTTTGGGAAAAGGCCAGCACCATCTTTTGTGTTTAATGATGTTTCATGAAGTAAGTCAGAGTACAGGTTTTCATTCTCCTATTGTCACTTCAGGGTTCGGTCTGACCATCATTTCAGTGTTTGTTCAAATATTTTTCTTGTCTTCAATAGCATGTGTTCCTTGGCATAAATACCAGAGATTGTTGGTATTACATTCCCTTGAATTTGTAGGTGTGTCACATGAATGAGTACATGGGCCAAGCTCTCAGGGCCTGTGTGACAATCCCTCTGTGTCTTGGCTGATTGTGCTTAGGGTTAATTATCACCCGCTGCTCTCTTTTCCTGTGAGTGGGAAGGAATAGTGCTGTTGTATTGTGAATCTGTCCTACTTCATTTAGCCAGACGCCACAGCTGCATGCTACCACTCATGACAGAAAGTTAACTGAGCAACTGATGATATTTTTCTCTTTCTGTTGAGCACACTTCCTGTTTTCAGCCTTGCTGAAAATGTTTCACATTGTTATATTCCTGTTGGAGTCCATTTTTTACACGAACAATGTTGCATGATAAAAACAGCATCCTAATGAAATTCAGGTATGCCTCTCCACATTCTTGGTTCTCACTCGTACTACACATAACTGAACAGTCTTCAGGATCCAGTGTTTACGGTGCTTTCTTAAAGTGATGGCTGGCATAGATGCACGGATGTTTACTGAAGTGGGAGAGATGTCAATTGTACTTCTACTTGCAAGTGTCCACTTTTATCATTAGTTACTAATACTTTGATATTTGTCTCACTTGATCATTCAGTCGGACATCACACTCATGTTAGCTACTTTTAGCTTTAAAGCTGCAATTCTTATTCTCCGAACCTCATTTTCAGACAACACAGAAGCTGTGGTAGCAATTTGCTGTTGGAATAACTGAGAATTTGAATTCAAATAACTGGACTTTAAACATTCTATATGATGTTCAAAATCACCCATGTTTGTTGGCATTTTTGTGAAAGCTTTGCCGTCATAATTTTTTTTACTGAAAGTCAATCATAAGATGACGTTATTGTTATAAATGTCGTAGAATTTTAGTTTGGTTGTTTGTCTTCTTTGTAAAGACAGAGCCTGTGCACAAACACAACACCTGTTTAAAACATCAGAAAAAATCTAGAAAGTGAGAAGTCGTTAAGAAGTCAGATATCGATAAGCATCAGCCTTAAATAAACCCTTTATGACCTGTATTCTCCTTCATTTTTATACCATTATTTTAATGGTGCATGGTGCATGGTTTATATACATAAAGTAAAACAAACATTTTAAAAACAATATAAATTGCAATCTCTGCATTCAGTTTTCACATTCTAGATAGATTCAAACAGCCATTATTAAAACTCTTCAGCCTAAGGTTTTTAATCAAACTCATATAAGAATCAAATGATAGAAACAGGGAAGTTTACTGCTTCACTCGGTTTGGTTGAATTCTCCCTGACTCCTGAAGTTATGATCACTTACAGACTCTTACCTGGCTGCATGTTCCTCACTGCCTCTGTAAACAGACCTGCAAAGAGTTTTTACTGTGTCAATTTCAATATTCATCTATAATATTTCCTGTGTGTTTGATACTCCTCACATCAGGTGTAATAACATGCTCATACACTGCGGTTTATCATTGAAGTGTCCCTCCGCAACCAAATGATATCACGGGAATATTCATTAAATATTTTAACAAGCATACCCCAGCCCACGAAAGGGACAGAGAGTGAAACGGCGAGAGCTCGCACATACATACGGGCAGCGCAGACGTGCAGATCCGCCATGGGCAGGCAATGAGGAGAGAGCAAGTGCAGGTTAACAGTGTGTGTATATCTTCTGTGTGGCCATCCGTTAGAAAAAAAACTACAATCAGTGTCTATTTCACAAGGCCATTGCATAAAGTCGTTTACCTGTCTGTCTCTCCTTTTTTTCGCTGCCTCTGTGAACAGCATTTGTGGCTACAAAAAGGTTTTGGACTTGTTTGGTATTTGTCCATTATCAATATGTATTCTTGTATAATTTTTCCTGCAAAGTGAGACGTCTGACCACAGCTGTGAGAGTTTATAATCTCACACTCATACACTGATGTTTTATCATCAAGGTGTCCCTCTATGGAACATGAAGAAAACACTAATTGAATACAATTTTAACGTACTGTATTCCCCCTCCGACCTGGAGAGCAAAAGAGATACACAGCGGGAGTGCACACATACATTTCACAGCGCGAATGCGATGATCCGCCCTTGAGCAGAGAGGTACTTTCGGGAAAAAGCAGCAAGTGCGGGGAAATGGTCGTTCTTTGAGGTTATGTCTGCAAGGGACATTTGCCATGTGCTGACAAGAAATGTGAAAAAAAGCTACATGGTCTCATTGAGCTCTTAATCAATTGATGGATTGCACACGGGAGCTCAACTCCCCAAAGTTGTGAGGGTAAACCAGCTGCTGCACAACTGCCCTGCAGCTTTTGTAGCATGCATGCCAATTTTAAAGACAAAGATATGTCAATAACCCATATGTTGGTGTTCTCATTGAGAGTCACACAGTATTTGTGTGATCACTTTAGGCTTTATTTTTTAGTCATTTATTTGTGGCGGGATGGAATTGTATTTGTGCACAGTGTGCCTTTTGGGAGAGGTTCCTCTGACTGTCTAAGATGATCCATATCCACTGCAACACTTGTCGACTGTCTAGATAATGATAAACGAGTCTGAGAATATGTGAAAGGCACGCTGCCATAGATAGAGCACCTGCAGGTATTTTGACCTACCTGTGGTCGAGAGAAAAGAAAAACTGGATGGACATAGAAAAGTATGTTCTTTCACTACACTAACAGCAAAGCAGTAGTTTACCAGTCCGATCTAAAAGGACATTGACAAAATCCTCAGAGCTAGGATTTTAATTATAACCCTCAATGTATTTACAAGTTTAATAATGTGAATAAAAATAATTGGCAACAACAGTTCCATGATCCAGAGTTCATACCTTATTCAAATGCTGATTAATTAAGTGTTAATTCTGTGGGTTGGCCAAACTAGAAAATCTTAGCAGCCTGGCTAAATGTGCTCTTAGCATGTCGGTGTCAGCGCTTGTTCTACTTGACCAAATAACATTAAGCTGAGAAAGCATAGTCGTCCTTATCATTTGGATCCAAAAAAAAAGGTGAACCTCTTTCGAGATGATCTAGATCTTGTTTATCCCATCACATCCTTCTTTGATGGAAAAAAATAACAGCTAGCTTGTTGTGGCTAACTATGCTACTATTGATATAAATCCCTTTACAAAAGCCATTATTAGAAACAAAACCAAAATGAAATATTTTACTTTGTCACTGTCTGACTGAAATTTCTTACTTCATGAGTAAGCTAAATTGGTCAATATTTATCCATAAAACTCCCTCAATTTTGTAGAATGTAGAGTAGCAGTACAGATCGGGAGATAATACAGAATATGCATATTATACAATAAAGATATTTTGGGGGTAAATTGGTCTGGATAATTAGACCTGCTTGTTTGCTACTTTTGTACATATGTGTTTAAAAGGAGTAATATTCGTATAACCTTCGTTAATTTTAGAGTAACTTGAAAATATGCGACACCAGTAGTCCTTACTTACATTTTTTTTTAGCGACATTTGGATAAACTTTACGTCAATAAAGTTGCCTAAATGCTCTCTTTCTGAGTCTCCTCTTCATGAGCCACTTTGTGTATGCTGTCTACAAATGGAGGAACATATTGATGCTTTCCTTTTCAAGGTAAAACACAGCTGGTTTCATGAGTCAGACATTTGGCACTCATTCTGCATGCCAATGAATAGTTCTTCAGATCAGTGTATATAAAGGTGGGATTTAAAGACAGCCAGGATAATAGGCTCTGAATTGGCCAGTATGCATCAGACTAAAGCAAAAGGAAGGGAGAGATGTGTAATTTCCCTTTGCTATGTTGACACAGATAAATGGTCTCTCTGCTGTAGCCTTGCACTGACTCATTAATATGCTATACGGAGGTTAGATTTCCCCCACTGCAAGCCAATAACACATTCGAGTTGTACAGCATTAAAGGATATGCTCGCGGATTTGACAGCTCTTGGTCATTTTTTCCCAGTGATCATCCATGTTTAACGTGTTTTTTCACAGATCGCTTTAACTGTCCCAGATGTGTTTTTGTGATCAATACAGTGGCATTACATAACACGCTGTTTCTCTCTCTCTATGTAACACTGTTTCCCTTGTACCTCAAGTTGAACCACTTTTTCATGTTGAAAGTTCTATGGGAACGGGTGATTTCACAGCCAAGAACTTTCAAAAACTTTTATCCAGCACTATCTAGAATGAATGATACTTGTTGCCATAGCAGCCAGTCCTTGCCTATCATGTTGTGTCACTGTAGGGATGAGCCGTTAATTGCTAGTTATTTTACAAGTCAGTAACTGCAGGACACAGGTCTGTCATTTTGTCAGATCAAGGATATTGTTAGACAGGTCATTGTAAGAAAGTGTCGATAAATACCGACACGATGTTCCCAAAAACAATTTACTACTACTTCCAGATGAGTATTCAAAGTAGTAGTATTTGAAGTATTCAAATAGGTTCATCGGTGCATTAAAGTGGTGAGCTGAAGAAGCGGAGCAGAACTTTCTACTTTAAAGTTTAAAATTGCATTAGCCTCAGGATAATATAAGGGCTGAACGAGATATCATTTAACACTACAAATGCGATGTGTGCATGTGCATTAGACACATCACAGGGTGGCTACTGTATGCAAATCACTTTCCTGCTTGATGCAAACAGAAATGCCCAGTTTTCTGGTTTTCCACAACTAATTTACAATAGAAGTCTTTGTGATATCACCATCAGTGGTCTCAGAACTGACCAATTTGCATTCAGTGTACCCTAGACATACAGGACGCTGCTGCTATCAAATTACATGATGCTTGAGGTAGCACTCAAAAAGGTTTATTGCTGCTATCATCGGCATCAGCTCGTTAATGCTTTGGCTACATATACGGACCATTAAGGACTGTTATCAGAGCCAAAGTGTCGCTGATTATTTACTTTTAAAGGCTTTATGTGCAGCGCACACAGTGAAGTGAGTCACAGGCAACCCAAGACGGTGAGCTTTCGTTTAATCAGAAATCACTGGACTGGTCATGCAAATTAAACACAACTCTGATACATTGGTACAAAACGGTTGATGACATAAAAAGAACCCAGCAAGAAGTTTATTAGTCCAGTTTATCATGGAGCGTGTCACTGCTCTCTCTCCACATGTTGCCTTTACTTCTCCACGTGTGCGTGTGTGTTAGATTATTATGGATATAGCCCTCACCACATCTCACTACAGTTGAGCACTGAAATAAGATTTTAGACGTATGTGAAATATTTCTTTCTACCCTATCATTGATACAACAATTTAGGGAGCATCTTTCTGTTAACAAGTTTTCATCAGGCGTAGACAAAGGAGGACCTTTATGTCACTTAAAATGGTCAGTTAATGGTGAAATTGGATGATTGGGAATATTTGTTGGGCTAAAACTCAGGCATCTTTCATCAAGTCTGAGCTCTGAGTGGTATTGTATTAATCTATCTCTGTTTGGCAACTTCTCTGATTTGTTCATGGAGAAATTGGAACTTTGTTCGGATTGATTCTGGTCCATCACTCCTAAAGCTCCCAGTCTTGTGAACCTGCCCCTCATGGCTTCCCTATTTGTCCTACTGACCAGGTATGCCAGTCCGCCCTGCTGGCAGCCTTGTACGTCACTTTGATTTGTGAATATGAATTTTTATCAAACATCAATATTCTGGTTTGAATCATATCCAAATGTGTATTTTATAGTGCTGCAGGCAGATATCAAGCTCTCTGTTCAATATTGTGCCTTGCCAAGCATTGCCAGACCACTTCTGATTCCCTCTCCAGTTGTATGTGGATATGGGTGAGATGTGCTTGGATTGTGTTTCAGTGTGTGTGCTGTTGTATGTCTACATATTATATATTTTATATGCTGCAGCTGGATTGCTCCTACAGAGATTTGTTGTATAAATTTGAAATGACAATAAAGATCTATCTATCTATCTATCTATCTATCTATCTATCTTTCTATCTTTCTTTCTTTCTTTCTTTCTTTCTTTCTTCAACAGGAAAATTATAGCCAGCCAGGTCCTTCCAATCTCCTTTTATGCTTATCTTCTTCTATTTCCTACCACTTTCCTCTGTATTATTTGTCTCTCTTTAATAGGGAGATTTCAGTTTCAGTTGTTGTCCTCAGACTCCTCACATTCCTCAACATACATTTGTACCTCAATGAGGTGAGACCCCTTTGATGTTCAGCATATGGTATGTGGGTTTCAAGTCATCCTAATTGGTTAGTGGGGGCCATGAGTCCCTGCACATCTGCGCTTTTCTTTTTGATTGACATGTGTCAGCGGGGACCAGTCATATCCCATGTGCATGGGCAGTATGTCCTGGCCACTTTTTAATCATGTTCTCCAGGCTGGGGCAGATAAAAGATGTAAGGGTGATTATGGTTCAAGGATGATGTCCTTGCACAGGGTCCTTGGGATTATGGCTCTTCACTGTGTTCAGACTGGGAAAATGAATATATCAGTATTCAGATGGTAACCTTCTCAGGGGTTACAGAGTTACGGGAGAGATTTGGAAGGGAGAAGAGAGACTTCAACGAAAATCAAACGTCCTAGGATTGTGTGTGTTATCTCTAAACTCATTCTTTTCTGATGAGCACAGTTAATTAACAGGGTATGGAATTCAATGAGATAATGGATATGATGTGCTTTATTGACCTCAACACTATGTTCTCAGTTATTTTTAATACACCAGGGCGGGAATTGACAAAATATGCACATAGAGAACATCTATCCTGCTATTCATTTTGATCAATTTTGATCTGAAATCATGAAAACCACTTTTTGTAACTGAAAACAAGTAGAAACGAGTCTGTTTATGTGCTCAATATGTGGAGAAGATACAAAACAAACTACCCACTTGGATCCTGATGAAACTGTCTCGTATGTCAATCGGTGCTTGTGCTGCAGCGTTCTGTCTTGCCATGTTTGGCTTTGTCTTTCAACAGCCTTTGTGGGTTTTGCTTGTGGAAGAAAAAAGTAGCGGTGTGGGTGAAAATTAAGGATAATGAGCACTAAACGCTGCTCTGATTTAATCTGGGAAAAGAGAAAGCATATCGGGCAACAGACGGACACACTTGGATTAATGATGCCCAGTGGCTGACCTAACTGCTTATTTAAAGACTAAGCTTCTTTGCACCTATGTTTTTTATAAAATGAAACAAGGCAGGCTATATTACCGCTGTAAATTAAACTAGATTGAATTACTTTGAATACCTTTCCCACCTGATATATATTCCATCTGGTTTAGAGTTAAAATTATGAAAATAACTTAATGTACATGTTTTTTTATGTTATGTTTTATGAAGTAGCTTGCTTGTGTTTTATAAATCAGATGGCTAAAGCTGGCAGTTTCTCCAGCAGCTCCGACTGTTTGTCTTTACTTTGTGATCAGTCAAGAGCAAACAAAGGGATTGGAGATTGGTAATGGGTAAATATGATTATCTCCAGAGACCCTGAAACCCAGACTTCTGCTTGACCTTTGACCCTCACATGCAAGGACTAGGGGATGATGGGCTTTCATTTTAAACCTGTCTTAAATACAAATTTATGTCTAAATCCTTCAATACATTCAGACTGGAACTTCAAAGCCATACAGTTGAAAGAACCCACACCCAAGTGAATACACACCTATTCAAATGATTTTTTAATTGCCCTTTTGCATTACCTGCTCTGTATTTCATGCATGTCTTTCATCACCATAGATAGTGTTAGAGATAAAAAGGGGCAGAACAGATTGCCTATAATTACCTGTATGTCGATGCTGATCACAGTACGAGACTTGCAGATGGGAGGAGATTGGTAAATTGGAGTCTGGCTGCCTGAAGCTTCTCATTTAGTCTACAGTATATGTTCCACATCCACACTTCCCACCCACAACCTTTCATCACCCCTACACAACATACATGCACTCATGCACTTTTCTCCTCTGATGAACTAGACCCTTCCTCATTATGGCACCATCTTTTCTGACCTTTTCAAGCATGATATTCATGGATCCATGGGTAATCTTTCTCTATAACCTTCATTAAGTCATCACTGTTACATTAAGAAGGTTACAGAAAAGGATTTAACGCTTTACACTCTAAAAAGTGACATGAAGAAGACATTATAGTTTCAAATATGGATCACATGTTCTACATATGTTAAGGGACAAACAAACTTGATAACTTAATCATTGTGCTAATTTGAGCTTGATTGTAATGCCTTGATATGGACCTTGCTTTGTTGTTAATTGGTGTGTTGTACTTCAGTACGGTGTTCAATAACACTTGTGTCGTCTGGTGATGTAAACTGTTTGAACTCTGCTAATACTGTCACTTTTTAATGGGAAGAACTTTAGTGGAACTCCATTTGTGTAACAATATGTGTTAAAATTGTAGTGCGTACCTTAAACAACTTTAATCATGTACAGCTTTTCCAAACTGTTGTGTAGTAGATAAAGATTTTTTATTATGTAGTTTTTATTGACTCCTTTTATTTTATACTGTAGCTATCAGCTGTGACTGCTCACATGAAAGAGACATCTGGAGAACTGGAGTGTTAACTTAAAGTTACAAGTTCTGTGTTCTGTGGAGAGTTTTGTGTATCACTTAAAGGGAAGCATGAATCAAAGCACAGTCATGTTTTTTTTTGTAACAGCCAGTGAATCTTCATTTTCATATTCGCCTTTTTTCCTTTAATTTTACCCAAAACAAATGTATGTAAGAAGAAGCAACAAATTAGTAGCACAAACACACAAAGTCTGGACAAACTAATTTTATTACCCAATAGGTCTGTGCAAACAATCATATTTGATGTTTTTACGATACAGAGCTGATTTCCCCGTCCCTCACATTGATACATTTAATGGATTAAAAATCAGGCCTGGGCAATACAACGATAACGATAATTATCGCGATATAATTTTTCTCAATATAAATACCTGCTGTGAGTATCAGAGTAACATTTAGGTTTGATACACCGGTTGTACAAGAAACAAGGCTATATTTGTTACGGGGCTGTCTTCATCACTTACTTAAAACAACTGCTTCGCGTCCTCAAGAAATCTTCTCTGCTCCATATTAGCATCTTAATTAGCCATATGAGTTGAGCCAAGCAAAAAAAAAAAAAAAGAAAAAAAAAAAGAATTGAAAGCTGACGAGTTTGTTGCAGCCAATTATTGTACTCTCTTTCCTGTACCAGCTTTATCTGCTGAAGGCCGGAGATTGGGATCAGTGGACTAGCAGCCTTTTCAAACCTGCTGTGTGCTCTAGAGACTGGTATCGATTTAAGGAGAAGAGGAAGAGAAGAGGAGGAGGAGGAGGAGGAGGCTGCAGACAGAGATTACTGAACACTAATGTGCTTGTAGCCACTGCAACCGTGGTTGCTATAGCCTATAATAGTTCCTTTACAGGCGTTGGACTTGTAGTTTCAAAGAGTTTTTGCCTGTCAGACAAACCATGAATCCTTCTATTTTGCTTTTGACTGTATTTTGACTGGATGCCTTTTTTCTGTACCTTTTTCTGAATGTCCTTTCTTTGTAAATGCATGCATTATCTGGCCTGGTAGTACTCATGCTTTTTCATTGTTAAAAATTACCATGCTAACATCAAAGGCAAAAGCTGCACCACTTTAATGGCATGTTAATGTTTGTTCTTGTATTTTTTTTAATCTTGATTCATGTGTTGTAGTTGATTTATTTACAGTCCAGCAGCATCCTGCTGACACGTATAACATTTTTTGCTAACAAGAAAGTCAATCACCATCTCTTCTGTTTAGCTGTTGTTGAGCTGAAGGTGGTTGAGCTTACACCAATCAACAAAGTTCATGATGACCTCCCTGTAATGTTCGTTTCCCTCAGATACACACCCAACAATGGCTGTGTCATCGGAGAACTTCTAGAGGCTCTAAGAGTTGTAACTGTAGTCTGAGGTGCACAGGCTGTAGAGAATGGGATAGAGCATTGTCCCCTGTGGGGCCCCTGTGCTTCAGACCACCATGTCAGACACACAGTCATGTTGAGTCTATGCAGCCCCAAAAAAAGAAACCCTTTTATATATCCACCACTGTCATGTGGACTGTGCTGTATTCATTTGGGGTCCCATTTGCCTGATGATGAAAGATACAATTAATTATTAAATTATAAAATAAAAGTCTCTGCACTCATTATTGCACAGATTCCCCGGGAGAGAGAGTGCTAGGGAGAAAAGCAGTCAGTGACATTCCACCAACAGCTCAGGTCATAAGCCACTGTCATTGGCTAGTGTGTCATAAAGCCTAATGGCTGTGGGGACAAAGAATCTCTGAAACCAGTCAGTCCTGCAGCGTAGTGAAATGAGCCGTCCACTGCTGCAGCTTTTCTTGCCTGCCATGATGTCTTGGAGGTCGGCAAACATTGTCTAAAACAGCCTTCTCTCTCTCGCTCTCTCTCTCTCTCTCCCCCCCCCCCCCTCCCCCCCCCCCCCCCCCCACACACACACACACACACACACACACAGAAGTGAGCCAGCCTTTTTTATCAGCTTTTCCAGCCGCTTAGTGTTCTTGTCATGTTGCCCCCACCCAAAAAAATCAATAGACCACACCATAACAAAGGACACTCCCCACCACTAATTG